>NW_024589968.1:368267-736535 GCF_018446385.1 Zingiber officinale | reverse complement strand
AATGACGGAAAGCCTCAACGAGTGGTGGCCATGAGCCAAGCCACCGGCCAAATCGGAGACAAACTCCGTGGGTGTCCCTCAAGGCCTACGACGTCGGCAAATGGCGAAGTTCGTGACATGGACGCTATCTTTCCATGTGTTGGCAGCGGGCAACAAAATCGATCGGAGCGGCAGCAAACAAGAACAAAAGGAAGGGGTAGCAATTTTAAGCAAGAGATTTGTCATGCATTTATAACTAACTATGTGCTCTGATACCATTGTTGATACTCTAAATGCATGAATCAAAACGAATTAAAATGGTAAACACTTACAACGATCTCCCGCAGATCTACAATCGACGAAGACTGGATTTGCAGTCGGAAGAGCAATCATAGGATTGGAAAGCTCTCCACAATTCCTCGAACCAAATCCCACCGTCTCAGATGTTCTGCTCACTCTCTCGTTGTCACTTTCTCTACGCCGTGAATCATCCCCCATGATCCTTGGATGCACCCCTTATAAAGGGAAATAACCCAAGGATATGATGGGCTTTTCCATTAAGAGCAGTGGGGAACGAGGACATGTTCCCACGTTCCCATTTCCTATAGGATCGACATCTGAAGCCGACAAGTGACGAGATGAGCGAATCGGGGGATCAAACCCACAGACAACTTCGGTGAAAATTTTGAACAGCTTACGAGGGAGTGAGATGGAGAGAGGGTGACCGACGGACGAGAGGCCCTGCTTGTCGACGCAGCTGCAACTGCAAAGCAACAAACCTTAACTAGCTCCAGAACAAAATCGCAAGCAACAAGACTCTCCTTTCTTTTCCGCGACCAAGGAGAAGGAGACATGAGAAAGATCACGGTTTGTAGTGTACTCTCGCCTCTTCTAAAAAAAAAAAATCTAATGGTCATTTAGACCAGGTGGAGTTGTACTCTCGCCTCTATTTACAAACAAAAAAAAAACTGCAATGACCTTTTATACTAGATGGAGTTTACATGTTAGGGTTTAGAATTTAGTCCCATATCTTTTGTTTTTGATTGACGGAGTGGAACTAGTGCTATAAAAGAAGAGGCTATGACACTTTCTTATTCATACCTTTCTCGGCCTTTTGGCTAAGATCAAGTATAGTATCTGTTCTTATCAGTTTAATATTTGATACGTGGACCATTGGTTCACTATGATATTATATTAATTTTTGTTTTGGAGGGATCATTACAGTAGCTTGCTATTGGATCCTTGACGTGTCATCCCTGTGTTGCACTATTGCAAGGGTTTGGTACACCTGACCAAGTTAAATTAAAATTTTAAATAAAGTTTATTTTTAAATTATTAATTACAATGCATGAAATTAAATCTAAAATTTTAAATATTTAAAAATAAATACAAAACAAATAAAAAATTTGAATTTTTTACCGATTTAATTATTATTTTTTAGTTAATGAATACGAAATTTTAAAATTAGAATTGAATAAATTGATGTTTTCTTAGATGAAATTTTGAAATAATTTTATTAAAATTTTAAATTTATTAATTTATTCAATTGAATTGAAATAACATAATTAGTGTGGTTTATTTTTTTAATTTGGTAAGAAAAAAGGCTTTTACTCTGTCCAAGAAAGATAAAACACATACCAAACAACTTTCTAATAGGGAGGACATTTAATCCTTAGGGAATAAAACATGTAAAACACCTGTATCACCCGAATACCAATTTGGCTACACCGTGGGGGTAGAGTTTGGTTCAAGTTTGGCTTGAGGTTGGTTCGTTTAAATGTTATCAAGTTCTCAATTGAATTGGTATCAAGTACTCAACTTTCGCTGACTAATCCTAGGATGGTCAATCCAGCCATAAAAATTTTCCACCGGTCCATCAATCCAATGTTCTTAGATCAATCGTCCATTAGGGAAAATTCATCCGTTAATTCACCGAGATTTAAACTCGATCCTTAAATATTTGGGAAACTAAAAGTGTCCTATCATGGTACTATTACACAAGAACAACCTTATTTATTGTTTGAAACTTATTCAATTATTTATTAAATTTAATTATTTTATTTTATTTATTTAACATCTTTATAAACAAGTTATTGATGATCATTATTCACCAATATGCTTGTTCAAATTTATTCATAAATTTTTGAAGCATGTCCAATTAATTAAAATAGTGTTGTATTGAACGCACATAAATAATTTCATATTAAATTGAACACCAAACTTATTTTTGAACCATTGGTTCATTTACCGCCTTATCTGGCATGCTTGGGATATGCAACGAGGGCACAATGATAGGGCACGCTTGGGATGTGTACCGAGAGCACAATGTTGTTACCATCTCGATGATCTTGAACCAACTCCAGAACAATGCTTTGGATAAATAGTCTCTCTCAGTCAAACTGACAAGTAAATTGTTCGATCACACTGAAAGAACATGCCAAATGAAAGACCATGGGAAAACCCTAACCCTACGGTCTATGGAGGGCCCAAACTATAGGAGAATAACTCGAGGGGTGATTAGCTTGTGGGTTAGATTAACTAACATGTTAAGGCGCTTTCATACCTGGATGCAACAGAGTTGGGAAAGTAGGCAACAAAGTTCTTTAATATATTTTGCAATGGGAGAAGGAAGCACAAAGGCCAAACTAAGATTGACTTTCCACATCTCATCCCTCCAGGCTATTGCAAGTAGATATAAAAGAAACAAAACGAGTTCAATAGGATGAACTCAGCATAGCAAATGAGAACCACCAAAACCTCAAGAGTAAGATGCATGAATTGAGACTTCCTCCTCAAAATATTTGACAATACGATTGATTATGTTTAAAAATTGAAAAGAGGGCATGCTGGCAATGGTTACTTGGTTATTGATTGGAATAAGACCTTTTACTATGAGAAAAAGTTTTCCTTTGATTTCGCACACACTAAAACAAGCAAAAAAAAAATGTTAGTGACCAAAACCAGGGGAAGTCTTTGGCGATAGCCCTCCGACGTAATGATGCAAAGCCTCTGCGAGTGGCGGCCATGAGCACAACCACCGACCAATATCAGAGCAAACTTTGTGGGTGTCCCTCAAGGCCTACGACGTCAGCAATTGGGGAACTTTGCGACATGGACGCTATCTTTCCATGTGTTGGCAGCAGGCAACAAAATCGATCGGAGCGGCAGGAAAAGAGAGCAAAAGGAAGGGGTAGAAATTTTAAGCAGGAGATTTGTCATGCATTTATAACTAACTATGTGCTATGATACCTTTGTTGATACTCTAAATGCACGAATCAAAACGAATTAAAATGGTAAACACTTACAACGATCTCCCACAGATCTACAATCGACGACGATTGGACTTGCTGCTGGAAGAGCAATCATAGGATTGGAAAGCTCTCCACAATTCCACGAACCAAATCTCACCGTCTCAGATATTCTTCTCACTCTCTCGTTGTCTCTTTCTCTACACTATGAATCATCCCCCATGATCCTTGGACGCACCCCTAAGAAAGGAAAATAACTCAAGGATATAATGGACTTTTCCATTAAGAGTAGTGGGGAATGTGGGCATGCTCCTACGTTCCCATTTCCTATAGGACCGACATCTGAAGCCGACTAGTGACGAGCTGAGCGAATCAGGGGATCAAACCTACAGACACCTTAGGCAAAGAATTTGATCATCTTACGAGGGAGCGAGGCGGAGAGAAGTTGACCGACGGAGGAGATGCCCTGCTTGTCGACGCAGCTGCAGCGGCGAAGCAACAAACCTTAACTGCCTCCAGAACAAAATCACATGCAACAAAACTCTCCTTTCTTTTCCGTGGCAAAGGAGAAGGAGACGTGAGAAAGATCACGATTTGCAGTGTACCCTCGCCTCTTCTTAATAAAAAACTCTAATGGCCATTTATACCTGGTGGAGTTGTACTCTCGCCTCTATTTACAAAAAAAATTTACTGTAATGACCTTTTATACTAGATGGAGTTAAGAGTTTAGGGTTTAGAATTTAGTCCCATATCGTTTGTTTTTGATTGACGGAGTGGAACTAGTGCTATAAAAGAAGAGGCTATGGCACTTTCTCATTCATACCTTTCTCGGCCTTTTGGCTAAGATCAAGTGTAGTATCTGTTCTTATCAGTTTAATATCCGATACGTGGGCCATTGGTTCACTATGATATTAAATTAATTTTTGTTTTGGGGAGGGATCATTATAGTAGCTTGCTAATGGATCCTTCGCGGTCATTCCTGTGTTGCAGTATTGTAGGGGTTCGACGCACTCGCCCAAGATAAATTAAATTTTTATAGTAAGTTAAGTTTATTTTTAAATTATTAATTATAGTCCATGAAATTAAATCTTAAAGTTTTATATATTTAAAAATAAATACAAAACACATAAAAATAATTGAATTTTTTTATTGATTAAATTATTATTTTTCATTTAATGAATAAGAAATTTTAAAATTAGAATTGAATAAATTGATGTTTTCTAGATGAAATTTTGAAATAATTTAATTAAAATTTTATTAGGTTATTCAATTTTATCGAAATAACTTAATTAGTGTGGTTTTTTTTTAATTTGGTAAGAAAAAATGATTTTACTCCGCCCAAGAAAGAAAAATCACGTACCAAACAACTTTCTAAAAGGGAGGACATTTAATTAATCTGTAGGGAATAAAACAGGTAAAACACCTATATCATCCGAATACCAATTTGGCTACATCGTGGGGTAGAGTTTAATTCAAGTTAGGCTTGAGGTTGGTTTGTTTAAATGTTATCAAGTTCTCAATTGAATTAATATCAAGAATTCAACTTTCACTGACTAATCCTGGGATGGTCAATCCAGCCATAAACATTTTCCACTGGTCCATCAATCCAGTGTTCTTAGATCAATCGTCCATTAGAGAAAATTCATCCGTTAATTCACCGAGATTTAAACTCGATCCTTAAATATTTGGGAAACTAAAAAAGTGCTCTACCGTTGTACTATCACACAAGAACAAACTTATTTATTGTTTGAAAC
Organism: Zingiber officinale; assembly: GCF_018446385.1. Lineage (NCBI taxonomy): Eukaryota > Viridiplantae > Streptophyta > Magnoliopsida > Zingiberales > Zingiberaceae > Zingiber > Zingiber officinale. Next base: position 731,554 of record NW_024589968.1, on the reverse strand, counting down.
TTATATAATTATTTATTAAATTTAATTATTTTATTTATTTTATTTATTTAACATGTTTATAAAAAAGTTATTGATGATCATTATTCACCAATATACTTGTTCAAATTTATTCATAAGTTTTTGAAGCATGTCCAATTAATTTTATAAAAAAGTTATTGATGATCATTATTCACCAATATACTTGTTCAAATTTATTCATAAGTTTTTGAAGCATGTCCAATTAATTAAAATTGTGTTGTATTGAACGAACATAAATAATTTCATATTAAATTGAGCACCAAACTTATTTTTGAACCATTGGCTTGGGATATGCAACGAGGGCAGAATGATAGGGCACGCTTGGGATGTGTACCGAGAGCACAATGTTGTTACCATCTCGATGATCTTGAACTAACTCCAGACTAATGCTTTGGATAAATAGGCTCGTTCAGTCAGACTGATAAATAGATCACTGAAAGAACAGGCCAAATGAAGGACCATGGGAAAACCCTAACCCTACGGTCTACGGAGGGCCCGAACTATAGGAGAATAACTCGAGGGGTGATTAGATTGCGGGTTAGATTAACTAACATGTTAAGGCGCTTTCATACCAGGAAGCAACAGAGTTGGGAAAGTAGGCAACAAAGTTCTTTAATATATTTTGCAATGGGAGAAGGAAGCACAAAGGCCAAAGTAAGATTGACTTTCCACATCTCATCCCTCCAGGCTATTGCAAGTAGATATAAAAGAAACAAAACGAGTTAAATAGGATGAACGTAGCATATCAAATGAGAACCACCAAAACCTCAAGAGTAAGATGCATGAATTGAGACTTCCTCCTCAAAATATTTGACAGTACGATTGATCATGTCTGAAAATTGAAAAGAGGGCATGCTGGCAATGGTGACTTGGTTATTGATTTGAATAAGACTTTTTACTATGATAAAAAGTTTTCCTTTGATCTCGCACACACTAAAACATGCAAAAAAAAAAATGTTAGTGCCCGGAAACCAGGGGAAGTCTTCGACGATAGCCCTCCGATGCAAATGACGCAAAGCCTCTGCGAGTGGCGGCCATGAGCACAGCCACCGGCCAAATCAGAGGCAAACTCCATGGGTGTCCCTCAAGGCCTACGACGTCGACAATTGGGGAAGTTCACAACATGGACGCTATCTTTCCATGTGTTGGCAACAGGAAACAAAATCAATCGGAGCGGCAGCAAACAAGAGCAAAAGGAAGGGGTAGCAATTTTAAACAGCAGATTTGTCATGCATTTATATCTAACTATGTGCTCTGATACCATTGTTGATACTCTAAATGCATGAATCAAAACGAATTAAAATGGTAAACACTTACAACGATCTCCCACAGATCTACAATCGGCGACGATTGGACTAGCTGTCGGAAGAGCAATCATAGGATTGGAAAGCTCTCCATAATTCTACGAACCAAATCCCACAGTCTCAAGTGTTCTCCTCACTCTCTTGTTGTCTCTTTCTCTACACCGTGAATCGTTCCCCATGATCCTTGGATGCACTCCTTATTAAGGAAAATAACCCAAGGATATAATGGACTTTTCCATTAAGAGTAGTGGGGAACGTGGACATGTTCCAACGTTCCCATTTCCTATAGGATCGACATCTGAAACTGACTAGTGACGAGCCGAGTGAATCGGGGGATCAAACCCACAAACAGCTTCGCCGAAGAATTTGATCAGTTGATTAGGGAACGAAGCGGAGAGAGGGTGATCGACGGAGGTGACGTCCTGCTTGTCGACGCAGCTGCAGCGACGAAGCAACAAACCTTAACTGCCTGCAGAACAAAATCGCAAGCAACAGGACTCTCCTTTCTTTTCTGCGGCCAAGGAGAAGGAGACGTGAGAAAGATCACGATTTGCAGTGTACTCTCACCTCTTCTTAAAAAAAACTCTAATGGTCATTTAGACCAGGTGGAGTTGTACTCTCGCCTCTATTTACAAACAAAAAAAAATTGTAATGGCCTTTTATACTAGATGGAGTTTAGAGTTTAGGGTTTAGAATTTAGTCTCATATCGTTTGTTTTTTATTAACAGAGTAGAACTAGTGCTATAAAAGAAGAGGCTATGGCACTTTCTCATTCATACCTTTCTCGGCCTTTTGGCTAAGATCAAGTGTAGTATTTGTTCTTATCAGTTTAATATATGATACGTGGACCATTGGTTCACTATGATATTAAATTAATTTTTCTTTGGGGAGAGATCATTACAGTAGCTTGCTATTGGATCCTCCACGTGTCATCCCTGTGTTGCACTATTGTAGAGGTTCGACGCACCCGACCAAGTTAAATTAAATTTTTATATTAAATTAAGATTATTTTTAAATTATTAATTACAATCCATGAAATTAAATCTTAAAATTTTATATATTTAAAAATAAATACAAAACACATAAAAATAATTGAATTTAATGAATAAGAAATTTTAAAATTAGAATTGAATAAATTGATGTTTTCTTAGATGAAATTTTGAAATAATTTAATTAAAATTTTAAATTTGATTAGGTTATTCAATTTAATCGAAATAACTTAATTAGTGTTTTTTTTAAATTTGGTAAGAAAAAATGATTTTACTCCGCCCAAGAAAAGATAAATCACTTACCAAACAACTTTCTAATAGGGAGGACATTTAATCCTTAGGGAATAAAACACATAAAACACCTGTATCACCCGAATACCAATTAATTCAGCTTGAAGCAAAGATTTTATAAAAAAAAATTAATTCGAACCGAACCCCAATCTGAATAGAATTCGAAATCTTTAAATATGAATCTAAATAATTCGACCAACTTGAATAACTTAATTAAAAATAATTTTTTGCTTGTTATTTTTATTATATTTTTTTATTTTTATCTCAATAATTTATCATTATTATACTAGCTTTAATATTGATATTCATAATTTTAAAAATAAAATTTGATTTAATTTTAAAAAGATTTATTAAATCCTAAATTTAGGCCAATCCTAGTCAATCTGTACTCCGATCCAATCCTAGTACAACTTAAAAACCCTCCGATCTGAATATGAAAATTTCTAATTCTAGTTGGATATTTTTCGGGTTGACTTGGATTTACAGATCAGATTTATTTTTGACATCCCTAATTATAAATTGTTAAGAAAATTTAATGAAATTTTGTTCCTACTTCTACTATACACCCACACAACTCAGCTACCAACCCAATGTGTATGCTATTATAAAATTTATATAAACACAAAATATATATCATGCCAGACCAAACAAAATCTATATATATTTAGATATTATTACATTTTTAATTTGAAATTGATTGATTAAAATTTTTATATTTTAAAGTTTATTTATTTGATTAATGAGTTTAATATTACAGTTTTTTTTAAAAAAAATTATTTACAAATTTAATAACAAGTTTGTTAATAAATATAGTTTACAAGTTTTGTTTGTGAATATAATTTTTGAATAATTTAAAATCTTTGTTTTAAAGAAATTTATTTATTTTTTTAATGAATTAATCAAGCTTATTTATTTAATTCATATCGAATAAATATAAATAAATGATTATCGAGTTAAACACTAAATTTTCTCATAAATGTTTAATTTATTTTTGTTATCGAATATATTGATAGTGGAAATTGTATTTGAATTTTAAAAAAGATAAAATTATGATGTTATTTCTAGATCTCATTTGATCAGTTAAACTTATGAGTCTGAGAAATTTCTAGCATTTTGATTTTTTTTTTCTTATTGTAATAGAAAAAAAAATATTGTTATCCCTCATAATTTGTCGATTTTTTTAGAATGCATCTTTATGGTTTTTAAATCATTCATTTACCTTTACAATAGTTTTAATTTATTGAGTGCAAGTTTTTTTTTACAATTAACTTAAGCCATATAAATTTAGAATTTCCATTATTTTTTAATGTTACAAACTTATATTTGCAATTCGTATACATGTCATAAAACCAAAAAGCTAATAATCTCTTAGAATTTAACTACCATGTTGGAGATAGAGATGTTCTTTGTATATATTACAAGAAGTTAACAAGTTAATGACGAGTTCCTCTAACAAATAGATCTTTGCCATTAGATGATCTCGATAGGTTGAGTACAAGCAATGAGTCCATTTTTGCCCGCCATATCAAAGGTTGAACTAATTCTAGCATGCCTTATCGCGTCGTGAATTGGTTCGCTCAAATCATGCATGTTTTTATGGTATTGATACTGACAAATCTAAGATTTGCACCCTAAAAGTAAGTTAATTTGATAGGAATATTATAGCGAGGATTTGAGTTATGAAGTCTGATTTAATGATTTTTGATGAATGTATATATTTGCAATGAAGAATACTTTTGAGTCGTGAGATTTATCCCATCGCCGTTAGTGTTCAATCAACCTATTCATGGAGCCTCCGAGGCTATGGTGCAGCGGCAGGGCATCTAGGTTATCACCCAGGCACCCACGGTTCGAGCCTCAGCTATGGTGAATTTGCAGGAATTTTTCCTCTAAATGGGGCACGCAACTAAAAGATGTTGGGCTTCTAGGCTGCCCGCTGCGAGCCCTTCCCAATTTACCTTGGTGTCCGGTGAAAAACTTTCGTGGGACCGGGTACTAGCTTAACATTACAAGACAACATTGGGAAGATGTAGAACCAATATCATCACATCTAAAACCCTTATTGTCTCAATCATTTTGATTTTACAACACACATTACAGGAACTAAAACAAAAACATTTTAGATACAAGTCAATCACTAGAAATATTCTCTAACCATATGAAAATGATAAGAAATCCACATGCGAACTCAATTTGTTAGATGTTTAAAGCAGTTCCATTACCACGCATTTATTGTTCGACCATATATATGAATATTTGCCAAATCTTGAATCTATCGATCAATTCCCTCATTGTCCATGGTATAAACAGGGATTTGACAGTTGTTATTGTTATTCTTTGGGCCATTTATTAGATTCCGATCATCTTCATCTTCCTTGTAAGTTTTCACATATGTTTTGGCACTTGCCAAAATCAATCTTTCTACCATAAAAAGCTGATAGTTGTTCTCGACCACCGAGTCGAATATGTTTGTAAAGTTCGATGAGCATGCCAATTTGTACCTGTTACAAAGTTTGCACTCACACACAAAAACCAACATATATCCAATGCAGAAGTGCACGAATAGATGAAGCAACAAAAACAACAAAAAGTAGTCCGATGTACGAAGCTCCCGTTATGCGGGGTCTCGAGGAAGGATCCATTGTATGCAGCCTTATCCTGCTTTTTTGCAAGAGGTTGTTTCCAGGATTCGAACCCGTGACCTTTTGGTCACAAAGCAACAACTTTACCATTGCAAGAGGCTGCACGAATAGATGAAGCAAAGAAGTTTATTTATTTCGATAGACAAAGCATAAATTCCAGAAATTATAAATTTAAAGAACAGAGAGATTCTTATGAATGACAAAAACAACACTTTAAAAATAGATTAAGAGATTGATAGACACATGGAAGTAGGAGGGTTGTAATCAAAGTTCATTCTTGTCATATTTTATGAATCTACTAAATCTTATTGCATTCTATAATAATAACAAGAATGAAAAGTTATCCATATGCGTTGAAGAAATTCTCCAGTGGTATCTCAATATGCATCATTTGTCTGCCACAAGAACAAATTCATCAAATGTTCTCATGTCACACGTTTGCAAGACTTTTGTGGCAAGTAGAGCAATGAAACTAAGAAAGAGTCACACGAGTCCAACACCAACTATTCATTTGAATGTCATAGAAACATCAGAGCTCATGAAAAAAGTGAATTTCTCTGGAAGGGTTTGTGTCATAGAAACATCACAACCCTAACAAAAAGTGAATTTCTCTTGAAAGATATTTTACTTGTATTATGAGATAGTTATTAGCTATTTTGCAAGTCAAATAACAAATTTGGAGAACCAATACCTTATCTGCTACATTCCTTAGTCTTTTGGCAGCCATCGTAGGAAGAAAATCATGTGGTAGCAAAACAGAGCTGTGATTGGTTCGATCCTTGCACTCCATAAACCTGGATGTTCATCATGGTCAAGACTAGAGCTTGAAGATTCAAAGATCACCTAGCAGAGTATCAGACCATTTAACCATGGCGACATCGTGGGAAATAAAGAAAATTTCATGTGTGGATTACTTCATTATACTCAAGAGGTTGAATGTCTTGATTTGTTTCAATGAATTTGATTGAGATTAAAATCTTTAATCAACATCAAACATTTTAAATTCACATAATCACAAAAAAGAATGCCCTATACATGGAACAACAAGGCACCAAATTCAACGAGTTTGCAAAAAATGAGTTGAGATTCAATCATGAAGTAAATTAGTTTTTATTGACTTCAAATAATGTAACAGGAGTTGAGTAATTGTACATTCCATCTGTATTTGGATTTCCGCTTTGGTGCAGGATCCCCTTCTTGTTATGTGTTGGATTGATGCACATTCTAGAAGGCATCACAAATACTCTGCAAATTTTTTAAACAAGCATAATGTCAGTACAAAACAACTATTAATTAATTCCTCCATCTAGAATTCTTCCTACAAATTTTTTATACGCAAGGAGTGAACTTTAACACCCAAATCAAATGCTCAAAGGCAAATCTTCATAATCCCAGAAACTTGGAGTGTTCTTAATTCCAATTCAACGAATCAAAGAAGATCATCCACAATAGTGATGGAATATTAAAGCAAGGTAGTAGAACAGAAGAGAAATTGATGGCCCAGACCGGCGAAGGTGTCGCAGTGCTTTCCGGGGCAATCAATGTGATCGCCCCAATACAAGTACTTGCTCTCCAACACCGCCTTGGCGGCTTCCCTCGACGACGCGGAGGTAGCAGGGATCGCAGAGGAGAAGGCAACCCAGAGGAGCGCGAGGGCAGCGGCAAAGATGAGGAAGAGTTATACGACGAGGTGTCGTTGGAACCCAAGAATCGCCATAACGGTGAGAGTCCGAGGTGTCGTTCACTAAATGCATCAATCTACGAGACGAACTAATTTTGTAATGATATTTGAGAATATACATTAAAATCTATTAATGGGGATGTAGCTCAGATGGTAGAGCGCTCGCTTAGCATGCGAGAGGTACGGGGATCGATACCCCGCATCTCCATAAAATATTTTATTAGTTTATGTTTTTTATTTTGTATGTGAAAGTAATAAAACTCTTTATATATAATTTTATTATTCTAGGTACTCATTTATGAGAAATTCATGAACATACAATAGTGTTAATTTTTTTTAGAGTTTAGGTTAAAAAAATGAACATTTTTTTTAACAGGTTTTGATGATCTTGGATAGATAACCAAGGCTATCAAGAATACCTCCAACAAAACACACCCTAAATGATCATGATTTGCGTATACATGGGTGTGCATGATAACAAAACACTATAAATATAGTTTAGATATACTGCATACATTACTCTGCACATCTCTTGAGTATCCAATTTGTTTTTTAAATTTAATTTTTGTTATGCTTAATACTATAATCCAAATCCTACACTCAAAAGACAAACTCTTATTGACATAAGTGGAGCTAAAAAAATTCGTATTTCGCTGATTCTATGTGCTGCCCACGAATGTCGCCTAGGCTAGCATCCGTGTGTGTATACTATGTTATGCGATCGTTCGTGCCTGATTGGTAGAGGCACCTGGAATTTATCAAGGCGTCTCAATTTTTTTTATTTTTTAAAATAAAAAAAAATCCATAAATCGGAGCTAAAAAAAAAATCCTATATATATATATATTATACCCGTGAGTATCTAATTTTGTTTAATTTAAACATTATAATTTAACATATATAGACACTAAAGGTAAAATCTAATAAGTTTAAACTCGGAGCTTAAAAAAATAAAATAAACTAACACATGTATTTCAATTGGGGTGTCTGGATCAATTCTATGCGCTCGACAACATAGTTGTGGACTGTTCCACTACAAAAAAAAACAGCATTACCGACGGAATATTCCGTCGTAGTTCGGTCGGTAGAGGCATTTACCGACGGAAAATAAAGTGTCGGTGTAAAATTCGTCGGAAAATTATACTCCTACGAAATTACTGTTCCGTCGGTACATTTACCGATGGAATAACTAGTTTCGTCGGTAAATATATACCGACGGAAAAGTTATTCTGTCGACAATTTTCGCTATCCTAATCTATGAGCCCGACAACAGAGTTGTGGGCTGTTCCACCGCGAACGATATATATATATATATAGGTGCCCATCCTGTATTAGATTTATTTTTTAAAATTTATTTCTTTTAGCTCCTGAGTTAAGCCAATTAGATTTAAACTTTAGGGTTTAGGAGTTGGATTATAGTGTTCAAGCTAAAAAAATTAAAATTAAAAAATTTTAAGTACCCATGGGGTATATAATATATGTATTTTGGGTGTTTAGGATTTACAATTTAAAGGAATAAATTAAAAAAAAATTGAGATGCTTGGATCAATTCTAGGCGCGTGAATTGTTCTGCAGCGAATGATCCTTGTAAATTTCTCATAAAGGAGATCAATGATCATAAGCAAAGAAAACCGGAAATCTCCATGTTTCAGGAGATACGTTCTCTTGTGAAACATAGAGATACGTTCTCTTGTGAAACATAGAACAAACACACTATTGTAAAACAACAAATTACTACAATCAAAGTTAACTGCGAAATTGAATCATTACCCGTTCAGCAAGCATGCAAGCTTTGCCAGGAGTCCCAACACCAACTGCAATTAGTTTAACTCCAACTGCATCAAATTTGGATGAGTTTGCAGGTATCAAAAGAGGAGCTAAACTCACCAACAAAAACATCCAAAATGCCTCATGAGTGCAACCACTGAAACACACTAATCCACACAAAAGTAGTTGATCATGTATCAATCAATCTGCTAGGACAATGAAACGGAACAGCTAACAATTGCCTAATCGAACAAACTAAGAGCAGGTGGTAATCAGATCTAGAGAAGAAAGATTTAGAAAATCAGTAGTTAGTATGAACGGGAGAAGGGAAAAAAGGAAGCAATTTGATATTTCATTTTGGTCCCAGAGATCGCTGAGGAACAGGGCTCTCCAGTGCCCCCGCCGCGAATACACGAATACCATCAAGGGCATCCCGGGTTGCGGTCTCATTGACGCCGCTAGTAGCGACTGCGACAGAGGAACCATGCGATGCAGCTTGAAGGATCGGCATCTGAAGCCGACTAGTGATGAGCCGAGTGAATCGGGGGATCAAACCCATAGATGGCTTCGGCGGAGAATTCGATCAGCTTACGAGGGAGCGAGGCGGAGAGAGGGTGAGCGACGGAGGAGAGGTCCTGCTCGCCAACGCAGCTGCAGTGGCGAAGCAACAAACCTTAACAACCTCCAGAACAAAATCTCAAACAACAAGACTCTCCTTTCTTTTCCGCGGTCAAGGAGAAGGAGACATGAGAAAGATCACGGTTTGCAATATCCTCCCGCCTCTTCTTAAAAAAAAAAACTCTAATGGCCATTTAGACCAGGTGGAGTTGTACTCTCGCCTCTTCTTACAAACAAAAAAAAAATTGTAATGACCTTTTATACTAGATGGAGTTTAGAGTTTAGGATTTAGAATTTAGTCCAATATCGTTTGTTTTTGATTGACGGAGTGGAACTAGTGCTATAAAAGAAGAGGCTATGGCTCTAATTTATTCATATCTTTCTCAGCCTTTTGGCTAAGATCAAGTGTAGTATTTGTTCTTATCAGTTTAATATCTAATACGTGGACCATTGGTTCACTATGATATTAAATTAATTTTTGTTTTTGGGGAGAGTTCATCTACTAGATCTTTCGTGTGTTATCCTTGTGTTGTACTATTGCAGGGTTTGTGTGTTAAGTTCAATTAAATTTTTATATTAAGGCGGTGTTTGGTTTAGAGGTTTGGAAATAAGGGAATGGATTAATTTCCAAACCTGGATGAAACCCACGCCCTCCCTTAGGCTTTGATGGAATGAGAATAAGAATTAAGTTTTGGACAAAAATACCCTTAGTATATTTGTTTAATTTTTCTTTCATTTCATTCTCTCTCCTTGTTATCTCTCATCATACTTTCTCTCTCCTCATTCTATCATCATATTTTTTCTTTCAACATATTTTATCTCTTCTTATTCTCTCTCATCACACATTCTTTACAATTTTCTCTCTCATCATACACTCTCTCTCATTATTTTCTCTCCATTCTCTCATTTTTTTCATCATACTTTTTCTCTCATCATTCGTTCTCTCTCTTGAATCTCTCTTACCATACTCTCTCTCCATATTTATCTAGTCGCACTTTCTCTCTCTTCATTCTCTTCCATCACTCTCTCTCTCCTTATTCTCTCTCATCACACATTCTCTACCATTTTCTCTTTGTATTCTCTCTCATCACTCTCTCTCATTATTTTCTCTCTCATCACTCTCTCTCATTATTTTTTCTCTTTTCATTTTTTCATCATACTTTCTCTCTCCTCAATCTCTCTTACCATACTCTCTCTCCATATTTTCTCTCATCCCACTTTCTCTCTCTTCATTCTTTTCCATCACACTCTCTCTTCATTTTCTCTCATCACACTTTCCCTTTCTTCATTTTTTCCCATCACACATTCTCTCTCATCACATTTTCTCATCATACTTTCTCTCATCACACTTTCTCTCTCTTTATTTTTCCCAATTACTCTTTCTCTCTCAACACACTTTCTCTCTCATCATACTTTTTCTCTTCTCAATCTCTCCTATCAAGCTCTCTCTCCTTATTTTTCCTCATCATACTTTCTCTCTCTTCATTTTTTCCCATCATACTTTCTCTCTCATCATATGTGTCTCTCACATTCAATTTTACTTTCCATCTAATTTTTTCTCTTATTTTCCTCTAAGGGTAAAAAAGAAAATTTAAGTTCATTCCGATTGAAAATATTCAACTAACCAAACATTATTTTTAGGAATGATACCCAAGCTCACACTCATTCACATTCCACAATACTATGATACCTATTCCCATTCCGATTCCTAGAAGAGAACCAAACACCACCTAAATTAAGTTTATTTTTAAATTATTTATTATAGTCCATGAAATTAAATCATAAAATTTTATATATTTTAAAATAAATACAAAACACATAAAAAAATAATCAAATTTTTTTACTGATTTAATTATTAATTTTTAGTTAATAAATAAGAAATTTTAAAATTATAATTGAATAAATTGATGTTTTCTTAGATGAAATTTTGAAATAATTTAATTAAAAATTTAAATTTGATTAGGTTATTCATTTTAAATTTTAAATGTTATCAAGTTCTCAATTTAATTGGTATCAAGTATTCAACTTGCAAATCCTCCAGCCATGAAAATTTTTAACCGGTCTGTCAGTCCAGTGTTCTTAGATCAACCGTCTATTAGAGAAAATTCATCCGTTAATTCACCAAGATTTAAACACGATCCTTAAATATTTGAGAAACTAAAAAAGTGCCCTACTGTGGTACTATTACACAAGAACAACCGTATTTGTTGCTTAAAACTTATTCGATTAGTTATTAAATTTAATAATTTAAACTTATTTTATTTTATTTATTTAACATGTTTATTAAAAGTTATTGATGATTATTATTCACTAATATACATGTTCAAATTTATTCATAAGTTATTGAAACATGCCCAATTAATTAAAATTGTGTTGTATTGAACGCACATAAATAATTCCATATTAAATTGAACACCAAACTTATTTTGAACCATTGGTTCATTTACTGCCCTGTAAAATACCGTAAATTGGCGAATAATGATAAGGGAATTTTCCGAAATTTTTGGATATTTTTCGGGAATTTTTCGGAGCTCGTATGGACGAGTTAACAAGGATAAAAACGGGGCCCGGAAAAGCCTATTTAGGCTACCCCATTTAAGCGAGGAAAAGTTGAATTTATTTATATATTTTCTTTTTCCTTTTCCTTTTCCTTATTTTCCTCTTTCCCATTTTCTTCCTCGCCGAATTCCTTCCCTCTCCCTCACACACCCAAGCCGCATCCCCTCCTCACCCGACGGCATCTTCTCCCGAACCCTAACCGGAGCCGAGCGGTTTCCTCTCCCTCTCCGCAGCCGATGCCATTCTCCCTTCCTCCCTATTGCGTCGCTTCTCCTCTTCTTCGAGCGCCGGCCACCAGATTCACCGAGCCACCATCAGCCAAGTTTTTCTTCCGGCCGATTCACCTCCGTCGGTCACCAGGTCCGACTTAGCACCGCCGGGTGCCGCCTCTCCGCTGAGCCATCTCCGGCCTATGCCCTAGCCGACTCCTTCTTCCCGACGCCCTCTGCCCTAGATTTGGGCCACAGCCGCGTGCCCTAGTCGGAAGCCGACGACCACCATCTCTCTCCGGTGGCCACAGCTTTGCATTCCTCAGCCCTAGCGCCGGGCCGGTCTTCTTTCCTCTGTGCTGCCAGAGCCGACCTTCGTGCTCTAGCACCATCGCCGGCTACCCCTTCGAGGAGTGCCCAAGCGCCGACAACCAACCAATCTGCCTACACGGGTTCTCTGTGCCACTATCCCCTTTGTGCCTCACTGCCTTCCACGGGCTGATCTGTGGCCAAGCGAAAGAAGTCGCCAATCTAGCCTCAAGACCAGCGCTGGATTCTTAGCCTCGGGTTGCTGTGAAGTTGCCGACAGTGAGTAAGGTGATCAGACCACAAGGTGAGCCTTGATTTGGTCTTGCATGGTTGAGTATGTACACACTGTGAATTAGACATTTGTTTTGTCTTGGTGCTGATTTGGAAGGGTTGACTTGCTAGGCAACGGCTCCACCTCGCTCCGGATAGGATTATTGGCAGCAACTTCGCCTACTGTGCTACAATAGTGAATCTTCTCCTGCTGTGGTTTGAGGTGAAAATGTAGGATTTTGACACATGTTTTAGGTATGAATTGATACGTACCTAATTTGGTTATAGGGTGAATTAGGTATGTTATGTTATAATACATGATCAATTATAGTCATGTTTTGAATTTGATATTAGTTAGGTATGATCATTTTTGTTGTAGATAAATTATGTTCGATGGTTGTGTTGATTTGGGTTAAGGAACTAACCATAGTGGAACCACTGATTTTATTTAATTAGGGTTCGTTAATTGTGTTGTGTTGATTAGTTGGATCCAATTTAGAATTTTCTTTAATTGGATTTGGAATTTATTTGGCTAATTGTTGTATGATATAATTAGCTAAACTAGACCTTTTGTTGATAACACAGGACTCTGATTCGAGATAGTATCTCGACGTCGAATTTGGACCAGATACGATTCTTTCTTATTGAAGGCGGGTACTTTTGACTTATTGTCTTTGATATGCATAGTAGTGAAATTAACAAGTTGCATTAATTATGTTCCTCATTTGTTTCGGTTAATCACTACCCGATTACCTGTACCTGCTTGATTGATTGTTTGTTTTGCATTTCGTGTCGTTATGTACCTAATTACACATGCTCATAGGGGTAGTGATATAACCATGCTTCACCATGTTCAGGAGCTAGGTTTGATACCTTATTTGATCAGTGTACTTTGATCTGATTTATTCACTAAGGTGCACATCATTATATGTCCAGAGATTGGTTTAGTATATTACCATGCTTAGTGTCATGCACCATTCGCATGATTGCATGCTGTGTGATAGATTGCTCCATTATTGTCGAGCACATCGCCAGTTTCATCATTGTTCGGTGCTCCGTTGTGACGCTTATGGATAGCGTGACGCAGTGTGGTAGCACGTCAGTTTGCTCTTTCGGTGCTCCGTTAGTCCGCTCATGGGTAGTGTGACGCAACGTGTAGCACGTTAGGGACCCCTCCCCGTCATCGTGTACCGGGAGATGAGAGCATTGCGCTCCCCCATTTATGATTTGGGGTAGGAGTATGTGTGTACTCCGACAGCATCCCGTCCACTCGGTCACTCATCAGGAGTAGTGATGCAGAGTGCACGGTCGTCACAACCCTACCCACTCGGTCCCACTTTTGGTTGTGAGTTGGCTGACTGGCGTCACGATGACCATGACATGGGCATCATATGCATGATGCATTTATTGCTTGTATTTGTGTTTGCTGCATTTATATGCTGCATATTGTTTGGATACCTATGTTTGACATGCATACAGGATTTCTATACCACTCGGACTGTTTGTCCTGATACCCAGGTCCTGGTTAGTACAGTTTCTCTCCTGTTTTACTTCGGTTTGCATTTACCTTTATTTTATCAGGAGATTGTACGCATGATTAGTGCTAAGTGTTATTTCCTTACTTTGCATATCAGTTGTACCTGCTGAGCGTTGAACTCACCCCGCCTCCATTGTTGTTATTTTTCAGGTTGATGCTGTCAGGAGAGAGTTCCAGTTGCTAGTCCCTTGCAGACCACGAGGGCCTTTTAGATCTTTTGGTTTTCTTCTTTACTACACCGTGTTTTGAACTTGTTATGTTTTGGATACTTTGGATCTTGTATGGATTGTTACTTATGACGACTTTTATTGGGATTTGCTTTTACTACATGTCTGCCTAGATGGCAGAAGAGGTAAGTTGGTTTTATCACCGGTTTTGAGCTTTACGAGTGTAGTTGAGTAGGGTTGTTTTCGAGTCAAAATATTATTGTTCTGTTTACTTGTTATATAAACTGCGTGGTGATTGTTTTATTTTTGTTATTATTCCAGCCGCATGTGGCTGAGGTATATTGTGCTTGTAGAAAAGTTTCAGATTGCCCGCCGTACAGGGGAGATGATGCCGAAATTTCTTCGGTCAGGGACTCCTCTAGGGTGTGACAATTTAGTGGTATCAGAGCACAGTTTACAATCTTTGTTTTCGTATTTTGGATATTTGGGATAACCTGATACCAATTTATTTGGTATCAGAGCGCCAGGTTGGCGATACTTGTTTGATTTTTGTGTTACGGATTTCGAGATTTATCTGATACCAATTTATTGGTATCAGAGCGGGTTATGATACGTGAGCAACAAGACTCTCCTTTCTTTTCCACGGCCAAGGAGAAGGAGACGTGAGAAAGATCACGGTTTGTAGTGTCCTCTCGCCTCTTCTTAAAAAAAAAAACTCTAATGGCCATTTATACCAGGTGGAGTTGTACTCTCGCCTCTATTTACAAACAAAAAAAACTGTAATGACCTTTTATACTAGGTGGAGTTTAGAGTTTAGGGTTTCGAATTTAGTCCCATATCGTTTGTTTTTGATTGACGGAGTGGAACTAGTGCTATAAAAGAAGAGGCTATGGCACTTTCTCATTCATACCTTTCTCGGCCTTTTGGCTAAGATCAAGTGTAGTATCTGTTCTTATCAGTTTAATATCTGATACGTGGACCATTGGTTCACTTTGATATTAAATTAATTTTTATTTTGGGGAGAGATCATTACAGTAGCTTGCTATTGGATCCTTCGCGTGTCATCCCTGTGTTGCACTATTGTAGGGGTTCGACACACCCGACCAAGATAAATTATAATTTACATTAAATTAAGTTTTTTTAAAATTATTAATTATAGTGCAAGAAATTAAATCTTAAAATTTTATATATTTAAAAATAAATACAAAACACAAAAATAATTGAATTTTTTTACTGAATTAATTATTAATGTTCAGTTAATGAATAAGAAATTTTAAAATTAGAATTGAATAAATTGATGTTTTCTTAGATTAAATTTTAAAATAATTTAATTAGGTCCTTCAATTTAATCGAAATAACTTAATTAGTGTGATTTTTTTAATTTGGTAAGAAAAAATGATTTTACTCCACCGAAAAAAGTTAAATCACGTACCAAACAAATTTCTAATAGAGAAAAGAAAATTCAAGTATTCAACTTACTAATCCTGGGATGGTCAATCCAACCATAAAAATTTTCCACTGGTCCATCAATCCAGTGTTCTTAGATCAATCGCCCATTAGAGAAAATTCATTCGTTAATTCATCGAGATTTAAACTCAATCCATAAATATTTAGGAAATTAAAAAAAGTGCCTTACCGTGGTAGTATTACATAAGAACAACCTTATTTATTGTTTGAAACTTGTTCAACTATTTATTAAATTTAATTATTTTATTTTATTTTATTTATTTAACATGTTTATAAAAAAGTTATTGATGATCATTATTCACCAACATACTTGTTCAAATTTATTCGTAAGGTATTGAAATTGTGTTGTATTGAACGAACAAAAATAATTTCTTATTAAATTGAACACCAATCTTATTTTTGAACAATTGGTTCATTTACCGCCCTATCCAGCACGCTTGGGATATGCAACGAGGGCACAATGATAGGGCACACATGGGATGTGTACCGAGAGCACAATGTTGTTACCATCTCGATGATCTTGAACCAACTCCAGACCAATGCTTTGGATAAATAGGCTCGCTCAGTCAAATTGATAAATGGATCACTGAAAGAACATGCCAAATGATAGACCTTGGTAAAACCCTAACCCTACAGTCTACGGAGGGCCCGAACTATAGGAGAATAACTCGAGGGGTGATTAGCTTGCGGGTTAGATTAAGTAACATGTTAAGGCACTTTCATACCAGGAAGCAACATAGTTGGGAAAGTAGGCAACAAAGTTCTTTAATATATTTTGCAATGGGAGAAGGAAGCACAAAGGCCAAAGTAAGATTGACTTTCCACATCTCTTCCCTCCAGGCTATTGTAGGAAGATATAAAAGAAACAAAACGAGTTCAATAGGA
Organism: Zingiber officinale; assembly: GCF_018446385.1. Taxonomy (NCBI): domain Eukaryota; kingdom Viridiplantae; phylum Streptophyta; class Magnoliopsida; order Zingiberales; family Zingiberaceae; genus Zingiber; species Zingiber officinale. The sequence goes on along the minus strand of NW_024589968.1, from coordinate 714,843 downwards.
TGAACCCAGCATATCAAATGAGAACCACTAAAACATCAAGAGTAAGATGCATGAATTGAGACTTCCTCCTCAAAATATTTGATAGTACGATTGATCATGTCTGAAAATTGAAAAGAGGGCATGCTGGCAATGGTGACTTGGTTATTGATTGGAATAAGACTTTTTACTATGAGAAAAAGTTTTCCTTTGATCTCGCAAACACAAAAACAAGTAAAAAAAAATGTTAGTGCCCAGAAATCAAGGGAAGTCTTTGGCGATAGCCCTCTGATGTTAATGACGGAAAGCCTCAGCGAGTGGCGGCCATGAGCCAAGCCACCGGCCAAATCGGAGACAAACTCCGTGGGTGCCCCTCAAGGCCTACGACGTCGGCAATTGGCGAAGTTCGTGACATGGACGCTATCTTTCCATGTGTTGGCAGCGGGCAACAAAATCGATCGGAGCGGCAGCAAACAAGAGCAAAAGGAAGGGGTAGCAATTTTAAGCAGGAGATTTGTCATGCATTTATAAATAACTATGTGCTCTGATACCATTGTTGATACTCTAAATGCATGAATCAAAACAAATTAAAATGGTAAACACTTACAACGATCTCCCGCAGATCTACAATCGGCGAAGTGTAACGACCCAAATTTCCTCATTTTCAGCCCCAAAAATAATTCAAAAATATTTAGAAATACTATAGAAAAATTCTAGAGATTTTTAGAAATTTTTAGAGTATTTTTATGCAATTTTTGGAGTTCATTTGGTATTTTACCAAGGAGAATAAGTTTTAAAAATAAACTAAAAAAAAAAAAGGGTTGTAGACGCTGGGATTGTAGTTCAATTGGTCAGAGCACCGCCCTGTCAAGGCGGAAGCTCCGGGTTCGAGCCCCGTCAGTCCCGAACTAGGATCCGATCCGTTAAATAAATTTATCCATTTATTTAACGTGAAAAAAGAAAGAGGGAGCAAGAGCTAATACCCAGCGGGATCCCTATTTCTTTTGTTTTTATTTCGTATTTATCATCAGACAAATATGGGAATTTCCATTTCTTTCATTAGTGCCGATTGATAAGAGAGAGACATAACATAATAGTTAGATTCGTACAATCGGTAGTATTCTTATATTTACTTTACTATTTGAATTTAAGAGATACTTGTCCACTTTTGTTTTTCAATATTCTTGATAAATAAAATAGAAAAGAGTACCCCTTTTTACCGGAGTAAGATGCATGAATTGAGACTTCCTCCTCAAAATATTTGATAATACGATTGATCATGTCTGAAAATTGAAAAGAGGGCATGCTGGCAATGGTGACTTGGTTATTGATTGGAATAAGAATTTTTACTATGAGAAAAAGTTTTCCTTTGATCTCGCAAACACAAAAACAAGTAAAAAAAAATGTTAGTGCCCAGAAATCAGGGGAAGTCTTTGGCGATAGCCCTCTGATGTTAATGACGGAAAGCCTCAGCGAGTGGCGGCCATGAGCCAAGCCACCGGCCAAATCGGAGACAAACTCCGTGGGTGTCCCTCAAGGCCTACGACGTCGGCAATTGGCGAAGTTCGTGACATGGACGCTATCTTTCCATGTGTTGGCAGCGGGCAACAAAATCGATCGGAGCGGCAGCAAACAAGAGCGAAAGGAAGGGGTAGCAATTTTAAGCAGGAGATTTGTCATGCATTTATAACTAACTATGTGCTCTGATACCATTGTTGATACTCTAAATGCATGAATCAAAACAAATTAAAATGGTAAACACTTACAACGATCTCCCGCAGATCTACAATCGGCGAAGTGTAACGACCCAAATTTCCTCATTTTGAGCCCCAAAAATAATTCAAAAATATTTAGAAATGCTATAGAAAATTCTAGAGATTTTTAGAAATTTTTAGAGTATTTTTATGCAAATTTTGAAGTTCGTTTGGTATTTTACCAAGGAGAATAAGTTTTAAAAATAAACTAAAATATAAAAAAAAGGGTTGTAGAAGCTGGGTTTCGAACCCAGCACCCCGGACCCAAGCAAAATCGGCCCAACCAACCGAGCTGCGCTCGATTTGTTAATCATATAAGGAGCGATATATATTTAAATAATAGTTAAGAACAGTAAAAAAATTGGAAATAAAAGTGCGCGGCTGAGGAATCGAAGCCAAGATCTCTGACTTGGTTAAAATCTGGCTAACCAAGTGTGCTGCGGGCAGTTTTGTTTAAGAATAGATAGTAAAATTATTTAAAGAAGTGAACCGAATATTGAGTTATAAGAGAGAACTTAGGGATTTATTTTTCCCGTGACCTAAAATCCTGTTTCCTTCTTCCTCTTCTGCGTGTGCGACGGCGGGCTCGGGCTAAAACGAAGCCGAGAAGAGATTAAGGTTTTCTCTTCAGCGGCCGGCCAAAGGGGACTTCTCCACGAGCTCTTCTCGGATTCGAGCTCCTCTCGTCAAGAAGGAACAGTAGGCACGAGGAAGAGGGCGAGTTTGCGAGATCCTCCGCAAGCCCTAGAAGCATTGGAAGCTTTCTTCTCCGCCAGTAAGTCCAAGAAAAGCCTAAGGTGAGTTGCTTCTCACCTGCAGTAGGAGTAGTTCCGATTCGTTTGGTGTTTCCTTGTTGGTTCGAGTTTTACTGTGAAGCATGTTTAGGGATTTTGGTTTTCTACCGTGAGGGGTTAAGGAAGATGAAGGGGTTTTTGTTTGGATTAGATTTTTGGATTTAGCTTATTCCTGATTTCGAGTTAATCTGTGAAGTTTGATGGTTAAGGTTTGCTGTGCAATTCGGGTTTGTGACCTTGTTGTGCAAATCGGATTGGTACGGATTTGGGTTTGTGCCATGCATTAGGCTTGAGTAACCTTGATTTGGAAGTTCAGTTTTGAAATCTTGTTGTAAATTCCGAACATGAACAGCCTTTATAAGTGCAGATTTAGTTTTGTTGAAATCTGAGATAAATGAATAAGTTGTTTAGGTTTAACATGTGGTTTCGGTTTCTACTAGTTGAACATGAGCAGCCGACCCTTTAGTTTGCAACATTGATATCTTTAAATTCCTTTCTTTGCTACTGCATGAGAATGGGCAGCCGGCCTTTAGCTTGCAGTGTTGATTTTCTTGATTTTTCTTCCTTGCTATTAATTGAGCATGAACAGTAGTGTAGTTTCCTTAATGAGCATGCACAACTTGGTACCTTAGTATATTTGGATAGATCTTTTGTTGCTGTTTTAAGGGCAAGAATAATCTTTATTTAGTTAGAATGAGTTTAGCATTACAGCTTTCTTGTCTTTGCACTTAAGGAGCAAGAATAGTCCTTCACATCAGTATTTTAGTTTTGGGTACCTTGCATTTTAACAAGCATGAACAATTTGTGTCGAGTTTCGGATTTCTTTTGAAGTATGAAGTTATTCCAGTAAGCATGAGATTTCCTATTTGTTATTCCAGCAAGAATGAAGTTTTCATTGCTAGTTATTAAGCACAAACAACCTCTAATTTTCAGAAAGCAGTTTGTTTCTGTTTAATTACAGATAGTATATCTTGAGCATGCAATTATTAGTTTCTTTGCTATTACATAAGCATGAGTTTCTATCTTTAAGAACTATAAGCAAGAAAGACTAAGGTTTAGACTTGATTTCAATTCCAGAAGATTGAATATCAAAAGCGCACACAAGGTGTTTGCTTAAATGCCAAGTAAGGGCAAGTATAAAGAAGTTATAGTTAAAAAGAAAGTATTTTACTTTTAAAGGGCATGTACCGGACACAAGGTCCAAGGGATGGGCTCCAAGATGCCCCTAGGCACAAGGCCTAGAAGTATCTTAGTAGTTTCGGGATTAGCTACCTCGATTCTTATTAGGAATTTGCGCTAAGTGGTACAATGCCGGGCCCAAAAGAAGTTTATTATTATTTTGAAGTATTAAAGTATAAGTTTTGAAACAAATGAAACGAGCTTCAAATCTGTCTAGAATTAGAAAGTTTAGTTCTTGTTGTTTGAAGCATTCAGTAGTAGTTTTATTTGTTTCTTGCTATTAGATTATTCAGCATGTTTAGTTTTATTTGCTTTCAGCATGCTGTTATAGTTTTATTCTTATGAGCATGTTTAGCTTTACATGTTTAGTAGTTTTACATGTTTACTAGCTTTACATGGTTAGTAGCTTTACATGTTTAGTATGCTTCTCTTATTGGTTTATGAGCATATCTAGCTATACAATGATTAGCATTTCAGTTAGCATGATTTCCTTTGCTATATATGAGCATGAGTAGTTTTATATGTTAGCATTCAGTTTTAGCATGTTTTTATATATATACATGCATATCGAGTTTTTGTGAGTAGATAGCGCTCACTAAGCTTTATGCTTATAGACTGCATTTCCTCCTACTGCAGATAAAAGGAAAGAAAAGATACAGTGAAGGAAGGCGACAAGGAGATGCAAGAGGAGTGTGTGATGTGTGGACTATGGAGGTCCTTGGGACTTAGCTAAAGAACTCATTTAGTTTAAGAATTTGTTTAGTTTAATTTCTTATTAAGTTGATAAGAGAATTATGTAGTAAGAGGTTATGTTTTCGGTTTTTCATTATCTGCATGATTTGAAATATTAAACTGCGTGGTTGTGGTTAGTTTTCATTTCTTATTAAACTGCGTGGTTGATTGAAATATATTCCCAGCCGCCTGTGGCTGAGTATATTATGCTTGTATTATGGAAAATGGTCACCGGTATAGGGGAGATTCTGCCGAAATTTTTCGGTAGGGTTTTCCATGTGATTTTTAATAAACCGGTTAAGTAGAGTAGTAGATAAGTAACGGTCACTCTTAGAGAGTAGTAGTAGTAGTAAGAAGGGTGGTCGTTACACGAAGATTGGATTTGCGGTCAGAAGAGCAATCATAGGATTGGAAAGCTCTCCACAATTCCACGAACCAAATCCCACCATCTCAGATGTTCTGCTCACTCTCTCGTTGTCTCTTTCTCTACACCGTGAATCGTCTCCCATGATCCTTGGACGCTCCCCTTATAAAGGGAAATAACCCAAGGATATGATGGGCTTTTCCGTTAAGAGTAATGGGGAACCCACAGACCCACAGACAGCTTCGGTGAAAAATTTGAACAGCTTACGAGGGAGTGAGATGGAGAGAGGGTGACCGACAGACGAGAGGCCCTGCTCGTCGATGCAGCTGCAACGGCGAAGCAACAAACCTTTACTAGCTCCAGAACAAAATCGCAAGCAACAAGACTCTCCTTTCTTTTCCGCGGCCAAGGAGAAGGAGACAGGAGAAAGATCACGGTTTGTAGTGTACTCTCGCCTCAACTGACAAAAAAACTCTAATGGTCATTTAGACCAGGTGGAGTTGTACTCTCGCCTCTATTTACAAACAAAAAAAAAAACTGCAATTACCTTTTATACTAGATGGAGTTTACATGTTAGGGTTTAGAATTTAGTCCCATATCTTTTGTTTTTGATTGACGGAGTGGAACTAGTGCTATAAAAGAAGAGGCTATGACATTTTCTTATTCATACCTTTCTCGGTCTTTTGGCTAAGATCAAGTGTAGTATATGTTCTTATCAGTTTAATATTTGATACGTGGACCATTGGTTCACTATGATATTAAATTAATTTTTCTTTCGGGAGGGATCATTACAGTAGCTTGCTATTGGATCGTTTGCGTGTCATCCCTATGTTGCACTATTGTAGGGGTTTGGCGCACCGACCAAGTTAAATTAAAATGTTATATTAAATTAAGTTTATTTTTAAATTATTAATTACAATATATGAAATTAAATCTTAAAATTTTATATATTTAAAAATAAATACAAAACACATAAAATAATTGAATTTAATGAATAAGAAATTTTAAAATTAGAATTGAATAATAGAATTGAATAAATTGATGTTTTCTTAGATGAAATTTTGAAATACTTTAATTAAAATTTTAAATTTATTAAGTTATTCAATTGAATTGAAATAACATAATTAGTGTGGTTTATTTTTTTAATTTGGTAAGAAAAAAGGATTTTACGCCGCCCAAGAAAGATAAAACACATACCAAACAACTTTCTAATAGAGAGGACATTTAATCCTTAGGGAATAAAACATGTAAAACACCTGTATCACTCGAATACCAATTTGGCTACACCGTGGGGGTAGAGTTTGGTTCAAGTTTGGCTTGAGGTTGGTTCGTTTAAATGTTATCAAGTTCTCAATTGAATTGGTATCAAGTACTCAACTTTCGCTGACTAATCCTGGGATGGTCAATCCAGCCATAAAAATTTTCCACCGGTCCATCAATCCAATGTTCTTAGATCAATAGTCCATTAGGGAAAATTCATCCGTTAATTCACCGAGATTTAAACTCGATCCTTAAATATTTGGGAAACTAAAAGTGTCCTATCATGGTACTATTACACAAGAACAACCTTATTTATTGTTTGAAACTTATTCAATTATTTATTAAATTTAATTATTTTATTTTATTTAACATGTTTATAAACAAGTTATTGATGATCATTATTCACCAATATACTTGTTCAAATTTATTCATAAATTTTTGAAGCATGTCCAATTAATTAAAATAGTGTTGTATTGAACACACATAAATAATTTCATATTAAATTGAACACCAAACTTATTTTTGAACCATTGGTTCATTTACCGCCTTATCTGGCATGCTTGGGATATGCAACGAGGGCACAATGATAGGGCACGCTTGGGATATATACCGAGAGCACAATGTTGATATCATCTCGATGATCTTGAACCAACTCCAGACCAATGCTTTGGATAAATAGTCTCGCTCAGTCAAACTGACAAGTAAATTGTTCGGTCACACTGAAAGAACATGCCAACTGAAAGACCATGGGAAAACCCTAACCCTACGGTCTATGGAGGGCCCAAACTATAGGAGAATAACTCGAGGGGTGATTAGCTTGTGGGTTATATTAACTAACATGTTAAGGCGCTTTCATACCTGGATGCAACAGAGTTGGGAAAGTAGGCAACAAAGTTCTTTAATATATTTTGCAATGGGAGAAGGAAGCATAAAGGCCAAACTAAGATTGACATTCCACATCTCATCCCTCCAGGCTATTGCAAGTAGATATAAAAGAAACAAAACGAGTTCAATAGGATGAACTCAGCATAACAAATGAGAACCACCAAAACCTCAAGAGTAAGATGCATGAATTGAGACTTCCTCCTCAAAATATTTGACAATACGATTGATTATGTTTGAAAATTGAAAAGAGGGCATGCTGGCAATGGTTACTTGGTTATTGATTGGAATAAGACTTTTTACTATGAGAAAAAGTTTTCCTTTGATCTCGCACACACTAAAACATGCAAAAAAAAAATGTTAGTGACCAGAAACCAGGCGAAGTCTTTGGCGATAGCCCTTCGACACTAATGACGCAAAGCCTCTGCGAGTGGCGGCCATGAGCACAACCACCGACCAATATCAAAGCAAACTTTGTGGGTGTTCCTCAAGGCCTAAGACGTCGGCAATTGGGAAAGTTTACGACATGGACGCTATCTTTCCATGTGTTGGCAGCAGGCAACAAAATCGATCAGAGCGGTAGGAAAAGAGAGCAAAAGGAAGGGGTAGAAATTTTAAGCAGGAGATTTGTCATGCATTTATAACTAACTATGTGATATGATACCATTGTTGATACTCTAAATGCACGAATCAAAACGAATTAAAATGGTAAACACTTACAACAATCTCCCACAGATCTACAGTCGATGACGATTGGACTTGCTGCCGGAAGAGCAATCATAGGATTGGAAAGCTCTCCACAATTCCACGAACCAAATCTCACCGTCTCAGATATTCTTCTCACTCTCTCGTTGTCTCTTTCTCTACACTGTGAATCATCCGCCATGATCCTTGGACGCACCCCTTATAAAGGAAAAAACTCATTGATATAATGGACTTTTCCATTAATTGTAGTGGGGAACGTGGGCATGCTCCTACGTTCCCATTTCCTATAGGATCGACATCTGAAGTCGACTAGTGACGAGCCGAGCGAATCGGGGGATCAAACCTACAGACACCTTAGGCAAAGAATTTGATCAACTTACGACGGAGCGAGGCGCAGAGACGTTGATCGACGGAGGAGATGTCCTGCTTGTCGACGCAGCTGCAGCGGCGAAGCAACAAACCTTAACTGCCTCCAGAACAAAATCACAAGCAACAAGACTCTCCTTTCTTTTCCGTGGCCAAGGAGAAGGAGATGTGAGAAAGATCACGGTTTGCAGTGCACTCTCGCCTCTTCTTAAAAAAAAACTCTAATGGCCATTTATACCAGGTGGAGTTGTACTCTCGCCTCTATTTACAAACAAAAAAAACTGTAATGACCTTTTATACTAGGTGGAGTTTAGAGTTTAGGGTTTAGAATTTAGTCCCATATCGTTTGTTTTTGATTGACGGAGTGGAACTAGTGCTATAAAAGAAGAGGCTATGGCACTTTCTCATTCATACCTTTCTCGGCCTTTTGGCTAAGATCAAGTGTAGTATCTGTTCTTATCAGTTTAATATCTGATACGTGGACCATTGGTTCACTATGATATTAAATTAATTTTTATTTTGGGGAGGGATTATTATAGTAGCTTGCTATTGGATCCTTCGCGTGGCATCCCTGTGTTGCACTATTGTAGGGCGACGGTTTAATCTTATATGCCTTATATGTATCAAAAGGAAATCTTAATTCCGGGAAGAACCAAAGTTTCAGATTTGATTTTTTTTTTTTACAAAAAACTCTTTCCCTTTTTCGATTCATTCCCATCCAAAAACTTTTTTCATTGGAGTTGTTTTTTTTGTATAGATTTGTTTCTTTTTCTTTCAATTTTTTTATTTTTATATTAATATTTATTTTTTTAGTTTTAGTATTTTTTTCAAGTTTGGCACCGATGTACATCTGTAAAGTCATGGCATCCCTGTGTTGCACTATTGTAGGGGTTCGACGCACCCGACCAAGATAAATTAAATTTTTTTAAAATTATTAATTATAGTGCAAGAAATTAAATCTTAAAATTTTATATATTTAAAAATAAATACAAAACACATAAAAATAATTGAATTTTTTTATTGATTAAATTATTATTTTTCATTTAATGAATAAGAAATTTTAAAATTAGAATTGAATAAATTGATGTTTTCTTAGATGAAATTTTGAAATAATTTAATTAAAATTTTATTAGGTTATTCAATTTAATCGAAATAACTTAATTAGTGTGGTTTTTTTTTTTTTTAATTTGGTATGAAAAAATGATTTTACTCCGCCCAAGAAAGATAAATCACGTACCAAACAACTTTCTATAATAGGGAGGACATTTAATTAATCTGTAGGGAATAAAACAGGTAAAACACTTGTATCATCCGAATACCAATTTGGCTACATCGTGGGGTAGAGTTTAATTCAAGTTAGGCTTGAGGATGGTTTGTTTAAATGTTATCAAGTTCTCAATTGAATCGGTATCAAGAATTCAACTTTCACTAACTAATCCTGGGATGGTCAATCCAACCATAAACATTTTCCACCGGTCCATCAATCCAGTGTGTTAGGACCAAAAGTAGCTAGAGGGGGGGGGGGTGAATAGCTCGTCGCGTTCGCTCGTTGCTCGGTGTTGCTTGTTCCTTCAAAGATGTGCAGTGGAAATACAAAGAAACAATCACACAACGCTAACACGGTTGGTTTACTTGGTATCCACCTCACAAGAGGTGACTAATCCAAGGATCCACACCAACACACACACCCTCCACTAAATAAAACTCTCCTTTATGGTAACTACCAAGGGCGGAGAAGCCCTACAAGACTCAATACAAGAAGAGAGGGAAAGGATACAAGAAATACAAGCTTACAAGCTTACAATGAGTATAAACCCTAACCCTAGCTTCTCTTCTTGGCTTTGATCCGCCTCTTGACTTGGAAAACTTCCAAGATCCTTCAAGAACTGGCGATCTGAGCTTTGTGAGTGCTGTGGAGGAGCTGGCGAGAAATCTGGAGTGAATCGGAGAAGAGATGCCGAAGGAAATGAACGCCTGCGGCCTTTATCGACGCCAACGGTCGGATCCCGATCGATTCGAATATTCCCAATCGATCGGGGAGGCTTTGGATCGATCCACGGATCGATCCAGAGCGCCTCTGTGCTCTGGAAAAATGCCTGGATCGATCCACGGATCGATCCAGCGCTTATCGCGCAAAGCAGCAGCGTCCCAATCGATCCACTGATCGATTGAGACATCTGGATCGATCCACTGATCGATCCAGCTCCTGGATCGATCCACTGATCGATCCAACACTTGGTTTTTGCCCAAAACCAAGTTCCAAGCCTCTCAAACCAACATCCGGTCAACCTTGACCTGTTGGTACATCATGCCTAGCATCTGGTCACTCCTTTGACCTGCTAGGACTTCCCACCAAGTGTGGTCAATCCCTTTGACCCACTTAGACTTTTCTATTCATGCCAAGTATCCGGTTACTCCCTTGACCTACTTGGACTTCCATCAGATGTCCGGTCAACCTTGACCTATCTAGATTTCCTCGTGCCAAGTATCCAGTCAATCCTTTGACCTACTTGGACTTCCCAACACCAGATGTCCGATCATCCTTGATCCATCTGGATTTTCCCTTGCCTGGCTTCACTCACCAGGACTTTCACCTAGCTTCACTCACTAGGGTTTTCCATCTGCCTAGCTTCACTCACTAGGGCTTTCACCTGGCTTCACTCACCAGGACTTTCACCTAGCTTCACTCACTAGGGTTTTCCTTCTGCCTGGCTTCACTCACCAGGACTTTCACCTAGCTTCACTCACTAGGGTTTTCACCTGGTTTCACTCACCAGGACTTTCACCTAGCTTCACTCACTAGGGTTTTCACCTGGTTTCACTCACCAGGACTTTCACCTAGCTTCACTCACTAGGACTTTCACCTAGCTTCACTCACTAGGGTTTTCCTTCTGCCTGGCTTCACTCACCAGGACTTCCCTGTCAAGTATCCGGTCAACCTTGACATACTTGACTCTTCTTCAATCAATTTCTTATTGTCAAACATCTAAACTCAAACCAAGACTCAGCTTGGTCACCCAGGTCAACCTTGACCTGAGGGATGTTGCACCAACAATCTCCCCCTTTTTGATGTTTGACAATACCGCAATAACACTTACAATACCACATGTAAGTTAGGCTAATCCTATAGCCTCAATCTTCATGCCACTAGGTAATGAACATATAAATTAAGCTCTTCATTCTCCCCCTACGAGGGCACACTCCCTCTAGGTAATGAAAGCCTAACTTACACCCATTCATAGGTCCTTTCATTCTCCCCCTATTGGCACACATCAACCCATCTTTGGGCACACATCAACCCATGCCCCAATTTTGGGTACACATCAACAAATTCATTTGTTGACGACTCTCCCCCTGAAGAGTTACTCATCATTGTTCACAACATCACTCGTTGTGATCAACACGATAATGAAGGTCCCATACCCTTCATTTATCCTTAACTTCTCCCTCAATGTAGACAAATACCCAACCTTGAGCATTATCTAACCACTTGAGTTCCCACTTGAAATAATGAGGATATCCACTCCCCATTTTAAGTTCAAAAGCTCATACATGAGCATTTTCTTTAAAGAAGGTTAACCACCTTCCAAGGTTCATGAAAAGTAATTTTTCATGTCTTTAAAGAGTCCCTCCCCCTAAAGACATGGTGGTGACTTCTTTCATTGCACCAACAATGACTTGGAATCCCTAAACCTTTAGGAAACCCAAATTTAGAAGTTTTGAGGTTCAAATACTCAAAATTTGAAACAAACCTCAACCTAAACTTCAATGAAGCCTTCCTTAACCAATTCATCCTTGTTTTCACATGAAAACACCCTTTGAATGTATACAAATGTATTTTAGGGGTTTGGAATGGTTACCTAGACTCAAAGAGGTTCAGAGATGCTGAAATCAAGCCTTCCCAGCCAAAATCAGCAACTTGGATCGATTGGAGTTGGGTTCCAATCGATTGAACCTTTCTGAATCGATCCACTGATCGATTCAGACTACCTGGATCGATCGGCTGATCGATCCAGCGAGCTTCTGCTCGCGGGAGACTTGCCTTCTGAATCGATCCACGGATCGATTCGGGCACTCCAATCAATCCATGGATCGATCGGAGCTCTGATAGTTGCTGAAATTCCATTTCAGTCAACTTCAGAAACCCCTAGAAAATTCTACAAAAATCCAAAAATCATGAAATTTCGTGTAGACATTATTTAGGGCATATACTATCAAAGAAAAATAGTTTTCTATGAAAATACTTCATATTTTCAAATATTGACACAAACTTGAAAACTTACAAAAACTTTAGTGTTTTTCTTCAAGTTTGTGTCTAACTATTCAATGGTGATTACTATCAAAAGATAGCCTTCACCAAGGTTTTCCAAAAACATTTTAAAAACATTTTTAAAACCAATATCCCATCATGTTCCTTGGGCTTAATGCACATGACTTATACATTAGCTTTCCCAATGATGGGAAAACACATAACTATGTGTTTTGATGAACCTAAAACTCAAAGGAATGCACTAAATCAACATCTTGAGTTTTGTTCATCTTTCTAACATCTCACTTGTATCTAATGTGCACTAAAACACATACAAGTCACCTTATAGTCCTTGTGAGATGTGAGATTTTAGTTTTGCCCTATTCTAGGGATCATGCATATCTATCTAGGCATTTTAGAGATATTAGACATCCACCTAGGATGTCACTTGTTAATAAGTGTTGTTAAATGCCATTTGTCCTTAATTACAAGGAATTAAACTTAATGCATGATTATGTTATGGCATACATCAAAGTAAAATAATTTTCAAAAGAAAAATATTCTATAACTACATGATATATGAATGTCATGACATGGTATTTTTGGATTTTTCATATAAAACATGAATGCAAAACTAGACATGATGTCATGGCATATGATGGGCAAACAATCATGGCAAGATTTAGCATAAATAAAATATACCTAGATTAACTATCTAAGTATCCTTAAAGTCTTAGCTAAACTTACAACTTAAACCTAGATTGCCCTAAAGTGCTACAAGAGAATGCCAAAGCCTAAATTGGCATTTCTAATTTCCTTGATTTAATGTATGCCAATTGAAAATAAACATGTCCTCAAATGTTGGCAATATCCATTTTTTCTCAAGAGTGATTACATAAATCAAGGCCCGGATTGCCTTAAATTTCCAAGAGAATACCAAAATCCCAACTTGGTATTTCTCAAGGTTTTCCCAATTTGTGCCATTTTAAGATAAAATCAAATTTTCACCATTAGACACATTTTACTCTTTCAAGGAGTAATCAATAGGTCCATTTCATTTTCAAAGGTTAACTAAAACCTTGAAAATGCTCCTTGAGTGTCAATTTCCTCAAAGTTGGGTTAACTACCCTTCTAATCGGAGTTGACACTCTCTAACCCATCTATGGGGTAGAGAAGATGCTCCTAGGAACCCAACACCTATTGGTGCTCCTTGGATGCTCTAGGTACTCACTAGGGATAACTTCCCTAGATACCTTCCTAGTGACCTTGTTGGGCTTCTTAGAAGCCTTGGTCACATTTTCTAGGTCAACTCTAGGGATAACCTCCCTTGTGACCTTGTTTGTGACTTTCTTAGACTTCTTAGAAGTCTTAGTCACATTTATTGCAAAAATACTCTTAGGGATGACTTCCCTAGTATTTTTGGCTTGACCACTAGACCTAGGGTTTGTTCCATAACTATATGGAACTCTATGGTAAGAGGGCACATCCTTCTTAGCCTTTGGTTTGTATCCCAAACCTCTATGGCCATTTGATGGCTTTTGTACCCCTAAACCTAGGTTATGCTCATTTTGCCCTAATAGGATATTTTCCATCCTTTTTAGGGTCTTTTCTATTTTATCAAGTCTTGACCTCAAGACTTGATTTTCCATCACTAAGTCCTTAGTTTTTGGTTTTCCATTAAGTTCATGAGCATTTTTGTGCCTAGGCTTGTAGATACAATCCTTAGAGTTCTTGCCTAGACTTTTACTTACATTCCTAGCCTTAGGTGTAGTAGTTTTAGCATGAAAAGCTATATGTTTTTCTTTAACGCTATCATGCTTTCTATTTTCATGGTAAATAGCATTAAAATGATATAAGTTAGAACTATCATGCTTTTTACCATAATGTAAAGGGGTAGGCTCAATAAATGTTACCTTCTTCTTTACCTTGGAGGCTCCCCCTTGACGAATGCCTCCTTGAGCCTTGACCATCTTCTTCCCCTTGGGGCATTGACTTCGGTAATGCCCTTTTTGGTTGCAAGAAAAGCACACAATGTGCTCCTTGCTCCTTTTTATTCCGGGGATGATCTCCTTGGGCTTCGCCTTGCCCTTTTGTGCCACTTGGCCCTTCTTCTTGGCCAATTTAGGGCACTTGCTCTTGTAGTGCCCATGTTCCCTACACTCAAAGCATATAATATGATTTTTATTTTTAATTGAAATATTTATACCTTTGCTTGTAGGGGTGGCATCTTTCCCTTTGGATCCGGAGGTAGAAGCTTCCTCTTGATCCGATCTTGATTCTCCTCCATTTGATTTTTCTTGACTCGTGGAGGTAGAAGCTTCTTCAATCTCTTCATCTCTTGACCCGGATGTAGAAGCTTCTCCTTCTTCTTGATCCGGCGTCACCAAGGATTGCTCCCCCTCAATCCTAGAGGTGGAGGCTTCATCATCTTGAATATGAAACAAGGAGTATGCTCCCTCCTTGTTCCCTTCGTTGCATTCCCTTGAGGATGAAGCTTCTTGGATTTCTTCTTCTTCGGAGGTTGAGCATCTCTCAACCTTGGAGTCCTCCTCTTGATCTTGCTCCAAAGAGTCACCCTCTCCGGATTCTTCATGATCTTGTACAGTGGAGGGGATCTCTTCATGAAGCTTGGCCAATTTGCTCCATAGTTCCTTTGCATCTTCAAATTCTCCAATTTTGCAAAGGATGGTGCTTGGCAATAAATTGACCAAAAGCTTGGTCACTTTGTCATTGGCCTCGCACTTTTGGACTTGCTCTTGGCTCCACTTGCTCCTCTTGAGAACTTTGCCCTTTGAGTTTGTTGGAGTCTTGAAGCCTTCCATAAGAGCAAACCATTGCTCTATCTCCATCATAAGAAAATTTTCGATTCTTGATTTCCAAGAATCGAAGCTCGTGGAAGTGTATGGAGGAGCCACCCTCGTGTCGAATCCGAGCCCATCTCGGAATTCCATTGTAGAAGTTGAGCTTTTGAATTTCTTTGACTTTGACAACTTTGCTTCAACTTCTTCACCCTCTAGCTCTTCTTGTTATGCTTGACCCTTCCGGCGATGATTCCGGTGAAGAGCGGCCTCGCTCTGATACCACTTGTTAGGACCAAAAGTAGCTAGAGGGGGGGTGAATAGCTCGTCGCGTTCGCTCGTTGCTCGGCGTTGCTTGTTCCTTCAAAGATGTGCAGCGGAAATACAAAGAAACAATCACACAACGCTAACACGGTTGGTTTACTTGGTATCCACCTCACAAGAGGTGACTAATCCAAGGATCCACACCAACACACACACCCTCCACTAAATAAAACTCTCCTTTATGGTAACTACCAAGGGCGGAGAAGCCCTACAAGACTCAATACAAGAAGAGAGGGAAAGGATACAAGAAATACAAGCTTACAAGCTTACAATGAGTATAAACCCTAACCCTAGCTTCTCTTCTTGGCTTTGATCCGCCTCTTGACTTGGAAAACTTCCAAGATCCTTCAAGAACTGGCGATCTGAGCTTTGTGAGTGCTGTGGAGGAGCTGGCGAGAAATCTGGAGTGAATCAGAGAAGAGATGCCGAAGGAAATGAACGCCTGCGGCCTTTATCGACGCCAACGGTCGGATCCCGATCGATTCGAATATTCCCAATCGATCGGGGAGGCTTTGGATCGATCCACGGATCGATCCAGAGTGCCTCTGTGCTCTGGAAAAATGCCTGGATCGATCCACGGATCGATCCAGCGCTTATCGCGCAAAGCAGCAGCGTCCCAATCGATCCACTGATCGATTGGAACATCTGGATCGATCCACGGATCGATCCAGAGGCTCTCTGTTCGCTTAGGAGAAGCCTAGATCGATCCACTGATCGATCCAGCTCCTGGATCGATCCAACACTTGGTTTTTGCCCAAAACCAAGTTCCAAGCCTCTCAAACCAACATCCGGTCAACCTTGACCTGTTGGTACACAGTGTTCTTAGATTAATCGTCCATTAGAGAAAATTCATCCGTTAATTCACCGAGATTTAAACTCGATCCTTAAATATTTGGGAAACTATAAAAGTGCCCTACCGTTGTACTATCACACAAGAACAAACTTATTTATTGTTTGAAACTTATATAATTATTTATTAAATTTAATTCTTTTATTTTATTTTATTTATTTAACATGTTTATAAAAAAGTTATTGATGATCATTATGCACCAATATACTTGTTCAAATTTATTCATAAGTTTTTGAAGCATGTCCAATTAATTAAAATTGTGTTGTATTGAACGAACATAAATAATTCCATATTAAATTGAGCACCAAACTTATCTTTGAACCATTGGTTCATTTACTGCCCTATCGGGCACGCTTGGGATATGTAACGAGGGCAGAATGATAGGGCACGCTTGGGATGTGTACCGAGAGCACAATGTTGTTACCATCTCGATGATCATGAACTAACTCCAGACCAATGCTTTGGATAAATAGGCTCGCTCAGTCAAACTGATAAATAGATCACTGAAAGATCAGGCCAAATGAAAGACCATGGGAAAACCCTAACCCTACGGTCTACGAAGGGCCCGAACTATAGGAGAATAACTCGAGGGGTGATTAGCTTGCAGGTTAGATTAACTAACATGTTAAGGCGCTTTCATACCAGGAAGCAACAGAGTTGGGAAAGTAGGCAACAAAGTTCTTTAATATATTTTGCAATGGGAGAAGGAAGCACAAAGGCCAAAGTAAGATTGACTTTCCACATCTCATCCCTCCAGGCTATTGCAAGTAGATATAAAAGAAACAAAACGAGTTCAATAGGATGAACCCAACATATCAAATGAGAACCACCAAAACCTCAAGAGTAAGATGCATGAATTGAGACTTCCTCCTCAAAATATGTGACAGTACGATTGATCATGTCTGAAAATTGAAAAGAGGGCATGCTGGCAATGGTGACTTGGTTATTGATTGGAATAAGACTTTTTTACTATGAGAAAAAGTTTTCCTTTGATCTCGCACACACTAAAACATCCAACAAAATATGTTAGTGCCCAGAAACCAGGGGAAGTCTTTGGCGATAGCCCTCCGATGCTAACGACGCAAGGCCTCTTCGAGTGGCGGCCATGAGCACAGCCACCGCCCAAATCAGAGGCAAACTCCGTGGGTGTCCCTCAAGGCCTACGACGTCAACAATTGTGGAAGTTCGCAACATGGACGCTATCTTTCCATGTGTTGGCAACAGGAAACAAAATCGATCAGAGCGGCAGCAAACAAGAGCAAAAGGAGGGGGTAGCAATTTTAAACAGGAGATTTGTCATGCATTTATATCTAACTATGTGCTCTGATACCATTGTTGATACTCTAAATACATGAATCAAAACGAATTAAAATGGTAAACACTTACAACGATCTCCCACAGATCTACAATCGGCGATGATTGGACTAGCTGTCGGAAGAGCAATCATAGGATTGGAAAGCTCTCCATTATTCCACGAACCAAATCCCACCGTCTCAAATGTTCTCCTCACTCTCTTGTTGTCTCTTTCTCTACACTGTGAATCGTTCCCCATGATCCTTGGATGCACTCCTTATTAAGGAAAATAACCCAAGGATATAATGGACTTTTCCATTAAGAGTAGTGGGGAACGTGGACATGTTCCAACGTTCCCATTTCCTATAGGATCGACATCTGAAACTGACTAGTGACGAGCCGAGCGAATTGGGGGATCAAACCCACAAACAGCTTCGTCGAAGAATTTGATTAGTTGATGCGGGAACGAGGCGGAGAGAGGGTGATCAACGGAGGAGATGTCCCGTTTGTCGACGCAGCTGCAGCGACGAAGCAACAAACCTTAACTGGCTCTAGAAAAAAATCGCAAGCAATAAGACTCTCCTTTCTTTTCTACGGCCAAGGAGGAGACGTGAGAAAGATCACGATTTGCAGTGTACTCTCACCTCTTCTTAAAAAAAACTCTAATGGCCATTTAGACCAGGTGGAGTTGTACTCTCGCCTCTATTTACAAACAAAAAAAAACTGTAATGACCTTTTATACTAGATGGAGTATAGAGTTTAGGGTTTAGAATTTAGTCCCATATCATTTGTTTTTGATTAACGGAGTGGAACTAGTGCTATAAAAGAAGAGGCTATGACACTTTCTCATTCATACCTTTCTCGGCCTTTTGGCTAAGATCAAGTGTAGTATCTGTTCTTATCAGTTTAATATCTGATACGTGGACCATTGGTTCACTATGATATTAAATTAATTTTTCTTTGGGGAGGGATCATTACAGTAGCTTGCTATTGGATCCTTTGCGTGTCATCCCTATGTTGCACTATTGTAGGGGTTCGGCGCACCGACCAAGTTAAATTAAATTTTTATGTTAAATTTTAAAATTTTATATATTTAAAAATAAATACAAAACACATAAAATAATTGAATTTAATGAATAAGAAATTTTAAATTAGAATTGAATAAATTGATGTTTTCTTAGATGAAATTTTGAAATAATTTAATTAAAATTTTAAATTTTATTAAGTTATTCAATTTTATCGAAATAACTTAATTAGTGTTTTTTTTAATTTGGTAAGAAAAAAATGATTTTACTCCCCCCAAGAAAAGATAAATCACTTATCAAACAACTTTCTAATAGGGAATAAACACCTGTACCACTCGAATACCAATTAATTTGGCTTGAATCTAAATAATTCGACCAACTTGAATAACTTAATTAAAAATAATTTTTTGCTTGTTATTTTTATTATAATTTTTTATTTTTATCTCAATAATTTATCACTATTATACTAGCTTTAATATTGATATTCATAATTTTAAAAATAAAATTTGATTTAATTTTAAAAAGATTTATTAAATCCTAAATTTAGGCCAATCCTAGTCAATCTGGACTCCGATCCAATCCTAGTACAACTTAAAAATCCTCCGATCTGAATATGAAAATTTCTAATTCAAGTTGGATATTTTTCGGGTTGATTTGGATTTACGGATCAGATTTATTTTTGACATCCCTAATTATAAGTTATTAAGAAAATTTAATGAAATTTTGTTCCTAGTTCTACTATATACCCACCCAACTCAGCTACCAGCCCAATGTGTATGCTATTATAAAATTTATATAAACACAAAATATATATCATGCCAGGCCAAACAAAATCTATATATATTTATATATTATTACATTTTTAATTTGAAATTGATTGATTAAAATTTTTATATTTTAAAGTTTATTTATTTGATTAATGAGTTTAATATTACAGTTTTTTTAAAAAAAAATTTATTTACAAATTTAATAACAAGTTTATTAATAACTATAGTTTACAAGTTTTGTTTGTGAATATAATTTTTGAATAATTTAATATCTTTGTTTTTAAGAAATTTATTTATTTTTTTTAATGAATTAATCAAGCTTATTTATTTAATTCATATCGAATAAATATAAATAAATGATTATCGAGTTAAACACTAAATTTTCTCATAAATGTTTAATTTATTTTTGTTATCGAATATATAGATAGTGGAAATTGTATTTGAATTTTAAAAAAGATAAAATTATGATGTTATTTCTAGATCTCATTTGATCAGTTAAACTTATGAGTCTGAGAAATTTCTATCATTTTGATTTTTTTTCATATTGTAATAGAAAAAAAAATATTGTTATCCCTCATAATTTGTCGTTTTTTTAGAATGCATCTTTATGGATTTTGAATCATTCATTTACCTTTACAATAGTTTTAATTTATTGAGTGCAAGTTTTTTTTTACAATTAACTTAAGCCATATAAATTTAGAATTTCCATTATTTTTTAATGTTACAAACTTATATTTGCAATTCGTATACATGTCATAAAACCAAAAAGCTAATAATCTCTTAGAATTTAACTACCATGTTGGAGATAGAGATGTTCTTTGTATATATTACAAGAAGTTAACAAGTTAATGACGAGTTCCTCTAACCATTAGATGATCTCGATAGGTTGAGTACAAGCAATGAGTCCATTTTTGCCCACCATATCAAAGATTGAACTAATTCTAGCATGCCTTATCGCGTCTTGAATTGGTTCGCTCAAATCATACATTTTTTATTGTATTGATACTGACAAATCTAAGATTTGCACCCTAAAAGTAAGTTAATTTGATAGGAATATTATAGCGAGGATTTGAGTTATGAAGTCTGATTTAATGATTTTTGGTGAATGTATATATTTGCAATGCTGAAGAATACTTTTGAGTCGCGAGATTTATCCCATCGCCATTAGTGTTCAATCAACCTAATCATGGAGCCTCCGAGGTTATGGTGCAGCGGCAGGGCATCTAGGTTATCACCCAGGCACCCACGGTTCGAGCCCCAGCTATGGCGAATTTGCAGGACTTTTTCCTCTAAATGGGGCACGCAACTAAAAGATGTTGGGACCGGGTCGGTCATCCCATGCTCAACGTTACTCAGCCTGGTTAATTATTTTTAAGACTAGCTTAACATTACAAGACAACATTGGGAAGATGTTGTAACGACCACCCTTCTTACTACTACTCTCTAAGGGCGACCGTTACCTAACTCCTACTCTACTTACTGGTGTCACTTATGCTATTATTAGCGACACTTAGATTTATCACGGTTCAGAGGGATTCCCACCGAAAAATTCGGCAGAGTCTCCCCTGTACCGGTGACCAAATCCACAATACATAAAAGATATACACAGCCACATGCAGCTGGATCACAATATTCTTCACAACCACGCATTAATAAATCATATTCTAATCAAAAACTAAACTAGCAATAAGAATTAAACTCAAAACTCTCAGAACAAAGCATAACAAGCTACAATGCACTTCAAACTCAAGCATAAACTCATGGTTTCATAATGGAAATAAGGAAAATGAACTAGACATAAACTCTAAATGAATAAATCTTGCTAGTCCCCTCTGGATCCCTCCATAGTTCAGCCACCATACACATCCATCATCACCACCACCCTGTCGCCTCCCTTCATATCTTAGCTTTTCCTTTATCTGCAGTAGGAGGAAAGAAAACAAGATCTATAAGCGAAAACGCTTAGTAAGTACTATTCTATCTCACAAAACTCGAAATGCATAAATGAAATGCATAAGTACTGAAACTGAAATACTAAAACTATCTGCATATGCTCATGGTATACAAAATGAACTAGATACAAATCATACTCAGTATCGAGCAGAATAACAAGAAACTAACTATGTAAACTTAGAATTAAAGAAACTAACCATTCTTATTTATTCTAAGCATGTAACTTGTTTCATTTCTTATATCCTTGTGTTAGAAATTAATCTTTTAATTTCTATCTTTTACTCACTTCTTCTTTCTTTCTTTCTTAACTTTTCTTTTCTTTGGTTTTCTTTTCTTTGGGTTTTCTTTTCTTGGGTTTTCTTTTCTTGGGCCCAGGCCTAGTACCAACTCATGCGCGTTCCCTAATAGGTTGGGGTTGCGAGCCACCAATCCTAAAAGAGCAGACCTCGGTCTACCAGGGCCAAGACCTCGGAAATGGTCACCTGGATTTGTTTAACGACAAGCTCTTGGATGTCGGGTACTAGCCTCTTGCTTTACTTACTTGTTATCTCTTTTTAATTAGACCTTGGTCTTTTTCTTTACTCATACTTCTCATAATCCTTTATTAGAGCTTATTAGAATCCTTTAGATATATATCTAACAAGTATAGGATCACAACTAACCAAGCATGCTATATAACAATAACATAAGGGAAAGCAAACCTGAACTCCCTAAGCATGATATAAAATAAAGCAAAGGAAAGCAAATCTGAACTTACTAATCATGCTGTAAAATAGAGCAAAAAAAAGCTAACTTGGACTTCCTAAACATGCTGTGATAAAAGCAAAAGAAAGCTAATCTAACCTTACTAATCATGCTACAAAATAGAGCAAAAAGAAAACTAATTTGATCTTGCTTAATTATGCTACAAAATGGAGCAAAAGAGAACTACTTTAAGCTTACTAATCATGCTATAAAAATAGGGCAAAAGAATGCAACTTTGGCTTTCTAGACATGCTGTGAAATAGGGCAAAGGAAGACTAATTTGATCTTATTAATCTTGCTACAAAACACACTTTATATATAGCTGTTCGTGCCCTGTTTTTGGCCAGGAAACTGAACTACAAGGTGCTCTAAATGTATGTTGTTTGTGCTTAATATAACAAGGTAAAACTAAGCTACAAATAAGCTGTTCAATACTACACAGCTTAAATTAAGTTTCATGGCAGCAAGGGGAAATTACACCTGCCCAACTAATTTCTAATGGAAACTATTCCATTTACCTAAAACCTCTTCTCAACTTCCTATAAAACTCACGGCAGCACAAAGGGAAAGGGTTGATACCGTTCAGTCCACAGCAAAGAGCCAAATACAAACCGGGCACACATTTTAGGGCCACACGACTTATCAATTCCAAGCTAATCATGTACAAGAAGAAATCTACTATGCCAGGTTCCAAAATTCTGTACAAAGCAAGGAAAAACTATAGGAAGCTGTTACCCGCAGCTTCTGATCCCAATTGTACAGTAGACCCGAAACCACCTTGGTAAAGAAAATTCTGCACAACATGATCCTAAACGAGAGGAACCATATCCCTAACACAAGGAATTCGGCACAACCAAATCCGGAAGCAAGGAAGAAAGCCCTAACATGCATTTCTACTCGGCACTGTGAAATCCGGAAGCAAGGA
The DNA here is from genome assembly GCF_018446385.1 of Zingiber officinale. NCBI lineage: Eukaryota > Viridiplantae > Streptophyta > Magnoliopsida > Zingiberales > Zingiberaceae > Zingiber > Zingiber officinale. Next base: position 691,903 of record NW_024589968.1, on the reverse strand, counting down.
AGAAAAATCGAAACTCGGAGCAACTCCTACCGCAGGTGAGTAGTACTTACTTGCTTTCTTGGACTTACAACCGAGAAGAAGGGAAGGAGGGCTTCTAGGGCTCGGGTAGCAGCTTTTCCGGCGTGTTCTCGGAGCTCTCGGGCTTCTCTCCGTCGGGAACAGCCACCGTGGATGAGGGACGGCTGGAATCAAGTCTCGCCGGCGCCGGAATCTCCAACCCTAGCTCGCTCTAGGTTTCCGCCGAGAGTACTTGCGCCGTCGCGAGGGAGAAGGAGAAGAGGAATTTAGAGAGGAGAAGTTAGGTTTTTTAAAATCCCAAAACTTATTTCCTTTTATAAGTAATCGGATATAACTCAACTATACTATAACCTTATTTAACTCTATTTGAGATTAACATCAATCCCTTATCCCAGCTGGTCAAGCCGGTTTGGCTTGGTTTGGTCCGACCCGAGGTCGCGGGTTCGAACCTCTTCTCCAACACTTTTTGCTTAAACTTCTTTGGTTTTGTAAAAATACTAAACGACCTCCAAAAATTACGTAAAAATACTCTAAAAATTCCTAAAAATCTCTAGAATATTTTAACAGTATTTTCAAACATTTTTATGGACGTTTGAAACTCAGAATAGGGAAAATTGGGTCGTTACAATCCCCCATACCTTATAAAAAGTTCGTCCTCGAACTTAGAATAGCTCTGGATACTTCTGTCTCATACTGTCCTCCCGCTCCCAAGTGATTTCCTCGTGCTTCTGGTTCTGCCAGACGACCTTCACTAGTGGTACTTCTTTATTTCTCAATCTCTTGACTGCTCTGTCCACTATCTGTGTAGGTCTGCTCTCATAACTAAGATCCTCTTGGATCTGCACTGACTGAGGCTGAATCACTTGGCTCGGGTCATGGAGACACTTCTTTAGCATAGAGACATGAAACACATTGTGTATTGCTGACATGTCTTGTGGTAAGTCCAGCCTGTAAGCTACTTTCCCAATCCTCTCTATGATCAGGTAAGGTCCTACATAGCGAGGACTTAATTTGCCCTTCTTGCCAAATCTCATCACTCCCTTCATAGGAGCGACCTTGAGGAAAACTGAATCTCCTACTTGGAATTCCAATGGCCTACGGCGTGTGTCAGCATAACTCTTCTGTCTGCTCTGGACAGTCTCAATTCTCTGTCTGATTTTCTGGATTGCTTGAGTAGTCTCATCTATCACCTCTGTCTGAATGCCCAACTCTGCTTCTATCTCCTTTCTCTCTCCTGCTTCTTGCCAGCATATGGGTGATCTGCATTTCCTGCCATATAGTGCTTCATAAGGTGCCATCTTAATGGTAGCCTGATAGCTATTGTTGTAAGCGAATTCAGCTAAGCACAAATACTTGCACCAACTTCCTTTGAAATCTAGCGCACAAGCTCTGAGCATGTCTTCTAAAATCTGATTCACTCGCTCTGTCTGTCCATCAGTCTGCGGATGGAAAGCTGTGCTGAACTTGAGTTTGGTGCCTAGTGCATTCTGAACGCACTCCCAAAAATGTGAGGTGAAGCGCCCATCTCTATCAGAAACGATAGATTTAGGAACTCCATGAAGTCTGACTACCTCTTTAACATATAGCTGGGCCAACTGCTCTATGGAGTGGGACACCTTGATGGCTAGGAAGTGAGCAGACTTGGTCAATCGGTCTACTATTACCCATATCGCATCATACCGGTTAAGTAGAGTTAGTAGTTAAGTAACGGTCATCCTTAGAGAGTAGTAGTAGTAAGAAGGGTGGTCGTTACAGATGTAGAACCAATATCATCACATCTAAAACCCTTATTGTCTCAATCATTTTGATTTTACAACACACATTACAAGAACTAAAACAAAAACATTTTAGATACAAGTCAATCACTAGAAATCTTCTCTAACCGTATGAAAATGATAAGAAATCCACATGCGAACTCAATTTGTTAGATGTTTAAAGCAGTTCCATTCCCACGCATTTATTGTTCGACCATAAATATGAATATTTGCCAAATCTTGAATCTATCGATCAATTCCCTCATTGTCCATGGTATAAATAGGGATTTGACAGTTCTTATTGTTATTGTTTGTGTCATTTATTAGACTCAAATCATCTTCATCTTCCTTGTAAGTTTTCACATATGTTTCGGCACTTGCCAAAATCAATCTGTCTACCATAAAAAGCTGATAGTTGTTCTCGACCACCGAGTCGAATATGTTTGTAAAGTTCGATGAGCATGCCAATTTGTACCTGTTACAAAGTTTGCACTCACATACAAAAACCAACATATATCCAATGCAGAAGTGCACGAATAGATGAAGCAACAAAAACAACAAAAAGTAATCCGGTGCATAAAGCTCCCGTTATGCGGGGTCTCGAGGAAGGATCCATTGTATGCAGCCTTATCTTGTTTTTTTGCAAGAGGTTGTTTCCAGGATTCGAACCCGTGACCTTTTGGTCACAAAGCAACAACTTTACCGTTGCAAGAGGCTGCACGAATAGATGAAGCAAAGAAGTTTATTTATTTCGATAGACAAAGCATAAATTCCAAAAATTATAAATTTAAAGAACAGAGAGATTCTTATGAATGACAGAAACAACACTTTGAAAATAGATTAAGAGATTGATAGACACATGGAAGTAGGAGGGTTGTAATCAAAGTTCATTCTTGTCATATTTTATGAATCTACTAAATCTTATTGCATTCTATAATAATAACAAGAATGAAAAGTTATCCATATGCGTTGAAGAAATTCTCCAGTGGTATCTCAATATGCATCATTTGTCTGCCACAAGAACAAATTCATCAAATGTTCTCATGTCACACGTTTGCAAGACTTTTGTGGCAAGTAGAGCAATGAAACTAAGAAAGAGTCACACGAGTCCAACACCAATTATTCATTTGAATGTCATAGAAACATCAGAGCTCATGAAAAAAGTGAATTTCTCTGGAAGGGTTTGTGTCATAGAAACATCACAACCCTAACAAAAAGTGAATTTCTCTTGAAAGATATTTTACTTGTATTATGAGATAGTTATTAGCTATTTTGCAAGTCAAATAACAAATTTGGAGAACCAATACCTTATCTGCTACATTCCTTAGTCTTTTGGCAGCCATCGTAGGAAGAAAATCATGTGGTAGCAAAACAGAGCTGTGATTGGTTCGATCCTTGCACTCCATAGACCTGGATGTTCATCATGGTCAAGACTAGAGCTTGAAGATTCAAAGATCACCTAGCAAAGTATCGGACCATTTAACCATGGCGACATCTTGGGAAATAAAGAAAATTTCATGTGCGGATTACTTACCATGCAAGAGGACTCGCAGTGCGGTTAATTAGTAGCACATTGGAGTAGTGATTATTTTCGTTGAGATCACTCCTGCTAACTCCATTCACGTGAATCACTCCTTTTCTTCTTAATTTCGAATTTGTTGACAATATGTGTGACCATGCCTTTGAGTTGTCCGAAATCACTCCTATTTTACTTGAAATGAGATCCAAATCCTATAAAGAATCAAGAGAAGAAGAACTTGTAGCCCAACTAAAAAAATCAAGTTACCATAACCAATTGCATTGATTGAACCGATATCAGTGCAAAAATGTAAAGACAAGCACATAAAGCATAGTCGGGATAAGAATTCCTAAAAGAAAATTGGCCCAGGACACTAATTGAAAGATAAAGAGAAAAGGATAATGAATCTAGAAAGTGCATTTGATGAAGAAGATATTCAAAGGGAGCTTGATAAATGAAAGCATTTCAAACAAAAAGCCATACAAGGTTTCATACGAGTCATTGAAATGACATCTCTAATATTCTTAAATTCACTATACACTAAAAAATTAAGGTATCTTGCACAAAAAGACTGGCTCAGATTCCAGTCTCTTAGTCTAACTAAAACACGAAAACAGCTGCACAATTTTCATTCGATTTTAAATATAGAGAGGAATGTGCATATCTTTCAAGTTACAAGTAGATTTGATATCAAAGTGACAATCTAGCTATGTCAAATTGCTAAAGAAATTAAATATTAACAAAACATACATTAGACAAAGTGGAATGGAACCCACTGCACAACCTATCAGAAAGAGTATATGATCCACGGGAAAGATGCAGAAAGCTACATGAAAGAGTATATGAGCATAAGTTTACCCGCTATTGATTAAATAAAAAAGGAACAAAATTTGCACAATGCTTCATTAAAGTTTTAGAAAAACACAAAAATAATGTCTGTGACTTGTCAAATAATGTAACAGGAGTTGAGTAATTGTACATTCCATCTGTATTTGGATTTCCGCTTTGGTGCAGGATCCTTGTTATGTGTTGGATTGATGCACATTCTAGAAGGCATCACAAATACTCTGCAAATTTTTTAAACAAGCATAATGTCAGTACAAAACAACTATTAATTAATTCCTCCATCTAGAATTCTTCCTACAAATTTTTTATACGCAAGGAGTGAACTTTAACACCCAAATCAAATGCTCAAAGGCAAATCTTCATAATCCCAGAAACTTGGAGTGTTCTTAATTCCAATTCAACGAATCAAAGAAGATCATCCACAATAGTGATGGAATATTAAAGCAAGGTAGTAGACCATAAGAGAAATTGATGGGACCTTCCGAGGAAGAGGGCTTCTTGGAGGGTGCATCGGAGGCTGGACTCTTGGTGTCGCAGTGCTTTCCGGGGCAATCAATGCGGTCGCCCCAATACAAGTACTTGCTCTCCACCACCGCCTTGCCGGCTTCCCTCGACGACGCGGAGGAAGCAGGGATCGCAAAGGAGAAGGCAACCCAGAGGAGCGCGAGGGCAGCGGCAGAGATGAGGAAGAGTTATACGACGAGGTGCCGTTGGAACCGAAGAATTGCCATAACGGTGAGAGTCCGAGGTGTCGTTCACTAAATGCATCAATCTACGAGACGAACTAATTTTGTAATGATATTTGAGAATAAACATTAAAACCTATTAATGGGGATGTAGCTCAGATGGTAGAGCGCTCGCTTAGCATGCGAGAGGTACGGGGATCGATACCCCGCATCTCCATAAAATATTTTATTAGTTTATGTTTTTTATTTTGTATGTGAAAGTAATAAAACTCTTTATATATAATTTTATTATTCTAGGTACTCATTTATGAGAAATTCATGAACATACAATAGTGTTAATTTTTTTTTAGAGTTTAGGTTAAAAAAGTGAACATTTTTTTAACAGGTTTTCGTTGATGATCTTGGATCGATAACCAAGGTTATCAAGAATACCTCCAACAAAACACACCCTAAATGATCATGATTTGCGTATACATGGGTGTGCATGATAACAAAACACTATAAATATAGTTTAGATATTCTGCATACCTTACTCTGCACATCTCTTGAGTATCCAATTTGTTTTTTAAATTTAATTTTATGTTATGCTTAATACTATAATCCAAATCCTACACTCAAAAGACAAACTCTTATTGACATAAGTGGAGCTAAAAAAATTCGTATTTCGCTGATTCAATGTGCTGCCCACGAATGTCGCCTAGGCTAGCATCCGTGTGTGTATAGTATGTTATGCGATCGTCCGTGCCTGATTGGTAGAGGCACCTGGAATTGATCAAGGCGTCTCAATTTTTTTTATTTTTTAAAATTAAAAAAATCCATAAATCGGAGCTAAAAAAATATATCCTATATATATAAATATTATACCCGTGAGTATCTAATTTTGTTTAATTTGAACATTATAATTTAACATATATAGACACTAAAGGTAAAATCTAATTAGTTTAAACTCGGAGCTTAAAAAAATAAAATAAAATAACACATGTATTTCAATTGGGGTGTCTGGATCAATTCTATGCGCTCGACAACACAGTTGTCGACTGTTCCTCTACAAAAAAAATAGCATTACCGACGGAATATTCCATCATAGTTCTGTCGGTAGAGGCATTTACTGACGGAAAATAAAGTGTCGGTGTAAAATTCGTCGGAAAATTATACTCCGACGGAATTACTGTTCCGTCGGTACATTTACCAATGGAATAACTAGTTCCGTCGGTAAATATATACCGACGGAAAAGTTATTCTGTCGACAATTTTCGCTATCCTAATCTATGAGCCCGACAACAGAGTTGTGGACTGTTCCACCGCGAACGATATATATATAGGTGCCCATCTTGTATTAGATTTATTTTTTAAAATTTATTTCTTTTAGCTCCTGAGTTAAGCCGATTAGATTTAAACTTTAGGGTTTAGGAGTTGGATTATAGTGTTCAAGCTAAAAAAATTAAAATTAAAAAATTTTAAGTAGCCATGGGGTATAAAATATATGTATTTTGGGTGTTTAGGATTTACAATTTAAAGGAATAAATTTTAAAAAAAATTGAGATGCTTGGATCAATTCTAGGCGCGTGAATTGTTCTGCCGCGAATGATCCTTGAAAATTTCTCATGAAGGAGATCAATGATCATAAGCAAAGGAAACCGGAAATCTCCATGTTTCAGGAGATACATTCTCTTGTGAAACATAGAACAAACACACTATTGTAAAACAACAAATTACTACAATCAAAGTTAATTGCCAAATTGAATCATTACCCGTTCAGCAAGCACGCAAGCTTCGCCAGGAGTCCCAACACCAACTGCAATTAGTTTAACTCCTGCTGCATCAAATTTGGATGAGTTTGCAGGTATCAAAAGAGAAGAGCTAAACTCACCAAAAAAAACATCCAAAATGCCTCATGAGTGAACCACTGAAACACACTAATCCACACAAAAGTAGTTGATCATGTATCAATCAATCTGCTAGGACAATGAAACGGAACAGATAACAATTGCCTAATCGAACAAACTAAGAGCAGGTGGTAATCAGATCTAGAGAAGAAAGATTTAGAAAATCAGTAGTTAGTATGAACGGGAGAAGGGAAAAAAGGAAGCAATTTGATATTTCGTTTTGGTCCCAGAGATCGCTGAGGAATAGAGCTCTCCAGTGCCCCCGTCGCGAATACATGGATACCATCAAGGGCATCCCGGGTTGCGGTCTCATTGACGGCGCTAGTAGCTACAGCGACAGAGGAACCATGCGACGCAGCTTGAAGGATCGGCATCTGAAGCCGACTAGTGACGAGCCGAGTGAATCGAGGGATCAAACCCACAGATGGCTTCGGCGGAGAATTCGATCAGCTTACGAGGGAGCGAGGCAGAGAGAGGGTGAGCGACGGAGGAGAGGTCCTACTCGCCGACGCAGCTGCAGTGGCATAGCAACACACCTTAACAACCTCCAGAACAAAATCTCAAGCAACAAGACTCTCCTTTCTTTTCTGCGGTCAAGGAGAAGGAGACCTTTTATACTAGGTGGAGTTTAGAGTTTAGGGTTTAGAATTTAGTCCCATATCGTTTGTTTTTGATTGACGGAGTGGAACTAGTGCTATAAAAGAAGAGGCTATGGATCTAATTTATTCATACCTTTCTCGTCCTTTTGGCTAAGTTCAAGTGTAGTATATCTTCTTATCAGTTTAATATCTAATACGTGGACCATTGGTTCACTAAGATATTAAATTAATTTTTATTTTTGGGGAGAGATCATCTACTAGATCTTTCGTGTGTTATCCTTGTGTAGTACTATTGCAGGGTTCGTGTGTTAAGTTCAATTAAATTTTTATATTAAGGTGGTGTTTGGTTTAGAGGTTTGGAAATAAAGGAATGGATTCATTTCCAAACCTGGATGAAACCCACCCCCTCCCTTAGATTTTGATGGAATGAGAATAAGAATTAAGTTTTGGACAAAAATACCCTTAGTATATTTGTTTAATTTTTTTTCATTTCATTTTCTCTCCTTGTTCTCTCTCATCATACTTTCTCTCTCCTCATTCTATCATCATATTTTTTCTTTCAACATATTTTATCTCTTCTTATTCTCTCTCATCACACATTCTTTACAATTTTCTCTCTCATCATACATTCTCTCTCATTATTTTCTCTCTCTTTATTCTCTCATTTTTTTCATCATACTTTTTCTCTCATCATTCGTTCTCTCTCCTGAATCTCTCTTACCATACTCTCTCTCCATATTTTATCTAATCGCACTTTCTCTCTCTTCATTCTCTTCCATTACTCTCTCTCTCCTTATTCTCTCTCATCACATATTCTCTACCATTTTCTCTTTATATTCTCTCTCATCACTCTCTCTCATTATTTTATCTCTCATCACTCTCTCATTATTTTATCTCTCTTCATTTTTTCATCATACTTTCTCTCTCCTCAATCTCTCTTACCATACTCTCTCTCCATATTTTCTCTCATCCCACATTCTCTCTGTAAAATATCGGAAAAAATGGAAAATAATAAAGTGGAATTTTTCGGAATTTTTGGAGATTTTTCGGAAATTTTTGGGAGCTCGTACGGATGAGTTAACGGGGATAAAAAAAATGGGGCCCAGGAAAACATGTTTAGTTTACCCATTTAAGAGAGGAAAAGTTTTTATTTTTCTTTTTCTTTTATTATTCTTTTCCCTTTTGTTTTTTTTCTCTCTTGCGTGCTTCCCTCTTTCTCCCCTGCCGAACCCGACGCCTGCCCTAACCCATGCGACATCGACGGTTCTTCCTTCCCTTCCTCTCCGATCGACGCCGGCCCATGTTTCAGTTTCCCCGTCTCTTTCCCTTTTTCGGCCGAGCAGCACAGACTCCTTTCTTCCCGGCGCCTTCTCCCCCTCGCGACCATTCTTCCTTAACCGGCGGTTCTCTCTCCCTTCCAGCGACGCCGACTGGACCGCCGACACCACCCGATTGCTAGCCGCCGACTCCCCTTTGCCCTAGCGTCGACGTCCCACTCCTGACGCCACAGCGTCGCGGCCGATCGCTAGCCACCCGAGCTCTCGTCGCCGGCTAATTCCCTGTGCCCTAGCCGCCAGCCACCGAGAGCCCTCTGATTTTCGCCACCGTGCCCTAGTTGCGATCCTCCTCAGCCGCTGCCCCTCTGACCCGATGCCCTAGTGCCATTGATGTTCTCTGTCGGTTCACCACCACAGTAGCAAGTGGAGTTCGCCTGAGAGAAGGCTGCTAACCTGGATTTGGAGTGAAGCTTGCAAGGTATTGGATTTGCAGGATTTGATTTCAAGATTTGTACTGGAATTGTAAACTATATGATGGATATTTGACCTATACAGCAGGATTTGGGAATTTTAGTGTTGGATTTGGAGGTTAGCGGCTCCACCTAGCTCCGGGCATCGTTTTGGCAGCAACTTCTCCGACTGTGATTCAATAGAGGAGGGCAAATTAGGTAAGTTTTAGAAGTGATTTCGATTGTACATTGGAGTTTGTTTGTTATTTGATGATGGTGTTATGTTTGGTGGTGGAAAATAATTTCTAAATATAAGTATGGATTGGAGGAAATGGTTGTGTTGATTTGAGGTGCTAGATTTACTGAGAAACAGATTTAATAGAGGGATAAATCAGATTTAATTGGTGATTAATTGTGTTGGTTTATAGGAGGAATTTATCCTTGCTGTAGTTACACATAAAATGGAAATTTGGAATAGTTACGGTTTCTGGTAAATAAGGATTTGTATTTGGTTATGCATTTGAGTTGTAGCTAAATAAAATATTTATATATTGGTGACACAGGACTGTGACTCGAGACGAGTATCTCGACGTCGTGTTTGGACCAGCTTGGACTTTTCGATTGGAGGCGGGTACTTTTGACTTATTGTCTTTGATATGCTTAGTAATGAAATTAACATGTTACATTAATTGTGTTCCTTATTTGTTCCAGTTAATCACTGCCAATATATGTTACCTGTTTGATTGGTTGTTTGTTTGCATCTCGTATTGATCTCGTACCTGATTTTTCATGCTCAGGGGTAGTGATATAACCATGTTTCACATGTTCAGGACCTAGGTTTGATACCTTATTGATCAGTATATCTTGATATGATTTATTCACTATGATGCCCATTGTTATATGTCCAGAGGTTGGTTTAGTATATTACCACGCTTAGTGACATGCACCATTTGCATGATCGCATGCTGTGCGATAGATTGCTCCCTTATTGTTGAGCACATTGCCAGTTTCATCACTGTTCGGTGCTCCGTTGTGACGCTCATGGGTAGAGTGACACAGCGTGATAGCACGTCAGTTTGGCTCTTCCGGTGCTCCGTTGGTCCGCTCATGGTTAGTGTGACGCAGCGTGTAGCACGTTAGAGATCCCTCCCCGTCATAGCGTATCGGGAGATGAGAGCATTGCGCTCCCCCATTTATGATTTGGGGTAGGAGTACGTGTGTACTCCGACAGCATCCCGTCCACTCGGTCACTCATCAGGAAGATTGTCCTGACTTCTGAGGCCTACGAGAAACCCCAGAAGAACTCTGACCTGATCGTCTGCGACTACTCTGATGTTGTCCTGTCGCCTGTGTCTGCTGGACCTGCCCTGATGTCTGACCCGTATGCTTTCTTTTCCTGTCCGGATATGCTGTCTGCCGAGCTAACTCTATCATCAAAGCTCGATTCAATGCATCAGAATAAGATGTAATCCCTAATCCGGCAAGCTGTACATGCAGATAACCATCCAATCCCTGTATAAACTGCATCATGCGAGTTCTGTCCTCCGCAACTAACTCTGGACAAAACTGAGCCAACCGGAGGAATTCAGTATTATACTCGGTCACTGAGCGATTATTCTGCCTCAGACTCATAAAATCCTGTCGGCGAGCCATCTGATAGGACAGTGGAAAGAAACGGCTCTCAAAAGCCTCTCTGAACCTGGTCCATGTGACGTTGCGCTCACCAATAATAGAACGCTATGTAACCCACCAGGTTTTAGCTTCATCCCGTAAATGATAGGCAGCCAGCTCTGCTTTCTCCCACTCGGAGCAAGCCATATAGAAGAAAGTCTGCTCCATAGTCTCTATCCATGACAGTGCCATACTCGGATCGAGATCCCCGCGGAAAAGAGTGAAACGAGTCTTCATCGACTCAGCCAGTGCTGGAATCCTAGCTCGCATGACAATATCGATGATACGTAGCCGGGACGGTGCGGGCTGGCGGGCTCTTGGGCGATACTACGGTGGTACCGCGGAATATCTGAGGAGGAACTCCGGTCTTCTGTATATCTGGGAGCATAAGCCGTCGGTGAAATGCTTGCTTGGGGACAAAGCGTGGTGGCGGTGGAGGTACGGTGAGTAATGGTATCGGATATGGTGCTGCACTCTTTGAGGCAGGGGCACGGTGCCCGGTGTCGGGTACCTGTAGGTCCGGTGGCGGTGGTGAGTACCTCGTGGCTGCTCGGAGCAAATGTCGCACGCAAATGGTACCCACGATGGTCTGTAAGGGTAGGCATGGATAGTCGGTGTGGCCAAAGTAGGTATCTCTGAGCTATCGGGATTTGAGGCCCGATGCTCCCGCATCTGAGTGCATCACGGTAGCGGGCTCACTAACGATGGGCATCTCGGCATATCCGAGATCCGTGGTCCTGCGTGGTCGTCCAGCACCACGTCTCGCAGCAATACGAATAGATCGCCTCATATCTGTTAAATTAAATTACAGATATCAATACCAATATAACCAACATAAAATAACAACATACCTATTTGCCGTCTGGAGATGTTCCGTCGCTGTCCAGTCCACAATTTGACCTCAAAATTCCGAACGTACATATCGCCGGAAATCCAAATAAATCCGAAACGGAAATCCGAAACATAACCATATCGAAAATCCGATAATGCCCAGTTTGACTCGCAAACCTGGCTAACCCAAATATCCAGAATACCAACAACAGGTATCCGATAAATCTCCATAAAACCAAAAGCAGGTATCATAACCCGCTCTGATACCGAATAAATTGGTATCAGATAAATCTCGAAAATCTAAAATACAAAAATCCAACAAGTATCGCCAAACTTGGCGCTCTGATACCAAGTAAATAAATTGGTATCAGGTTATCCCAAACATCCAAAATACGAAAACAAAAGATCGTGAAACTGTGCTCTGATACCACTAAATTGTCACGCCCCAGAGGAGTCCCTGTCTGAGAAAATTTCGGCAGCATCTCCCCTGTACGGTGGACAATCTGAAACTTTTCTACATCTCACAAATACATCAGCCACAGGCGGCTGGAATAATAACAGTAAATAAAACCAACCACCACGCAGTTTAAACAAGTATTCAGCCTCTGGCTGTCACAACCACGCAGTTAATAAAAATAAACAACATAGTAATACTCTGACTCGAAATCAACCCTACTCAACTACACTCGTAAAGCCCAAATCCGATTTTCTTACCTCTTCTGCCGTCCAGGTAGACATGTAGTAATATAAAATCGAAAACAAATCCATCAACGAGACAAATTATATAATATCTAAGTATTCAACATCCAAATCCAAATATAGTCAAGTGAGAATCAAAACAATACAAACGATAGCAAATAGCTGGAGATCTGCAGGGGACTAGCAACTGGAACTCCCTCCTGACAGCATCAACCTGAAAATAACAACAATGGAGGCGGGGTGAGTCCAACACTCAGCAGGTACAGTTGATATGCAAAGTAAAGAAATAACACCTAGCACTAATCATGCCTACAGTCTCCTGATAAAGATAAAGGTAATTACAAACCGAAGAAAATAGGTGAGAATCTGTACTAACCAGGACCCGGAAAAAGGACAAACAGTCCGAAAGGTATAGAAGACCTGTATGCATGTCAATCAAGGTATCCAAGCAATGTGCAGCATATAAGTGCAACAAACACAAACACAAACAATAAATGCATCATGCATATGATGCCAATGTCATGGTCACCCCTGACGCCAGTCAGCCGACTCACAACAACAGTGGGACCGAGTGGGTAGGGCTGCGACAACCGTGCACTCAGCAACACTACTCCTGATGAGTGATCGAGTGGACGGGATGCTGTCGGAGTACATACGTACTCCTACCCCAAATCATAAATGGGGGAGCGCAATGCTCTCATCTCCCGGTACGTTATGACGGGGAGGAATCTCTAACGTGCTACACGCTGCGTCACACTACACCTGAGCGGATCAACGGAGCACCGGAAGAGTCAAACTGACGTGCTACCAGCGTGTCCCGCTACCCATAGGCGTCGCGGGCACCTAATGATGGCGGCAAAGTGCTCGACAATAAAGGAGCAATCAATCACTCAGCATGCAATCATGCGAATGGTGCATGTCACTAAACATGGTAATATACTAAACCAATCTCTGGATATATCATAATGTGCACCAAAGCAAATGAATCATATCAAGGTATCTGATCCTATAAGGTATCAAACCTAGGTCCTGACATGGTAAAATATGGTTATATCACTACCCATGAGCATGTGGAATCAGGTACATATCCATACAAGATGTAAACAAACAATCAATCAACAGGTAGCATGTATTGGGCAGTGATTAACCGAAACAAGTAAGAAACACAATTAATGCATCTTGTTAATTTAATTACTAAGCATATCAAAGACAATAAGTCAAAAGTACCCGCCTCCGATAAAATGGTGCAAATCTGACTCCGAGATACTCGTCTCGCGTCAAAGTCCTGTTTCACCAATGTAATATATTTTATTTAGCTACATTTCTCATAAATAACCAAATAAAAATCTATAACCCTAAATTAGGGGAAAACCCAAATCATAAATAAACAACCAACCACAATATTCAATTTAATCCTTGACTACAACTACACACAGTAAATCCACTAAACTCCCAATTCATCTTAATTCAATAATTTCACCTAAATTAGCACCTCTTATTAACATTAACGAACTCCAGACTCACATAACCCATCAACACATGATCCATTATATAACTACCACACGTAGCTAAAAATTCCTACAACATACCTTAAAGTCACAACCTTGTTGGTTGCTGGAACAAGAGTGCTACTAGTTGAAATTTCTGCCGTAACCAAGAAAACCTCCGCAAGTCCTCCCTATTCCCTTTACCGCCTCTGCTGAATCAATTATCCCATACCATACAGCATTAATTCACAGTAAACTAAATCAGAAATAAATTTCTAGCCCTTACCCTAGTGCAATATTGTCCCTGTGAACACACGGCCAGGAGATACAGATGCTGAACAATGCTAGCCGGAAGACTTTGCTGCCACAAACCTGTTGTCGACCCTGAGGTAGAGCCCCTCGTTCCCTCTGCCAGCAACATGTAGACGAGCAAATAAAAATCGGCCGATGATGAGTCTAAGGCACAGAAAGTGAGACTAGGGTTCGGCGGGAGTAATCAAAGGCGCTCGGTGGCTGGCGGCTAGGGCACAGGGAAGAGGCTCGGCTCCACAAAGAAGAGGAAGAAGAAGATAGCCGGCGCTAGGTTTCCCGTGGCCGGCGCTGCCTCGGAAAGGAGAGGGAAGGCCGACACGAGGGATGAAGAGCAACACCCGGCGATGTTAAGTCACAGGCGACGGCGGTCGGCGCTCGGAAGAGAGAAACCGCCGACCGGCGGTTAGGGCAGAGAGGAGGAGAATCGGCGGCGTCGGGGAGAAGGGCTCAGGCTCGCGGAAGAGGAAAAAGAAACGGGAATAAAAAGAAATTAAGATAAGGAAATGTAAATATAAACATTTCCTCGCTTAAACGGGTCGCCTAAACAGGCTTTTCCGGATCCCATTTTTATCCCCGTCAACTCGTCCGTACGAGCTCTGAAAAATTCCCGAAAAATTTCCAAAAATTTCGGAAAATTCCTTTATTCATATCCTCCTATTTCCGGTATTTTACATTCTCCCCCACTAATAAAAAATTTGGTCCCCAAATTTCGTTATCTACCATCAGCAAGTACTAACAACAGATATAGAGTATAAATGCTGAACGGTAAATAAATCACATACCTCAAGTGAAAAGATGGGGATATCGAGCTCGGATAGTATCCTCGAGCTCCCAAGTAGCCTCCTCGTCTGAATGATGCTGCCATCCGACTTTAACCAGTCGGATAGTCTTGTTCCGCAACTGACGCTCTTTCCGGTCGAGAATCCGTACTGGAACCTCCTCATATGTAATGTCAGGCTGAACTGGAACTGGAATATCTGCCAGCACATGCGTCGGGTCAGGTACGTATCTCCTCAGCATAGACACGTGAAATACATCGTGGACGCCTGACAGGGACGGTGGTAGTGCCAATCGATAAGCTACTGCTCCGATCCTCTCCAAGATCTCGAAAGGACCAATATACCGCGAGCTTACCTCCGAGGCCAAATCTCTTCACCCCTTTATGGGTGAAACTCGCAATACATGGTCACCAGCAGAGAACTCTAGTGGCTGCGTCTCGATCGGTAACTCTTACGGCGGTCCTGCGCCTCGACATCCTCCGTCGATAGTGCGGACCAACTCGCATCTGCTGAACTCTCGAGGTCCCAACAATCGAGCCTCTCCACCTCATCCCGGAGGACGGGTGTCCGACAAGGTCTACCATACGCCTCAAACGGTGCCATCTGGATAGCCGAATGAAAATGTTGTTGTAAGCAAACTCTACTAACGCGGATGGTCCTCCCAAGCGCCTCCAAAATCCATAACACGATCTCGTGAAGTCCTCAAGAGTGCGAATAGTCCGCTCACCGCCCATCCGTCATGCGTGGATGGAAAGCGTACTAAGTCGGGGTGTGCCCAAGGCCTGCTGCGGACTCTGAACGAGACGTAAACCGTGGATCTCTATCCGAAATGATACTCAACGGAACACCATGTAGTCTGATGATCTCCCGACAATACAGATCTGCCAATCGATCCAGGGAATCAGTCCTCCGGATCGCTAAGAAATGCGCGGATTTGGTTAATCGATCAACGATTACCCAAATCGCGTCATGGCCTCGTCGTGTCCTCGGCAATCCTACCACAAAGTCCATGGTAATGTGATCCCACTTCCACTCAGGAATAGGAATCCGCTGAAGTAATCCTGCAGGTCTCTGGTGTTCAGCCTTCACCTGCTGACAGACAAGACATCTAGCTACGAAATCCGCGATGTCTTTCTTCATACCGTTCCACCAGTAGGAACGTCTCAAATCTCGATACATACGGGTTCCGCCTGGATGGATCGTAAATCGAGAACGGTGAGCCTCCTGAAGTAGCTCCTGTAAGACCGGATGAGACTGAGGTACGCATAATCTGCCTCGGAAGTATATAACACCCTCCTCGTCTCGTGTAAACTCGGTCTGCTGCCCGGAAGCTATCTGACTGCCAATGAACTGACAATGCTGATCACCAGCCTGAGCCTCTCGGATCTTCGTCCTGATCGACGACTGAGCAACCATGGTAACCAGAATACCCTGCTCTGTAGATCCCTGCTCCTCAAGGTCTAACTCGGAAAAACTCTGAATCAAGTCTGTGACTGAAGTCCGGTGGCAAGCCAAAGTCCCTCTGGACTTCCTGCTGAGTGCATCGGCAACCACATTAGCTTTCCCCGGGTGGTAGCTAATGGTACAATCGTAGTCCTTCAGGAACTCCATCCATCTCCTCTGTCGGAGATTAAGCTCCTTCTGAGTGAAAATGTATTTGAGACTCTTATGATCGGTAAGAATCTCAAATGTAATACCGTACAAATGATGTCGCCAAAGCTTCAGAGCAAAAATGATGGCAGCTAACTCCAAGTCATGAACTGGGCAGTTCTTCTCATGCTCCTTCAGCTGTCGAGAAGCATAAGAGACTACTCTGTCGTGCTGCATCAGAACAGCGCCCAAACCCTGTATAGATGCGTCGGTGTAGAGTACAAATCCATCCTCTCCAGAAGGTAAAACCAAAACTGGAGCCGACACTAATCTCCGCTTCAGCTCCTGAAAGCTGGTCTCGCAATCCTCAGTCCACGTAAACTTCACGCCTTTCCTGGTAAGGCGTGTCAGCGGCATAGCAATACGCGAGAAACCCTCGACAAAACGTCGGTAATATCCGGCCAATCCCAGAAAACTGCGGATCTCCTGAACTGACTTCGGCTGCTCCCAACTGGTGACAGCCTCGATCTTCTGAGGATCAACTAAAATACCTCTACTAGGAACCACGTGTCCCAGAAAACCGACTGAGGATAGCCAGAACGCACACTTGCTGAACTTCACGTACAGCTGATGCCGTCGAAGAATCTCCAAGACTATGCGAAGATGCTGTGCATGCTCCTCCTCGGAATGAGAGTAGACCAATATGTCATCAATAAAAACGATAACAAACTGATCCAGATACTCCAGAAATATGCGGTTCATCAAGTCCATAAACACCGCTGGAGCATTGGTAAGCCCAAATGGCATTACCAAAAACTCATAATGACCGTATCTAGTACGGAATGCTGTCTTCTGAATATCTGAGTCTCTGACTCTCAACTGATGATATCCGGATCACAGATCAATTTTAGAATACACTGATGTACCTCTGAGCTGATCAAACAAATCCTCGATTCGTGGTAAGGGATATTTATTTCTGACGGTCACTGCATTCAGCTGTCTGTAGTCAATACATAACCTCATGGTGCCATCCTTTTTCTTGACAAACAGAACTGGAGAACCCCTGTAAAATACCGGAAAAATGATAATTATTAATAAGGGAATTTTCCGGAATTTTTGGACATTTTTCGGGAATTTTTTCGGAGCTCGTATGGACGAGTTCACGGGGATAAAAACGGGGCCTCGAGAAAGCCTGCTTGGGCTACCCATTTAAGAGAGGAAAAGATTTATTTATTTATCTCTTTTTCCTTTTCTTATTTATTTTCTTATTTTCTTTTTTTGTTTCTTCTCATTCCCGCACCCTTCCTTCTTCTCCCCGACGCCGCCGCGTGCCTTCTCCTTCGGTGCCCTAACCGCCGGCCACGGCGGTTCCTCTCTTTATCTTCTCCTCTTCTCGGTGAAGCCGAGCCTTTCTTCCTCGCCGCCACCCACTTCCTTTTCTTCCTCACTGATTCTGTGCCCTAGCCGCCAGCAACCGAGCCGCCAGTTCTCGGTTCCCGATCGCGACCCCGGTGTTTCCCTTGTGCCCGAGCATTGCTGACACCGAGCAGGAGCCGAGCGATTTCTTGCCCTAGGTGCCGACGACGCACCTCTTTGCCCTAGCGCCGGGCCGCCGTCGAGCCCTAGTTCTCCGGCCGACTCTTCCTTCCCGAGCCGCACCAGGCGATGCCATCACTTGAGGCCGGACGGAGCAGTGCATACCCCTACTCCAATTGCCCAGATTCGGTAGCCAATTTGTTCCTCTGCCTAGTGTCAGTAAACAAGCCTTCTTCCCTCTGTATTGTCGTCGGCCACAAGATTTCGAGCATCAACAGATTTCTATAGCCTATTGACAGAGAGGAAGAAGATTTGGGTAAGGCAGGTAGGGTTCTGTGTTTGCAAATTCTTATGTTAGTGGGTTAATTGATCACATTGGTGTTTTATTTGTTTACAGCAGCAATATACCTTTGCTGGCAACAACAAATCGTGTGTGTGGATCAACAATCAAGGCTGTGAATTTAGGTAAGGGTAGGAATTTGATGCGTTTTGTAGTTAGATGTTTATGTGGTAAGGGAATTAGGTTTGGATTTAATCTAATGGGTTGATTGGGGATTTAGTTGCTAACCCTAATTAACTATTAGATTTAAAAAGGTAAATTGAGGATATGTGATTAGGGTTTTACCCTAAATTTAGTCCTAGGGATTTTATTTAGCTGTTCTTATGAAGTAGCTAAATAAAATATTTGTATATTGTTTGATACAGGACTTTGACGCGAGACGAGTATCTCGACGTCGTGGACCAGATTGGACTTTTCTATTTTCGGAGGCGGGTACTTTTGACTTATTGTCTTTGATATGCTTAGTAATTAAATTAACAAGATGCATTAATTGTGTTTCTTACTTGTTTCGGTTAATCACTGCCCAATACATGCTACCTGTTGATTGATTGTTTGTTTACATCTTGTATGGATATGTACCTGATTCCACATGCTCATGGGTAGTGATATAACCATATTTTACCATGTCAGGACCTAGGTTTGATACCTTATATGATCAGATACCTTGATATGATTCATTCGCTTTGGTGCACATTATGATATATCCAGAGATTGGTTTAGTATATTACCATGTTTAGTGACATGCACCATTCGCATGATTGCATGCTGAGTGATTGATTGCTCCTTTATTGTCGAGCACTTTGCCAGTTTCATCACTGTTCGGTGCTCCGTTGTGACGCTCATGGGTAGCGGGACACAGCGTGGTAGCACGTCAGTTTGACTCTTCCGGTGCTCCGTTGATCCGCTCATGGGTAGTGTGACGCAGCGTGTAGCACGTTAGAGATTCCTCTCCGTCATAGTGTACCGGGAGATGAGAGCATTGCGCTCCCCCATTTATGATTTGGGGTAGGAGTACGTATGTACTCCGGCGACAATCCGTCCACTCGATCACTCATCAGGAGTAGTGTTGCAGAGTGCACGGTTGTCACAGCCCTACCCACTCGGTCCCACTGTTGATGTGAGTCGGCTGACTGGCGTCAGGGGTGACCATGACATTGGCATCATATGCATGATGCATTTACTGTTTGTGTTTGTGTTTGTTGCACTTATATGCTGCACATTGCTTGGATACCTTGATTGACATGCATACAGGTCTTCTATACCTTTCGGACTGTTTGTCCTTTTACCGGGTCCTGGTTAGTACAGATTTCCTCCTGTCTTCTTCGATTTGTAGTTACCTTTATTTTTATCAGGAGACTGTACGCATGATTAGTGCTAGGTGTTATTTCTTTACTTTGCATATCAATTGTACCTGCTGAGTGTTGGACTCACCCCTCCTCCATTGTTGTTATTTTCAGGTTGATGCTGTCAGGAGGGAGTTCCAGTCGCTAGTCCCCACAGCACGTAGTGCTAGTCCTCTGCTGGGTTGAGTTGTTATTTTATTTTAGTTTTTCTCTATCAGACTTTGTTTTAGTCTTGTTTTGGATTTTTCATATGGATATTGTATGGAATCCTTTCGTTTGATGGACCTTTGATATGATTTGGATTTTATTCTACTATATGCCTTCCTGGACGGCAGAAGAGGTGGGTTCGTCGGTTTTGAGCTTTTCGAATGTAGTGGAGTAGGGTGGATTTCGAGTCAGAGTTTTACTGTTTTGTTTACTATTTTATTAACTGCGTGGTTGTGACAGCCAGAGGCTGAATACTTATATAAACTGCGTGGTGATTGGTTTTATTTACTGTTATTATTCCAGCCGCCTGTGGCTGAGGTATTTATGTATGTAGAAAGTTTCAGATTGTCCGTCGTACAGGGGAGATGCTGCCGAAAATTTCTTCGGACAGGGACTCCTCTGGGGCGTGACAATTTAGTGGTATCAGAGCAGGTATACGATACTTGCTATGTGTTTTGGATTTTCGAGATTTATTCTGATACCAATTTATTTGGTATCAGAGGGAACTTATACGATCTTTTGTTTTCGTATTTTGGATGTTTGGGATAACCTGATACCAATTTATTTACTTGGTATCAGAGCGCCAAGTTTGGCGATACTTGTTGGATTTTTGTATTATGGATTTTCGGGATTTATCTGATACCAATTTATTGGTATCAGAGCAGGTTATGGATACCTGCTTTTGGTTTTTGGAGATTTATCGGATACCTGTTGTTGGTATTCTGGATATTTGGGTTGGCCAGGTTTGCGAGTCAAACTGGGCATTATCGGATTTTCGATATGGTTATGTTTCGGATTTCCGTTTCGGATTTATTTGGATTTTCGGCGATATGTACGTTCGGAATTTTGTGGTCAAATTGGGGACTGGACAGCGACGGAACATCTCCAGACGGCAAATAGGTATGTTGTTATTTTATGTTGGTTATATTGGTATTGATATCTGTAATTTAATTTAACAGATATGGAGCGATATATACATATATGTGATTCTAGATCCATGTTTAGATTTATAGAATTGATGGTGAGTGAGTAGATCTGTTTTTTTAAGGATATGTTACTTGAGAATAGATTGATTCTAGATGTGTTTTGATTCTAGATGCTATAAACTAGAATAGTATGTGCCTAGTATGTAGAGATAACTTCATGTTTCTGATGCATCAATTGTCTACCTTCCCTAGAGTGTTTATAAGCATCTACACTACACTTATTCTAACCTTGAGCAGTAGCATGCTGCATCAAGATTCTTTTCCCCTCTCGAAAGGACACTTTTTGTCTAAACATGATAGCTCAGTAGGATATTTCCTAATATTATGATGGCCTGTTGCACTCTGAGTTATAAACAATTAGCTATAGACTCCAAAGGACATATCTTCAAGTTCACCTGGTCTTGTTATGCACTTCCACTGCCCTATTAATAATTCTTGTATGTTGATTCTTACACCAGTCGAACAGAAGAAAGTATAAATCATGACAATTTAGTGGTATGCCATTCCACTGTCATGGCCTACATGCCAGCCAAAATTTGTTCATCCAGGACAATTCATTTAGTTCAGCTAAAGATATGCTAAGAGAGGCCTGAAAGATTAATGCTTTCCTTAGCCATTGGCTCCAGCTATGTTATACAAGCATATGCATGTGAAGAATCAGATAGATCCAAGGTCTGAATTACTGTAACAAGTCAGTAGATAGATATGAAAGTTGTTTCTCCTTCAGATTTTAGAAAGAATTATGAATACAACCAGAGGAAATTAACCTCAAAACCATCTTTATAGCAGCAGCATCACATGATTTTTGTAATGATCCATGACTATCATCATTGATGCAACTGACCTCATTTATGCCAAATGTTTGTGAGTCAAGATAGACGAGATACCTACGGGATTCTATAGTGCAACCCTGACTTAAATCCCTTTCTAGACATAATGGTTGAAGGCCCAATCAAATATAGTTTCAAATAGAACCCGTTGCCTGTACATCACAATCTCATAGGGATAGAAATCCTAAACCCAGGATCAATATTGTAAAGCCTCAGAACCTTATCTGCTCATGGTAGAAGTGATGATGATAATTGATAATTCCATATCCTCTTCTTCATGACCCACTAAGGTCAACAAAGTGCCTGCAATAGCAGTGATAGTTCAGTTGAATATGGTCAGAATATTACTTAGTAACCCAACCCAATGAGGTTTACCTAAGAACTACAATTGAGGATACTCGTGTCGATTATGATTTGTTGGAAGTATTATGTTGATTATATTCTTGGCATAGGTGTATATATGTCATGAGAGTGTTGTTGAGGTGTATTGTTGATTATACCTATGTTGATATATGCACACGGGTTTGATAGGTATTGTTGGAAGTATCATGATGATTCTACCTATGTTAAATGTAGGAGGTGGAGTGTCTACATTATATCATTTGTTGGATTAACTCATCAACTAATTCTCCTATCAGTGGATGACCCACTAGGATGCTGATAGAGTTGATGATGGATTTGATTAGTTTACTAGGTTGTTATAGCCTAGGCTAACCACAGTGATTTGTGGTAGAGAGATCTTGTACATTCTCTAGCTGGATAGTTAGGTTCCTTGGGGTACTTATGTATTATTTTGTGGTGGAGAGTTGCTCCCACATATTACAGATTGCTTGTAGCGAAGCACTGCCCCTATATTTATTGCGATACATATTTCAGATTATTTGTAGTGGAGTGTTACTCCTACATATTGAGGATTTCTGTGGTAGAGCGTTGCTCCCACATATGTGGTATTTTCTGTGATGGAGCGTTGCTCTCACACTGGAGGATCTATGCTTAGATGTTTTATATCGTTGGTGATCATTTTCAGACTTATTGTCAGGGATCTTATGGTTAGAAATGTCTGTGATATGGACATTATGGGTCATGATTTTACCACTAGGGTTTAGGAAACCTTAGATGTTTTCAGAGACTTGATGATTTTGGTATTCCCAGGATGTTTGGATCGGTTTCCATTGTCTTTGTTGACGGTGTTGTGATCTATTTCAGATCCACGGTGAGTCACGCACACTATCTTTGCATAGTTCTAGAGATGTTTTGATGGAAACGTCTATATGTGAAGTTCAGTAGTGTGTATTTTGGTTGTCTTCTGTGAGATGTTTGAGACACACGGTCACCAGTAGGAGTATACCGTGGTTCCACAGGAGGACGAGGTTGTTACCGTTGGGAGTAGACGGGGTCTATAGAAGAGGCTCGCAACTTCCTTAGTTTGGCTCGATATTTCCGGAGATACGTTGAGGGTTTCTCTTGGATAGATATGTCACTGACATGTCTGACCTGGAAAGGCATGAAGTTCACTTGGACTAAGGATGACAAGACCAGCTTCTAGGAGTTGAAGCGGAGACTAGTGTCGGCTCCGATTTTGGTGTTACCTTCTGGAGAGGACGGATATGTCCTCTACACCGACGCATCTTTACAGGGTTTGTGCGCTGTTTTGATGCAGCACGGCAGGGTAGTCTCCTACTTCTCGGTAGTTGAAGGAGCATGAAGAGAACTACTCAGTACATGACTTGTGGCTGACTGCCATTATTTTGCCTTGAAGATTTGGCAGCAACATCTGTTCGGTATTACATTTGAGATTCTCACTGACCATCGGAGTCTCAAATATCTGTTCACTCAGAAAGAACTTAATCTTTGACCGAGGATATAGATGGAGTTCCTGAAGGATTATGATTGTACCATTAGCTATCACCGGGGAAAAGCTAATGTGGTTGCCGATGCACTTAGCTAGAGGTCCAGAGGGACTTTAGCTTGCCACCGAGTTGTGGTCACAGATTTGATTCAAGGTTTCTCCGAGTTGTGCCTTGAGGGATAAGGATAGACAGAGCAGGGTACTCTGGTTATCATGGTTGCTCAGGCGTTAATCAGGACGAGGATCCGAGAGCCTTAGGCTGCTGATCAGTATTTGCAGTTTATTTGCAGCCAGATAGCTTCCGGGTAGCAGACCGAGTTCACACGAGACGAGGAGGGTATTATATACTTCCGAGGCAGATTATGCGTACCTCAGTTTCATCCGGTCTTACAGGAGTTACTTCGGAGGCTCATCGCTCTCGATTTGCGATTCACCTAGACGGTACCCATATGTGCCAAGATTTGAGGTGTTTCTATTGGTGGAACGACATGAATGACGACATGAAGGAAGACATCGCGGATTTTGTAGCTAGATGTCTTGTTTGTCAGCAAGTGAAGGCCGAGCACCAGAGACCTGCTGGATTACTTCGGTAGATTCCTAATTCTGAGTGGAAATGAGAACACATTCCTATGGTCTTTGTGGTAGGTTTGCCGAGGACATGACGAGGCCATGACGCGATTTGAGTAATCGTTGATCGATTAACCAAATCCGCGTACTCGTTAGCGATCCGGAAGACTGATTTCCTGGATCGATTGGTAGATCTGTTTTGCCAGGAGATTATCAGATCACGTGGTATTCTGTTGACTATTATTTCGGATAGAGACCCCGGTTCATGTCTCGTGTTTTTTTTGACAGAGTCTGCAGCAGGCCTTGGGCACGCAGCTCTGTTTAGTAAAGTTTTCCATCCGCAGACAGATGGACAGTCAGAGCGGACCATTCAGACTTTAGAGGACCTGCTGAGGTCATGTGTTATGGATTTCGGAGGCAGTTGGGAGGACCATCTGCCGTTAGTGAAGTTTGCCTACAACAACAGCTTCCATTCGGCTATCCAGATGGCACAGTTTGAGGCGTTGTATGGTAGACCTTGTCGGACACCCGTCCTTTGGGATGAGGTTGGAGAGGCCCAGCTGTTGGGACCTCAGAGAGCTCAGCAGGACGCAGAGTTAGTCCGTACAATCAGACGGAGGATGTCAGAGGCACAGGACCGCCAGAAGAGTTATGCAGATCGGAGATGCAGACCACTAGAGTTCTCTGTTGGCGACCATGTATTTCTACGAGTTTCACCCACGAAAGGGGTGAAGAGATTTGGCCTCAGGGGTAAGTTAGCTCCGCGGTATATTGGTCCTTTCGAGATATTGGAGAGGATCGGAGCAGTAGCTTACCGACTGGCACTACCACCGTCCCTGTCAGGCGTTCACGATGTATTCCACGTATCGATGCTGAGGAGATACATACCTGACCCGACACATGTGCTGGCAGATATTCCAGTTCCAGTTCAGCCTGACATTACCTATGAGGAGGTTCCGGTTCGGATTCTCGACCGGAAGGAGCGTCAGTTGCGGAACAAGACCATCCGGCTGGTTAAAGTCGGATGGCAGCATCATTCGGACGAGGAGGCTACTTGGGAGCTTGAGGACACTATCCGAGCTCGATATCCCCATCTTTTCACTTGAGGTATGTGATTTATTTACCGTTCAGCATTTATACTCTATATCTGTTATTAGTATTTGCTGATGGTAGATACTGAAATTTGGGGACCAAATTTTTATTAGTGGGGGAGAATGTAAAATACCGGAAAAATGATAATTATTAATAAGGGAATTTTCCGGAATTTTTGGATATTTTTCGGGAATTTTTTCGGAGCTCGTATGGACGAGTTCACGGGGATAAAAACGGGGCCTCGAGAAAGCCTGTTTGGGCTACCCATTTAAGAGAGGAAAAGATTTATTTATTTATCTCTTTTTCCTTTTCTTATTTATTTTCTTATTTTCTTTTTTTGTTTCTTCTCATTCCCGCACCCTTCCTTCTTCTCCCCGACGCCGCCGCGTGCCTTCTCCTTCGGTGCCCTAACCGCCGGCCACGGCGGTTCCTCTCTTTATCTTCTCCTCTTCTCGGTGAAGCCGAGCCTTTCTTCCTCGCCGCCACCCACTTCCTTTTCTTCCTCACTGATTCTGTGCCCTAGCCGCCAGCAACCGAGCCGCCAGTTCTCGGTTCCCGATCGCGACCCCGGTGTTTCCCTTGTGCCCGAGCATTGCTGACACCGAGCAGGAGCCGAGCGATTTCTTGCCCTAGGTGCCGACGACGCACCTCTCTGCCCTAGCGCCGGGCCGCCGTCGAGCCCTAGTTCTCCGGCCGACTCTTCCTTCCCGAGCCGCACCAGGCGATGCCATCACTTGAGGCCGGACGGAGCAGTGCATACCCCTACTCCAATTGCCCAGATTCGGTAGCCAATTTGTTCCTCTGCCTAGTGTCAGTAAACAAGCCTTCTTCCCTCTGTATTGTCGTCGGCCACAAGATTTCGAGCATCAACAGATTTCTATAGCCTATTGACAGAGAGGAAGAAGATTTGGGTAAGGCAGGTAGGGTTCTGTGTTTGCAAATTCTTATGTTAGTGGGTTAATTGATCACATTGGTGTTTTATTTGTTTACAGCAGCAATATACCTTTGCTGGCAACAACAAATCGTGTGTGTGGATCAACAATCAAGGCTGTAAATTTAGGTAAGGGTAGGAATTTGATGCGTTTTGTAGTTAGATGTTTATGTGGTAAGGGAATTAGGTTTGGATTTAATCTAATGGGTTGATTGGGGATTTAGTTGCTAACCCTAATTAACTATTAGATTTAAAAAGGTAAATTGAGGATATGTGATTAGGGTTTTACCCTAAATTTAGTCCTAGGGATTTTATTTAGCTGTTCTTATGAAGTAGCTAAATAAAATATTTATATATTGTTTGATACAGGACTTTGACGCGAGACGAGTATCTCGACGTCGTGGACCAGATTGGACTTTTCTATTTTCGGAGGCGGGTACTTTTGACTTATTGTCTTTGATATGCTTAGTAATTAAATTAACAAGATGCATTAATTGTGTTTCTTACTTGTTTCGGTTAATCACTGCCCAATACATGCTACCTGTTGATTGATTGTTTGTTTACATCTTGTATGGATATGTACCTGATTCCACATGCTCATGGGTAGTGATATAACCATATTTTACCATGTCAGGACCTAGGTTTGATACCTTATATGATCAGATACCTTGATATGATTCATTCGCTTTGGTGCACATTATGATATGTCCAGAGATTGGTTTAGTATATTACCATGTTTAGTGACATGCACCATTCGCATGATTGCATGCTGAGTGATTGATTGCTCCTTTATTGTCGAGCACTTTGCTAGTTTCATCACTGTTCGGTGCTCCGTTGTGACGCTCATGGGTAGCGGGACACAGCGTGGTAGCACGTCAGTTTGACTCTTCCGGTGCTCCGTTGATCCGCTCATGGGTAGTGTGACGCAGCGTGTAGCACGTTAGAGATTCCTCTCCGTCATAGCGTACCGGGAGATGAGAGCATTGCGCTCCCCCATTTATGATTTGGGGTAGGAGTACGTATGTACTCCGACAGCATCCCGTCCACTCGAACACTCATCAGGAGTAGTGTTGCAGGGTGCACGGTTGTCACAGCCCTACCCACTCGGTCCCACTGTTGATGTGAGTCGGCTGACTGGCGTCAGGGGTGACCATGACATTGGCATCATATGCATGATGCATTTACTGTTTGTGTTTGTGTTTGTTGCACTTATATGCTGCACATTGCTTGGATACCTTGATTGACATGCATACAGGTCTTCTATACCTTTCGGACTGTTTGTCCTTTTACCGGGTCCTGGTTAGTACAGATTTCCTCCTGTCTTCTTCGATTTGTAGTTACCTTTATTTTTATCAGGAGACTGTACGCATGATTAGTGCTAGGTGTTATTTCTTTACTTTGCATATCAATTGTACCTGCTGAGTGTTGGACTCACCCCGCCTCCATTGTTGTTATTTTCAGGTTGATGCTGTCAGGAGGGAGTTCCAGTCGCTAGTCCCCACAGCACGTAGTGCTAGTCCTCTGCTGGGTTGAGTTGTTATTTTATTTTAGTTTTTCTCTATCAGACTTTGTTTTAGTCTTGTTTTGGATTTTTCATATGGATATTGTATGGAATCCTTTCGTTTGATGGACCTTTGATATGATTTGGATTTTATTCTACTATATGCCTGCCTGGACGGCAGAAGAGGTGGGTTCGTCGGTTTTGAGCTTTTCGAATGTAGTGGAGTAGGGTGGATTTCGAGTCAGAGTTTTACTGTTTTGTTTACTATTTTATTAACTGCGTGGTTGTGACAGCCAGAGGCTGAATACTTATATAAACTGCGTGGTGATTGGTTTTATTTACTGTTATTATTCCAGCCGCCTGT
This sequence comes from Zingiber officinale, assembly GCF_018446385.1. Taxonomy (NCBI): domain Eukaryota; kingdom Viridiplantae; phylum Streptophyta; class Magnoliopsida; order Zingiberales; family Zingiberaceae; genus Zingiber; species Zingiber officinale. Next base: position 663,954 of record NW_024589968.1, on the reverse strand, counting down.
GGCTGAGGTATTTATGTATGTAGAAAGTTTCAGATTGTCCGTCGTACAGGGGAGATGCTGCCGAAAATTTCTTCGGACAGGGACTCCTCTGGGGCGTGACAACCCCATGGTGAAACACTAGGGCGAATAAATCCCCTGTCTAAAAGCTCCTGGAGTTGAACCTTCAGCTCGTTCAACTCTTTCGGTGCCATACGATACGGAGCTTTCGATGTCGGCGCGGTTCCCGGAATCAGCTCAATAGCGAACTCCACTGGCCTTCTGGGAGGCAAACCCGGCAGCTCCTCTGGAAATACATCTGGGTACTCTCGGACAACAGGAACATCGGAGAGGTGCGAACTACTACTGTCCTCAGTACTGATCAACGACAACAGAAAACCATGACAGCCGTGAGACAGCAGCTTCTACGCCTGAATCGCCGAAATAATCGAGATACCGTCGTCTCTGATGCCAGTGAAACTCCACGAGGGTTGGTTCGGAGGCTGGAAGGCGACCACCCTCGTCTGGCAATCAACGGTAGCATGATAAACTGACAGCCAATCCATGCCAAGTATGATATCAAACTCGACCATCTCCAATACTAGAAGATCTACCGTAAGTATCATGTTGCCAAAATCTAACGGGCAACCTCTGATCTCCTGGGTGACTTCTAAAGTATCACCGGACGGTAGCGAGACAGTCAATCGCTGGGGTCTGCAAGTGGGTAATCTACCAATCTCCCGCATAAAGGTACGGGATATAAAAGAGTGCGAACTACCATTATCAATCAAAATATCAGCGGAGAATGCATAAATGGAAATCATACCGCGGAAAACGGATCCGTCGGCTCGCTGCGCATCCTCCCTGGTAATCGCATGAACACGTCCAATCTCTGGCGGAGGAGGAGGTAACGCTGCCAGCGGCTGCTGCGGCTGGGCAGAAGCCAGCCACTGAGGTACTGCCCCTGAGTCGGATAATAAGATCCTGGAACAAAACTCTGGGGTGCTACAGAAGCACTGGAGTACTCCTGTCCAAGCATGCCAAATGCTGCTGCAGAGGGAGCTGCTCCCTGCGGACGCTGTGAGGGTGTGAATCTCCGCCCTCCTCGTCGAGACCCTGACTGACTAGACTGTCCCCTCTGCTCTGACCCTCCGGAAGCCGTGTGCTGAGCCTTCAGCTGACAATCTCGGCTCTGGTGCCCAGGCAGTTTGCAATAAAAGCAAACTGACTGTTCCAGAGTGCAGGCTGAAGTGATGTGGTCTCTGGAACCACATCGGAAACACTGTATATCGCTGGTGGGCGGTTTCCGATCTGAGGAGACCGGAAGCGTCCCGAGGAAGACTGTCCTAACCCGATGCCTCGAAACCCCGGAAGAACTCGACTGATCGTCTGCGACTACTCGATGTTGTCTGTTGCACATGTCTGCTGGACACGATGTCGACCGTATGCTTTCTTTTCAGGATATCTTTGTCTAGAGCTAACTCTATCATCAAAGCTCGATTCAATGCATCGAATAAGATGTAATCCCTAATCCGGCAAGTTGTACATGCAGATAACCATCCAATCCCTGTATAAACTACATCATGCGAGTTCTGTCCTCCGTAACTAACTCTGGACAAAACTGAGCCAACCGGAGGAATTCAGTATTATACTCGATCACTGAGCGATTATTCTGCCTCAGACTCATAAAATCCTGCCGGCGAGACATCTGATAGGACAGTGGAAAGAAACGGCTCTCAAAAGCCTCTCTGAACCTGGTCCATGTGACGTTGCACTCACCAATAATAGAACGCTGAGTAACCCACGGTATTAGCTTCATCCCGTAAATGATAGGCAGCCACTCTGCTTTCTCCCACTCGGAGCAAGCCATATAGAAGAAAGTCTGCTCCATAGTCTCTATCCATGACAGAGTCATACTCGGATCGAGATCCCCGCGGAAAAGAGTGAAACGAGTCTTCATCGACTCGGCCAGTGCTGGAATCCTAGCTCGTGCAGCGACAATATCGGTGATCCGTGGACGGACTGCGAGGCTGGCGGGCTCTTGGGTGATACTACGGTGGTACTGCGGAATATCGAGGAGGAACTCCGGTCTTCTGTATATCTGGGAGCATAAGCCGTCGGTGGTGCTGGGACAAACGTGGTGGCGGTGGAGGTACGGTAGGTAATGGTGGGATATGGTGCATTTCTTTGCCTTTCAGAGGCACGGGTGCCCGGTGTCGGGTAGGTCCGGTGGCGGTGGTGCCGAGTACCTCGTGAGCTGCTGGAGCAAATGTCACACAAATGGTACCCCGATGGTCTTGTAAGCAGGGTGGGCATGGATCAGTCGGTGTGGCCAAAGTAGGTATCTCTGGGAGCTATCGGGTTTGAGGCCCGATGCTCCCGCATCTGAGTGCGTCACGGTGACAGGCTCACTAACAGTGGGCATCTCTGGCATATCTAGAGATCCCGTGGTCCTCGCACGTGGTCGTCCAGCACCACGTCTCGCAGCAATACGAATAGATTGCCTCATATCTGTTAAATTAAATTACAGATATCAATACCAATATAACCAACATAAAATAACAACATACCTATTTGCCGTCTGAAGATGTTCCGTCGCTGTCCAGTCCCCAATTTGACCTCAAAATTCCGAACGTACATATCGCCGGAAATCCAAATAAATCCGAAACGGAAATCTGAAACATAACCATATCGAAAATCCGATAATGCCCAGTTTGACTCGCAAACCTGGCTAACCCAAATATCCAGAATACCAACAACAGGTATCCGATAAATCTCCATAAAACCAAAAGCAGGTATCATAACCCGCTCTGATACCAAATAAATTGGTATAAGATAAATCTCGAAAATCCAAAATACAAAAATCCAACAAGTATCGCCAAACTTGGCGCTCTGATACCAAGTAAATAAATTGGTATCAGGTTATCCCAAACATCCAAAATACGAAAACAAAAGATCGTGAAACTGTGCTCTGATACCCCTAAATTGTCACGCCCCAGAGGAGTCCCTGTCCGAGAAAATTTCAGCAGCATCTCCCCTGTACGGTGGGCAATCTGAAACTTTTCTACATCTCACAAATACATCAGCCACAGGCGGATGGAATAATAACAGTAAATAAAACCAACCACCACGCAGTTTATACAAGTATTCAGCCTCTGGCTGTCACAACCACGCAGTTAATAAAAATAAACAACATAGTAATACTCTGACTCGAAATCAACCCTACTCAACTACACTCGTAAAGCCCAAATCCGATTTTCTTACCTCTTCTGCCGTCCAGGCAGACATGTAGTAATATAAAATCGAAAACAAATCCATCAACGAGACAAATTATATAATATCTAAGTATTCAACATCCAAATCCAAATATAGTCAAGTGAGAATCAAAACAATACAAACGATAGCAAATAGCTGGAGATCTGCAGGGGACTAGCAACTGGAACTCCCTCCTGACAGCATCAACCTGAAAATAACAACAATGGAGGCGGGGTGAGTCCAACACTCAGCAGGTACAGTTGATATGCAAAGTAAAGAAATAACACCTAGCACTAATCATGCGTACAGTCTCCTGATAAAGATAAAGGTAATTACAAACCGAAGAAAACAGGAGAGAATCTGTACTAACCAGGACCCGGTAAAAGGACAAACAGTCCGAAAGGTATAGAAGACCTGTATGCATGTCAATCAAGGTATCCAAGCAATGTGCAGCATATAAGTGCAACAAACATAAACACAAACAATAAATGCATCATGCATATGATGCCAAGGTCATGGTCACCCCTGACGCCAGTCAGCCAACTCACAACATAAGTGGGACCGAGTGGGTAGGGCTGTGACAACCGTGCACTCAGCAACACTACTCCTGATGAGTGATCGAGTGGACGGGATGCTGTCGGAGTACATACGTACTCCTACCCCAAATCATAAATGGGGGAGCGCAATGCTCTCATCTCCCGGTACACTATGACGGGGAGGAATCTCTAACGTGCTACACGCTGCGTCACACTACCCATGAGCGGATCAACGGAGCACCGGAAGAGTCAAATGTCCTGCTACCCATGAGCGTCACAACGGAGCACCGAACAGTGATGAAACTGGCAAAGTGCTCGACAATAAAGGAGCAATCAATCACTCAGCATGCAATCATGCGAATGGTGCATGTCACTAAACATGGTAATATACTAAACCAATCTCTGGATATATCATAATGTGCACCAAAGCAAATGAATCATATCAAGGTATCTGATCCTATAAGGTATCAAACCTAGGTCCTGACATGGTAAAATATGGTTATATCACTACCCATGAGCATGTGGAATCAGGTACATATCCATACAAGATGTAAACAAACAATCAATCAACAGGTAGCATGTATTGGGCAGTGATTAACCGAAACAAGTAAGAAACACAATTAATGCATCTTGTTAATTTAATTACTAAGCATATCAAAGACAATAAGTCAAAAGTACCCGCCTCCGATAAAATGGTGCAAATCTGACTCCGAGATACTCGTCTCGCGTCAAAGTCCTGTTTCACCAATGTAATATATTTTATTTAGCTACATTTCTCATAAATAACCAAATAAAAATCTATAACCCTAAATTAGGGGAAAACCCAAATCATAAATAAACAACCAACCACAATATTCAATTTAATCCTTGATCTACAACTACACACAGTAAATCCACTAAACTCCCAATTCATCTTAATTCAATAATTTCACCTAAATTAGCACCTCTTATTAACATTAACGAACTCCAAACTCACATAACCCATCAACACATGATCCATTATATAACTACCACACGTAGCTAAAAATTCCTACAACATACCTTAAAGTCACAACCCTGTTGGTTGCTGGAACAAGAGTGCTACTAGTTGAAATTTCTGCCGTAACCAAGAAAACCTCCGCAAGTCCTCCCTATTCCCTTTACCGCCTCTGCTGAATCAATTATCCCATACCATACAGCATTAATTCATAGTAAACTAAATCAGAAATAAATTTCCAGCCCTTACCCTAGTGCAATATTGTCCCTGTGAACACACGGCCAGGAGATACAGATGCTGAACAATGCTAGCCGGAAGACTTTGCTGCCACAAACCTGTTGTCGACCCTGAGGTAGAGCCCCTCGTTCCCTCTGCCAGCAACATGTAGACAAGCAAACAAAAATCAGCCGATGATGAGTCTAAGGCACAGAAAGTGAGACTAGGGCTCGGCAGGAGTAATCAAAGGCGCTCGGTGGCTGGCGGCTAGGGCACAGGGAAGAGGCTCGGCTCCACAAAGAAGAGGAAGAAGAAGATAGCCGGCGCTAGGTTTCCCGTGGCCGGCGCTGCCTCGGAAAGGAGAGGGAAGGCCGACGCGAGGGCTGAAGAGCAACACCCGGTGATGTTAAGTCACAGGCGACGGCGGTCGGCGCTCGGAAGAGAGAAACCGCCGACCGGCGGTTAGGGCAGAGAGGAGGAGAATCGGCGGCGTCGGGGAGAAGGGCTCGTGCTCGCGGAAGAGGAAAAAGAATCGGGAATAAAAAGAAATTAAGAAAAGGAAATGTAAATATAAACATTTCCTCGCTTAAACGGGTCGCCTAAACAGGCTTTTCCGGATCCCGTTTTTATCCCCGTCAACTCGTCCGTACGAGCTCTGAAAAATTCCCGAAAAATTTCCAAAAATTTCGGAAAATTCCTTTATTCATATCCTCCTATTTTCGGTATTTTACAGCAGAAGAGGTAAGTTTGTCGGATTTGTGTTTTACGAGTGTAGTTGAGTAGGGTGGTTTTCGAGTCAGAGTATTACTACTTTGTTTGATTATATATAACTGCGTGGATGTTTGTTTGATTGTTTATTTACTGTTATTATTCCAGCCGCATGTGGCTGAGGTATTTGAGATGTAGAAAGTTTCAGATTGTCCGCTGTACAGGGGAGATGTTGCCGAAATTTCTTCGGACAGGGACTCCTCCGGGGCGTGACAATATAGTGGTATCAGAGCCAGGTTTTACGATCGTTGTCTTTGTATTTTGGATATTTGGGATAACCTGATACCAATTTATTTGGTATCAAAGCGCCAAAGTTTGGCGATACTTGGTTGGTTTCCGTGTTTGGATTTTGAGATTTAACTGATACCAATTTATTGGTATCAGAGCAGGGTTGTGATACCTGCTTTTGGTGTTCTGGAGATTTATCGGATACCTGTTGTTGGTATTCTGGATATTTGGGTTAGCCAGGTTTGCGAGTCAAACTGGGCATTTTCAGATTTTCGATATGGTTATGTTTCAGATTTCCGTTTCGAATTTATATGGATTTCCGGTGATTTTCTCATTTGAAATTTTGAGGTTAATTTGGGGACTGGACAGCAACGGAACATCTCCGGACGGCATATAGGTATGATGTTTATTTTATGATAGTTATGACATGTATTAGCACTTTATCTTTAGTACTTGTCTGGTTGTTGTAACACACATTACGTGTGATAGGTTAGCCATTGAGCATGATTGACCTTAATAGAGATCAAGGATTATAGTCTCTCGTGATTTTTCATATCATACCATCAGTAGTTTTAGTTTCTATTACTACTAGTAGGAGATGGAGGCACATACCAACCTCCGATATTGTTTGATGGGTAGTGGATGATACCTATATATTCCTATTGACTTAGCCAGTAGAGTTTTTATACTCATATCTTTTGGATATTAGGGGTACCTAATACGATGAAAATTGTTCATTTGGGAGTTACCATGTTTGATCATTATTGAGAATGGTTTAAGGTTGAGGGATATTATGAGATCAGATATTGTGATATGTTGATTTCTAATGATTTATGAGAGTAAATGTTATGTGGTTGTCTGATGATCTATTACTAGATATTTGTTTTGATGATCTATTAGTGGATAACTATTTTGATGATCTAGTATTTGGGTTGTCGTTGATGTTGACATAGTGAGTGTCATGTATGATGTTCATAGGTTTGCTGATTATAGTTGGTGATCAGATTATAAATTGGGTGCTAGAGAGTTTACAGTTGAGTGTGCTTATGAGATTTTAATAAATCTGGTTAGTTGTGGTTAGTTAACAGGATGATAAAATTGATATTTGCTTCCTCTGATATTGGACTATGTGGATAAATAATGATTTGATGTTTTGAATGTCAACTTGCTCTCGTGGGAAGTAGAGACTTATTCATCTGATATTATGTGGGCTAATATTTTTGAGGATAAAAATGAGAGTGTCTTGATGTTCTTGAATTCTGACTTTATCTTTTGGGTCGTACACATTTATACATATGATATTATGTGGGATGGAATTTTTTTAGTTTGAGTTGAGGTAATTAGTGTTGAATTGACCCATGAACTGATTTAGTTATTTGACAACTTATTTGGGGGTCAAGTTGTTACTTGCTCTGGTGTCTATAAAGATGGATCCCTTCGGATAGTTTTATATGGATTATGGATCAATGAACTGGTAGGATTTTTGTTGTGCTGCCTTTGGTTGTCATAGTTGTTGAAGTGTATACTGAAAGCCTAAGCTTTTGTAAACATTTATGTTAAATAAAGAATCACATTTGGTCAATTTATCTACATTTGTTTGTAGTTGTTCAATTAATTTATATTGTAGATAACATAGTATGTGGTGTCACATATAGAAGATGATGTTATCAGTACCTTATAAATTATAAACAGTAGCTCATGACCAAAATGGAAAGGAACAAACCATTGGGAGGTCGTAGTGTAATTAGGAATTAGTTTATCTTGACTATATAATTACACTAGTACACTTAGAGTGTATTGAGTAGGACCATTTGAGGTCGTTTCTTTTATACTGACTTTATAAAGGAACAAAGACCTCAGTTATTATGGAAGTGTGTGCTCTTAATCCTAATATAATAACAAGCACATATATTTGATATTTATTTCTTTAATTTATCAATGGGTGAGATTTAGTTCGATGAATCAATAAGCCTGATAAGTTGGGAAATAGTATCACTTATAGTGTGTGTTATTGATTATAGAAGGAAACTGTGTCCTAGAGATACTAGGTTGATAATGTCCTCAAGAGGAGCTCATAAGGATAGTCATGTTAAACCCTGCAGGTGGACTAAGTCCTACATGATGATAAGGTTGAGTGGTACTACTCTTGGACTAAGATATTAATTAAATGAGTTGTCAGTAACTCACTTAATTAGTGGACATTCGATATCTTAAACACAGGGAGACTAACATGTTAGAGTGTATACTAAAAGCCTAGCTTTTGGTATAAACATTTATCTAGAAATAAGAATCACATTGGTCAAATGTCTACATTTATGATAAATGTAGTTCAATTAATTTATATTGTAGATAACATGGTGTGTGGTGTCACACACAGAGGATCATGTTATCAGTACCTTATAAATTATAAACAGTAGCTCACAACAAAAATGGAAAGGAACAAACCATTAGAAGGTCGTAGTGTAATTAGGTATCAGTTTATCTTGACTGTATAATTACACTAGTACACTTAGAGTGTATTGAGTAGGACCATTTGAGGTCGTTTCTTTTATACTGATTTTATAAAGAAACAAAGACCTCGGTTATTATGGAAGTGTGTGCTCTTAATCCTAATATAATAACAAGCACATATATTTGATATTTATTTCTTTAATTTATCAAAGGGTGAGATTTAGTTCGATGAATCAATAAGCCCGATAAGTTGGGAAATGGTATCACTTATAGTGTGTGTTGTTGATTATAGAAGGAAACTGTGTCCTAGAGATACTAGGTTGATAATGTCCTCAAGAGGAGCTCATAAGGATTGTCATGTTAAACCCTGCAGGTGGACCTAATCCAACATGATGATAAGGTTGAGTGGTACTACTCTTGGACTAAGATATTAATTAAATGAGTTGTCAGTAACTCACTTAATTAGTGGACATTCGATATCTTAAACACAGGGAGACTAACACACTCATGATAAGAAGGAGCCCAAAATGTAATTTGGGATTGGTGCGGTAGTTCAATAATAGTTCTCTAGTGGAAAGAATTATTATTGATAAAATTAAGTTGTGTGTTCGGGGCGAGCACGGGATGCTTAATTTTATCGGGAGACCAAAACCAATTCCTCCTCTCGGTCCCTATCATAGCCTCTTGTATATAGAGATTTATACCCACCACATACCCACCTTCTTACCCAACCAATAGGGGCCGGCCAAGCTAAGCTTGAAGCTCAAGCTTAGGGTCGGCCAAGCCTAAAAGTTGGCCTTAAGGTGGCCGGCCAATAGCTTGGAGCCCAAGCTTAGGTGGCCGGCCACATCATATTAAAAAGGATTTTTTATTAAAATTATTTCTTATGTGGATATCATAGTTTTAAAAGAGAGTTTAAAAATTAAATCTTTCCTTTTAAAAGCTTTCTACAAAAGATTAAGAAAAGATTTGAAATCTTTCCTTATTTGTAGATTGAAAGGAGATTTTATTTTTAAGAAAAACTTTCATTTTTAACCATGATAATAATTTAAAAGAGAAGTTCAAAAATTAAATATTCTCTTTTATTAGTTTCTACAAAAGATTAAGAAAAGATTTGATATCTTTCCTTATTTGTAGATTGAAAAGAGATTTTAATTTTTAGAGATAACTTTCCTTTTGGAAATTATCCACATGTTTAAAAGAAGAATTTTAATTTATAAAATTTCCTTTTTATTAACCACCATGAAGGGAAAATTATTGGAGAAATTTTTTATAAATTTCTGGAGACAAATTAGGAAGTTTTAATTAATTAAAACTCTCCTTATTTATAGCTTGATGGTGGCCGGCCATGTAAATTGAGAATAGGAAAATTGTTTTTAATTAAATAAAATTTTATTTTTCATGGCAAAAGAATTAAGGAAGTTTTTAATTAAATTTTCTTATTTGCCAAGACCAAGGATTATAAAAGAGGGGGTAGAGGTGCCTTCATGGGTGATCAACATTATTATTTTTCTCCTCTCTTTTCCTCCTTGGTGGCCGGCCCTAGCTTCTTCCTCTTCTCTTCTTCTTATGGCCGGCGGCAACCTCTCTTGGAGCTCTTGATGGTGGCCGGTTCTAGCTAGGAGAAGAAGGAGAGAAAGGTGGTTTTGTTTCTTGCATCCCTTGGAGCTTGGTGGTGGTGGCCGGACCTCTACTTCTCTTGGAGAATTGTGGTGGCCGAAACTTGTCCGGAAGAAGAAGGTGCTTTGTGGTTCTCATCTCGGAAGATCGTTGCCCACACAACGTCCGAGGTTAGAAGAGGAATACGGTAGAAGATCAAGAGGTCTTTTAGAAGGTATAACTAGTAATTTTTCCTTTCCGCATCATGCTAGTTATTTATGGAAATAATACTAAATACAAGAGACATACGATTCTAGAGTTTCGAATTCGTTTTCGATATAGTGTTCTTTTATTTTTCTTTTCCTTGTGATTTGATTGTCCTTTTCGGTTAACCTAAAGTTATTTTAGGAAATTAAATATTAGCTTTCTATAAAAGGTTTTGTCTAGTCGGTGGTGGTTGCTCCCATATCCAAGAAGGCCATGTGCCTCGCCACGTCAGTACTGGGAACCGATTATGGAAATTAATATTTAATGGAATTAATAACTTAAGGTGACTTGGGTCGAACGTGTTAACTTCCGCAGGAGATCCAAGTCAAAACCTAAAAGAACAAATAGATTAAGTTTTGGATCAAACGTGTTAAGTTCCGCAGGCGATCCAAAATTTAATTTAAAAGAACACATGGTAGCTAGGAAAAGGTTCAGACCTTTGTACAAAATTTTTGTACAGTGGAACCTCTAGGCTTTCCGAGTAGCAACCAACAATTGGTATCAGAGCTAGGGTTTTGCCTCTGTGTATTTGGTATTAGGTTAATTATGCACTTGTCATACATAATTTAGGCAGGTTAATAGTAGGATGTGCTAACTTTGTGGATGCAGGATCCAACTATTATGGCTTTTAATTATTATGTGTGTGATTGGACCCTTGGACATGTCAAGGACATTTATATGTGTGTGCATGATTGTATTAAAATACAGCAGGAGCTGTATTTAGTTTTATTAGGATTTTATTTTTGATCTAGATACATGTACATTCCTTTTATGGAATATAGGATCAAAATTGTAAAATTCTATTTATGTCACGGATCGAATCTTGCAAAGCGTGGAACCTTCTAAGGACCAGAGGCGCAGCGGAACTAGGAGCAAGATGGATGCGACAGCTAGACCCGGTGGCGGTGGCCAAATATGGCAGCAGCTTGGGATGACAACACACGGAGGACAACTAGAGATAAAAGCCATAATAGTTGAAAATTAGATTTTCTATTTATTGCTTTTATATTGTGATGTGTGTGCATGTTAGTTTACAAGTTTAGTAGGCTAGCATAGTTAAAATTCCTCATTAATAAATAACTAAGTGGGAGAGGGATTTTTTTTTTAAGTAAATCCCATGGTCTCCATTACTGGTTTGTAAGTGATGCAAACAAGCTTGCGCGTTGGCTCTGAGTGCCTTCCTCCATAACGGATGAGCTTGTTTGCGGATCACTAGAACAGACTTCCATTTTTGGATGACTATAGGAAGTTAATTAAGAGCGTGTGATCTTCCCCAACGGAAGGGGCATAATCTTATTAATGGACTTAGTGTCAAGTAATGGTATACACTTAGACACATCTAATAGTATCCTCCCCATCGGAGTCACTACTATTATTTGTGTGACCAAATGAAACCAACTATTAATTTGTCATAAAACTAGGTTGACAAGATAATAAAATTAAAGGGTTAAAACCCCTCTTACAAATGATTGATTTTGTATACGTCCACACTAACGTGGCATACAAAATTAACGGTGTTTGAGATAATTTTATTTGTCATAAAGTTACGTTGACAAGATAGTTAATGGGTAAAACCCTCCTTTTACAAATGTTGAATTTGTATACGTCCACACTAACGTGGCATACAAAATTCACGGTGTTTGAGGTGTTGGTGAATTTAAATAATATTGTTTGAGGAATCAATATTTTTTAAAAAAAAATTCAAAAGTTTTTGACCAAATATTTGATCAAAGACAGATCAACTATTAATTTTATTCGTCATAAAGTAAAGTTGACGAGATAATAAAATTAATGAATAAAATCTCCTCTTCGATTTTGTATACGTCCACACTATCGTGGCATACAAAATTCATGGGGATTTTTAAGGAGTTGATCTTGACCAAGTATTTTTGTGATTCTTAGGATTTAAAATGTTTGTCAATCCCCTAGTAGTCATACTATAAGAAAGACTTAGTAATCTCAAGTGTAATGATTGGAAATAGGACTTGGCCATTAAGGTAAACTGTCTTCTTAGAACTAAGAACAATTTAGGTGTATTTAATTCATTAGTTGAAACATGTCTAGTGGTGTTATCTACCAGAACCTGGAGAGTAGATACAAGATGTCATTAATCATGTCTGCAATTCATTGCAGGGTTCCAGGAAACCCGACAACTAAATGAAAGGTAAATCACCGTCCACATGGGCACTACTGTAAAAGTGGTAGCTATTGCAGTGGGAGATGTTTATCCTTTGATAAGAATAAAATATGGATTTTAAGTAATTGTCTTTACGTACCAAGTTTAGAAAGAACCTGATTTCAGTTTCTAAACTATTATAGATATTGTGTCTAATTTGATAACAAAGTTGTTATCAAGAAAAATAGGGAAGTTATCTATTCTGGTATGATGGTTGATAATTTATAATCCAATAACTCCCACGATGCAACAAATGGAAATTAGTAACACATCTTCTAATTTTAAGAGAAAGCAATCTTCGGAAATGAACCAATTATATCTTTGGCATCTAAAAGCTAGGTTATACTTGAGTAGGATTCATTGGTAACTAATGAACTTTTGGGTTCATTGGTAGTGGAAATATTTCCAACCTGCGAGTTTTACTTGGAAGGAAAATAACCAAGAAGCTTTTAAGTCCAAGGGGTATAGAGTCAAAGATATGTTGAAATCGGTTCATTCTGATTTGTGTGATCCTATGACTATCCAGACAAGAGGTAGTATTGAATATTTTGTCTATTTTATAGACAACTATTCAAGATACAAATAAATTTACTTAATGTACCGCAAGACTAAGTACTTTGATTAGTTCAAAGAGTACAAGGTTGATGCGGAGAAATGTTAAAGTAAAAAGTCACTATGGAAGATCGTAGTGGCAAGTACCTCTTGAGAGATTTTAGGAGTCACTTATCAGTAGTTGGATTTCAACCCCAACTAACTGCACCTGGTACACCCCAACAGGATGGTGTAGTAGAAAGAAGGTAAAGGACTCTTATGAAATAATTAGATAGATGATGAGTTATTCAGAAAATTACCAAATTTATTTTAAGGATAAACTCTGATAACGAAAGTGAACATAGTACCTTCCAAGTTAGAACTCTCTACTCATATAGAATTGCTGAATAGGTGAAAACCTATTTTGAAGCATATTCGGATTCGGGTAATCCAGCACATATGTTAAAGAGAGACAATGATAAGTTGGATAGGAGTTCACTTGTTTGTAAGTTATCCTAGATAAACAAAAGTAGGTTTATAGTCTTAAAAAATCAAAAGGTCATTGTTAGCATCAATGACTGATTTTTTAGAAAAAGACTATATAATGAACCACGTGCTCATAAGTAAATTTGTTCTTAAGGAAATAATAAAGGACATGTCTAACCTAGTACCAACTGTACAAGATGAGATACCACAAGAAAACTGCAACACGTATCACAAATTGATACACAATTACAGAAAGTGTCTTGTTGTAGTGGGAGGGTTGTTATGCAACCTAAATAGGTTCATGTTTTGGGAGAGTTTTTGGACTCGATCCCTGGAGGACATGAACCTGATCTCCGGTCATATGATGAAGCACTCCAAGATAAAGATGCAGCATCTTGGCAAAGAGTAATGAATAAAAGAATTAGAATATATGTATTCTAATAAAATCTGGAAGCTTGTAGAATCACCAAATGGTGTAAAAGCCTTTGGGTGTAAAAAGGTCTATAATAGGAAAAGAGGGATAGACAGGAAGGTAGTAACTTTCAAAGCAAGGCTTGATGAAAAAGGAAACTTTTTCACTGGTAGTCATGCTTAAGTCTATCCAGATTCTTTTATCTATTTGGCAAGTGGATGTCAAGACAGCATTCCTTAATGGAAGTCTTGAAGAAAACATCCATATAAAGCAACCGAAGGGTTCATTGCAAAGGGCTAAGAGCATCTTGTGTAAGCTCAATCAGTCTATGGACTGAGGCAAAGCTTCAAGGTCTTGGAATATCCGGTTTATCAAAGTAATCCAGATCTATGGATTTAGTAACCGGATAAGTCTTGTGTATACAAAAGATGTGATGGAAACGTGGTGGTATTTTTTGTACTATACTTAGATAACATATTTGGTAGTTGGAAACAATATCAAAATGTTGTCAGAAGTAAGGGTATGGTTGTCCAAACAATTCGATATAAAGGACTTGGGAGAATGTATATATTCTTGAGATCAAAGTAATAAGGGATCGCAAGAAAAGAATATTTTACTTATCCCAAGCTTCATACATCGGAAAAATCCTTGTTCGTTTTAAGCATACAAAACTCCAAGAAAGGTTTCTTACCTTTTCAGGATGGAGTAACTTTATCTAAAGATATGTCTCTGTAGACATCAAAGGAGATAAAGGAAATATAGGCAATTCTTTATGCTACGGCTGTTGAAAGCCTAATGTATGCTATGCACGAGATCAGAAATCTGTTTTGCCAAAGGCATAGTTAGCAGATATCAAAGTAACCCTGGACAAGGACAGTGGACTGCAGTAAAGCATATATTGTAGTACCTTAGAGGCACTAGAGATTATATGCTAGCTTACAAGGCAGTTAATTTAGTCCTTGTGGGTTGCATGGATTTTGACTTCCAATCGGATAGGGACAATAATAAGTCAACCTCGGGGTTTTGTGTTTACTTTAGGAGGTAAAGTCATAACTATGGAAGAGTGATAAGCATAGGTGTTTTTCTGGACTCCACCATAGAAGCTTAGTATATGGCAAGCCTCTGAGGTAGCTATAAAAGCTGAATGACTCAATAATCTCAAGATAGACTTAGATATGATTTCTGGTTTGTCCAAAGATTATTACAATTTATTGTAATAATATTGGTGCAGTAGCAAATTCGAAGAAACCATAAGTTTATAAAGGCAAGTAAACACAATAGAGCGCAATACGAGAAATCGTATAAACGAGGAGAAGTTGTTGCTGCCTAGATTGCATCAGGAGATGACCTAAAGATCCTTCCACCAAGGTCCTTAAGGCAAGAGCTTTTGATGGACATGTTGAAGGGTTAGGAATCAGATGTATGGCAGTAGATATAGCAGCTTAGTCTTTTAGTATAAGTGGGAGATTGTTAGAGTGTATACTAAAAGCCTAGCTTTTGGTATAAACATTTATCTAGAAATAAGAATCACATTGGTCAAATGTCTACATTTGTGATAAATGTAGTTGTTCAATTAATTTATATTGTAGATAACATGGTGTGTGGTGTCACACACAGAGGATCATGTTATCAGTACCTTATAAATTATAAACAGTAGCTCACGACCAAAATGGAAAGGAACAAACCATTAGAAGGTCGTAGTGTAATTAGGTATCAGTTTATCTTGACTGTATAATTACACTAGTACACTTAGAGTGTATTGAGTAGGACCATTTGAGGTCGTTTCTTTTATACTGATTTTATAAAGAAACAAAGACCTCGGTTATTATGGAAGTGTGTGCTCTTAATCCTAATATAATAACAAGCACATATATTTGATATTTATTTCTTTAATTTATCAAAGGGTGAGATTTAGTTCGATGAATCAATAAGCCCGATAAGTTGGGAAATGGTATCACTTATAGTGTGTGTTGTTGATTATAGAAGGAAGCCGTGTCCTAGAGATACTAGGTTGATAATGTCCTCAAGAGGAGCTCATAAGGATTGTCATGTTAAACCCTGCAGGTGGACCTAGTCCAACATGATGATAAGGTTGAGTGGTACTACTCTTGGACTAAGATATTAATTAAATGAGTTGTCAGTAACTCACTTAATTAGTGGACATTCGATATCTTAAACACAGGGAGACTAACACACTCATGATAAGAAGGAGCCCAAAATGTAATTTGGGATTGGTGCGGTAGTTCAATAATAGTTCTCTAGTGGAATGAATTATTATTGATAAAATTAAGTTGTGTGTTCGGGGCGAGCACGGGATGCTTAATTTTATCGGGAGACCAAAACCAATTCCTCCTCTCGGTCCCTATCATAGCCTCTTGTATATAGAGATTTATACCCACCACATACCCACCTTCTTACCCAACCAATAGGGGCCGGCCAAGCTAAGCTTGAAGCTCAAGCTTAGGGTCGGCCAAGCCTAAAGGTTGGCCTTAAGGTGGCCGGCCAATAGCTTGGAGCCCAAGCTTAGGTGGCCGGCCACATCATATTAAAAAGGATTTTTTATTAAAATTATTTCTTATGTGGATATCATAGTTTTAAAAGAGAGTTTAAAAATTAAATCTTTCCTTTTAAAAGCTTTCTACAAAAGATTAAGAAAAGATTTGAAATCTTTCCTTATTTGTAGATTGAAAGGAGATTTTATTTTTAAGAAAAACTTCCCTTTTAACCATGATAATAATTTAAAAGAGAAGTTTAAAATTAAATATTCTCTTTTATTAGTTTCTACAAAGATTAAGAAAAGATTTGATATCTTTCCTTATTTGTAGATTGAAAAGAGATTTTAATTTTTAGAGATAACTTTCCTTTGAAATTATCCACATGTTTAAAAGAAGAATTTTAATTTATAAAATTTCCTTTTTATTAACCACCATGAAGGGAAAAATTATTGGAGAAATTTTTTATAAATTTCCGGAGACAAATTAGGAAGTTTTAATTAATTAAAACTCTCCTTGTTTCTAGCTTTAATGTGGTCGGCCATGTAATGTGAGAAGAGAAAATTATTTTTAATTAAATAAATTTTCCTTTTCATGGCAAAAGAATTAAGGAAGTTTTTTTATTTAAATTTCCTTATTTGCCAAGACCAAGGATTATAAAAGAGGGGTAGAGGTGCCTTCATGGGTGATCAACTATTATTATTCTTCCTCTCTTTTCCTCCTTGGTGGTCGGCCCTAGCTTCTTCCTCTTCTCTTCTTCTTATGGCCGGCGGAAACCTCTCTTGGAGCTCTTGATGGTGGCGGTTCTAGCTAGGAAGAAGAAGAAAGGTGGTTTTGTTTCTTGCATCCCTTAGAGCTTGGTGGTGGTGGCCGGACCTCTACTTCTCTTGGAGAATTGTGGTGGCCAAAACTTGTAAGGAAGAAGAAGGTGCTTGGTGGTTCTCATCTCGGAAGATCGTTGCCCACACAACGTCCGAGGTTAGAAGAGAATACGGTAGAAGATCAAGAGGTCTTTTAGAAGGTATAACTAGTAATTTTTCCTTTCCGCATCATGCTAGTTATTTATGGAAATAATACTAAATACAAGAGGCATACGATTCTAGAGTTTCAAATTCGTTTTCGATATAGTGTTCTTTTATTTTTCTTTTCCTTGTGATTTGATTGTTCTTTTCGGTTAACCTAAAGTTATTTTAGGAAATTAAATATTAGCTTTCTATAAAAGGTTTTGTCTAGTCGGTGGTGGTTGCTCCCATATCCAAGAAGGCCATGTGCCTCGCCACGTCAGTACTGGGAACCGATTATGGAAATTAATATTTAATGGAATTAATAACTTAAGGTGACATGGGTCGAACGTGTTAAGTTCCGCAGGAGATCCAAGTCAAAACCTAAAAGAACAAATAGATTAAGTTTTGGATCAAACGTGTTAAGTTCCGCAGGCGATCCAAAATTTAATTTAAAAGAACACATGGTAGCTAGGAAAAGGTTCAGACCTTTGTACAAAATTTTTGTACAGTGGAACCTCTAGGCTTTCCGAGTAGCAACCAACATAACACACTCATAATAAGAAGGAGCCCAAAAATGTAATTTGGGATTGGTGCGGTAGTTCAATAATAGTTCTCTAGTGGAATGAATTATTATTGATAAAATTAAGTTGTGTGTTCGGGGCGAACACGGGATGCTTAATTTTATCGGGAGACCAAAACCAATTCCTCCTCTCGGTCCCTATCGTAGCCTCTTATTTATAGAGTACTATACCCACCTATACCCACCTTCTATACCCACCAATAGGGGGCCGACCAAGCTAGCTTGGGAACCAAGCTAGGGCCGGCCTAGGTATAAGATTGGGTGGCCGGCCCTAGCTTGAACCCAAGCTAGTGGGGGCCGGCCAAATTAAATTAAAAAAGAAATTTAATTTTAATTTTTATTATGTGGAAGATATAATTTATTAAAGAGAATTAAAATTAAAATATCTCTCTTGTAAAAGATCTACAAAAGATTAAAGAAAGAGATTAGATCTCTTTCCTTATTTGTAGATTGGTGAGATATTTTATTTTCTCTTTAAAAATTATTCACATGTTGTAAAATTAAATTTATAGAAATTTCCTTTTTATCAACCATGAAGAGATTTTGAAGAGAAATTTTATTTTTTTAAATTTCCGGAAACAAATTAGGAAGTTTTAATTGTTGATTGAAACTTGTCCAATTTGTTTTCATTGATGTGGCCGGCCATAAGATTTCAATTGGGGAAATTTTATTTTATTTTTCTCAATTAAATCATGTCAAGGAAATTGAGGAAATTTTATTGTAATTAAATTTCCTAATTTGCCTAGGCCAAGGAATATAAAAGAAGGGGTGAGGGTGCCTTCATGAGACAACCTCTATTATTTTCTCTCCCTCTTTTCCTTGGTGTTGTGGCCAGCCATCATCTCTTCTCCTCTTCCTCTTTGTGGTGGCCGAAACTCTCTATTGCTTGGAGCTCTTGTGGAGGCCGGATACTACTTGGAGAAGAAGAAGAAGAATGAGAGAAAGCTTGCATCTCTTGGAGCTTGGTTGGTGTTTTGTTCTTCATCCTTGGTAAAGCTTCTTTGTGGCCGAACCTAGCTAGGAGGAGAAGAAGGTGGTTGGTGGTTTCTCATCTCGGAAGATCGTTGCCCACACAACATCCGAGGTTAGAAGAGGAATATGGTAGAAGATCAAGAGGTCTTTTTAAAAGGTATAACTAGTAATTTTTCTTTCCGCATCATACTAGTTATTTTTGGGAAAATACCAAATACAAGAGGCTTATGATTCTAAAATTTCGAATATGTTTTTCGATGTTGTGTTCTTTTGTTTTTTTCTTTTCCTTGTGATTTGATTGTTCTTTTCGGTTAACTTAAAGTTATTTTAGGAAATTAAATATTAGCTTTCTATAAAAGGTTTTGTCTAGTCGGTGGTGGTTGCTCCCATATCCAAGAAGGCCATGTGCCTCGCCACGTCAGTACTGGGAACCGATTATGGAAATTAATATTTAATGGAATTAATAACTTAAGGTGATTTGGGTCGAACGTGTTAAGTTCCGCAGGAGACCCAAGTCAAAACCTAAAAGAACGAATAGATTAAGTTTTGGATCAAACGTGTTAAGTTCCGCAGGCGATCCAAAATTTAATTTAAAAGAACACATGGTAGCTAGGAAAAGGTTCAGACCTTTGTACAAATTTTGTACAGTGGAACCTCTAGGTTTTCCGAGTAGCAATAGTTGAAATTTTTCTGGGTCTGTTGAGTGGATACATGTATGGAACATGATATCCGGTTGATTATGATTGGATTGGTTTGTGAATCCTGGCAAAATTTTTTATCATATAACTCCATATGAATGATTAGTAATGGTTTCAGATATTGAGAATATAAATTTTATTGAAGTGTTAAATGTAACCAATTTTTCATCAATGTCAAGGCTGGATGAAAATGATTGAGTATTATGTCGGATTTGGATAACATAGAAGGTAAAATAGGGGATGTCAGGTTGATTGGATTAAATATGTTGATTAGGTATATCTATGTGGTGTATACTTGTCCAGTTATGATTATGTGAGTGTCTAGTAGATTATACCCTAGTGGTTAGACATACATGTCTGATTGTTTAATTGAAAGTATCTTGTCGATTTAATTTATGTTGTGGGATGTGCACATGAGTTTAGGTATTTTTCTTGATGTATCTTGTCAATTTAATCTGTGTCGTAGTATGTGCGCATGTGTTTGAGTGTCTTAATTGGAAGTATTTTGTCGATTACATCGGTGTTGTGATATGTACATATGAGGTATCTGAGGTATTTTTTTTTATTAAGTTTGATTTTGAGTGCACCTGGGTTTAGTATGCTTTGTTGGAAGTATTACGTTGATTATACTTTTGGCATAGGTGTATATATGCCATGTGAGGTTGTTTGAGGTGTATTGTCGATTATACTTATGTTGATATATGCACACGGGTTCGGTAGGTATTGTTGGAGGTATCATACTGAATATACCTGATTTGTGTGTGTGTTCGGTGTATAATAATTGGAGGATTATATTGATCATACATATGTTGTGTGAGCAAGTGTGCCAGGTGTATTGTTGGTAGCAGCATGATTCTACTTATGTTGAATGCAGGATGTAGAGTGCCTGCATTATGTCATTTGTTGGATTACCCTGTCAACCCATATTTTTTGTCAGTGGGTGACTCACCACGATATTGATAGATTTGACGATGAGTTTGATTTGATTGCTGGATTGTTATACCTTTGGCTGCCCACAGTGATATGTGGTTGAGTGATCTCGTGCAGCCTCTAGTTGGATAGTTAGGTGCCTTGGACACTTAAGGATCGTTTGTGGTGGAGCGGAGCTCCCACATATTATTGTTGGTTTGTGATAGAGCATTGCCCTTACATATTTTGGATTGTTGTGGTGGAGCGTTGCTCCCACATATTACGGATTATTTGTGGTAAAGCGTTGCTCCCACGTATGTGGTATTTCTTATGATGGAGCGTTGCTCTCACACTGGTGGATATATTCTTTGGTGATTTGTATTGTTGGTGATTATATTTCAAACTTATTGTCAGGAATCTTATGGTTAGAAATGTCTGTGATACGGACATTATGGGTCATGATTTTACCATTAGGGTTTAGGAAGCCTTAGATGTTTTCAGAGACTGGATGATTTGGTATTCCCAGGATGTTTGGATCAGTTTCCATTGTCTTTGTTGACGATGTTGTGATTTATTTCGGATCCACGGTGAGTCACGCACATCATCTTTGTATAGTTCTAGAGATGTTTAGATGGAAACGTCTAGATGTGAAGATCAGTAGTACGTATTTTGGTTGTCTTCTGTGAGATGTTTGAGACACACAGTCACCAGTAGGAGTATACTGTGGTTCCATAGGAGATCGAGGTTGTTACCGTTGGGAGAAGACGGAGTCTATAGAAGAGGCTCGCAACTTCCTTTGTTTGGCTCGATATTTCCGGAGATACGTTGAGGGTTTCTCTCGGATAGCTATGTCACTGACACGCCTGACCTGGAAAGGCGTGAAGTTCACTTGGACTGAGGATGACAAGACCAGCTTCTAGGAGCTGAAGCGGAGACTAGTGTCGGCTCTGATTTTGAATTTTTACCTTCTGGGGAGGACGGATATGTCCTCTGCACCGACGCATCTATTCAGGGTTTGAGCGCTGTTCTGATGCAGCATGATATGGTAGTCTTCTATGCTTCTCGTCAGTTGAAGGAGCATGAGAAGATCTACCCTGTACATGATCTGGGCAAGACGC
Organism: Zingiber officinale; assembly: GCF_018446385.1. NCBI lineage: Eukaryota > Viridiplantae > Streptophyta > Magnoliopsida > Zingiberales > Zingiberaceae > Zingiber > Zingiber officinale. The sequence goes on along the minus strand of NW_024589968.1, from coordinate 642,304 downwards.
CATTATTTTTGCCATGAAGATTTGGCGACATTATTTATATGGCGTTACATTTGAGATTCTCACTGACCATAAGAGTCTCAAAGATCTGTTTACTTAGAAGGAACTTAATCTCCGACAGAGGAGATGGATGGAGTTCCTGAAGGATTATGACTGTACGATTGATTATCACCCGGGGAAAACTAATATGGTTGCCGACGCACTTAGCAGGAAGTCCGGAGGGACTTTAGCTTGCCACCGAGTTATATTTACAGACTTGGTTCAGAGTTTTTCCGAACTAGACCTTGAGGAGCGGACCATTCAGACTTTAGAGGATCTGCTGAGGTCATGTGTTATGGATTTCGGAGGCAGTTGGGAGGACCATCTGCCGTTGGTAGAGTTTGCCTACAACAACAGCTTCCATTCGGCTATCCAGATGGCACCGTTTGAGGCGTTGTATGGTAGACCTTGTCGGACACCCGTCCTCTGGGATGAGGTTGGAGAGGCCCAGTTGTTGGGACCTCATAGAGTTCAGCAGGATGCAGAGTTGGTCCGTACTATCGGACGGAGGATGTCAGAGGCACAGGACCGCCAGAAGAGTTATGCTGATAGGAGACGCAGACCACTAGAGTTCTCTGTTGGCGACCATGTATTTCTGCGAGTTTCACCCACGAAAGGGGTGAAGAGATTTGGCCTCAGAGGTAAGCTAGCTCCACGGTATATTGGCCCTTTCGAGATCTTGGAGAGGATCGGAGCGGTAGCTTACCGACTGGCACTACCACCGTCCCTGTCATGCGTTCACGATGTATTCCACATATCTATGATGCGGAGATACGTGCCCGAACCCGACGCATGTGCTGACAGATGTCTCAGTTCCAGTTCAGCCTAACGTCACCTATGAGGAGGTTCCGGTACGGATTCTCGACCAGAAAGAGCGTCAGTTGTGGAACAAGACTATTCGGTTGGTTAAAGTCGGATGGCAGCATCATTCGGATGAGGAGGCTACCTGGGAGCTCGAGGATACGATCCGAGCTCGATATCCCCATCTTTTTACTTGAGGTATGTGATTTAATTTACCGTTCAGCATTTATAATTGTTACCTGTTATTAGTATTTGCTGATTGTAGATACTGAAATTTGGGGACAAAATTTTTATTAGTGGGGGAGAATGTAAAATATCGGAAAAAAAGGAAAATAATAAAGTGGAATTTTTCGGAATTTTTGGAGATTTTTCAGGAATTTTTGGGAGCTCGTACGGATGAGTTAACGGGGATAAAAAAAATGGGGCCCAGGAAAACATGTTTAGTTTACCCATTTAAGAGAGGAAAAGTTTTTATTTTTCTTTTTCTTTTATTATTCTTTTCCCTTTTGTTTTTTTTCTCTCCTGCGTGCTTCCCTCTTTCTCCCCTGCCGAACCCGACGCCTGCCCTAACCCATGCGACATCGACGGTTCTTCCTTCCCTTCCTCTCCGATCGACGCCGGCCCATGTTTCAGTTTCCCCGTCTCTTTCCCTTTTCCGGCCGAGCAGAACAGACTCCTTTCTTCCAGGCGCCTTCTCCCCCTCGCGACCATTCTTCCTTAACCGACGGTTCTCTCTCCCTTCCAGCGACGCCGACTAGACCGCCGACACCACCCGATTGCTGGCTACCGACTCCCCTTTGCCCTAGCGTCGACGTCCCACTGCTGACGCCACAGCGTCGCGGCCGATCGCTAGCCACCCGAGCTCTTGTCGCCGGCTAATTCCCTGTGCCCTAGCCGCCAGCCACCAAGAGCCCTCTGATTTTCGCCACCGTGCCCTAGTTGCAATCCTCCTCAGCCGCTGCCCCTCTGACCCGATGCCCTAGTGCCATTGATGTTCTCTGTCGGTTCACCACCATAGTAGCAAGTGGAGTTCGCCTGAGAGAAGGCTGCTAACCTGGATTTGGAGTGAAGCTTGCAAGGCATTGGATTTGCAGGATTTGATTTCAAGATTTGTACTGGAATTGTAAACTATATGATGGATATTTGACCTATACAGCAGGATTTGGGAATTTTAGTGTTGGATTTGGAGGTTAGCGGCTCCACCTAGCTCCGGGCATCGTTTTGGCAGCAACTTCTCCGACTGTGATTCAATAGAGGAGGGCAAATTAGGTAAGTTTTAGAAGTGATTTCGATTGTACATTGGAGTTTGTTTGTTATTTGATGATGGTGTTATGTTTGGTGGTGGAAAATAATTTCTAAATATAAGTGTGGATTGGAGGAAATGGTTTTGTTGATTTGAGGTGCTAGATTTACTGAGAAACAAATTTAATAGAGGGATAAATCAGATTTAATTGGTGATTAATTGTGTTGGTTTATAGGAGGAATTTATCCTTGCTGTAGTTACACATAAAATGGAAATTTGGAATAGTTACGGTTTCTGGTAAATAAGGATTTGTATTTGGTTATGCATTTGAGTTGTAGCTAAATAAAATATTTATATATTGGTGACACAGGACTGTGACTCGAGACGAGTATCTCGACGTCGTGTTTGGACCAGCTTGGACTTTTCGATTGGAGGTGGGTACTTTTGACTTATTGTCTTTGATATGCTTAGTAATGAAATTAACATGTTGCATTAATTGTGTTCCTTATTTGTTTCGGTTAATCACTGCCAATACATGTTACCTGCTTAATTGATTGTTTGTTTGCATCTCGTATTGATCTCATACCTGATTTTTCATGCTCAGGGGTAGTGATATAACCATGTTTCACATGTTCAGGACCTAGGTTTGATACCTTATTGATCAGTATATCTTGATATGATTTATTCACTATGATGCCCATTGTTATATGTCCAGAGGTTGGTTTAGTATATTACCATGCTTAGTGACATGCACCATTTGCATGATCGCATGCTGTGCGATAGATTGCTCCCTTATTGTTGAGCACATTACCAGTTTCATCACTGTTCGGTGCTCCGTTGTGACACTCATGGGTAGCGTGACACAGCGTGATAGCACGTCAGTTTGGCTCTTCCGGTGATCCGTTGGTCCGCTCATGGTTAGTGTGACGCAGCGTGTAGCGCGTTAGAGATCCCTCCCCGTCATAGCGTATCGGGAGATGAGAGCATTGCGCTCCCCCATTTATGATTTGGGGTAGGAGTACGTGTGTACTCCGACAGCATCCCGTCCACTCGGTCACTCATCAGGGGTAGTGATGCAGAGTGCACGGTTGTCACAGCTCTACCCACTTGGTCCCACTTTTGTTATGAGTTAGCTGACTGGCGTCAGGGGTGACCATGACATTAGCATCATATGCATGATGCATTTATTGTTTGTGATTGTGTTTGCTGCATTTATATGCTGCATATTGTTTGGATACCTATGTTTGACGTGCATACAGGTCTTCTATACCTTTCGGACTGTTTGTCCTTATACCGGGTCCTGGTTAGTACAGATTTCTCTCCTGTCTACTTCGGTTTGCATTTATCTTTATTTTATTCAGGAGACTGTACGCATGATTAGTGCTAGGTGTTATTTCTTTACTTTGCATATCAATTGTACCTGCTGAGTGTTGGACTCACCCCACCTCCATTGTTGTTATTTTCAGGTTGATGCTGTCAGGAGGGAGTTCCAGTCGCTAGTCCCCACTGCACGTAGTGCTAGACCTCTGCTGATCATGAGATGTTATTTTAGTTTTCTTTATCAGGCTATGTCTTAGTCTTGTATTGGTTTTTATTTATGGATCTTGTATGGGTTCTTATCGTTTGATGGATTTTTAGTATGGTTTGGATATGTTTTACTTCACGCCTGCATGGACGGCAGAAGAGGTAAGTTTGTCGGATTTATGTTTTACGAGTGTAGTTGAGTAGGGTGGTTTTCGAGTCAGAGTATTACTGCTTTGTTTGATTATATATAACTGCGTGGATGTTTGTGTGATTGTTTATTTACTGTTATTATTCCAGCCGCATGTGGCTGAGGTATTTGAGATGTAGAAAGTTTCAAATTGTCCACTGTACAGGGGAGATGTTGCCGAAATTTCTTCGGACAGGGACTCCTCAGGGGTGTGACACTCTCTCTTCATTCTTTTCCATCACACACTCTCTCCTCATTTTCTCTCATCACACTTTCCCTTTCTTCATTTTTTCCCATCACACATTCTCTCTCATCACATTTTCTCATCATACTCTCTCTCATCACACTTTCTCTCTCTTTATTTTTCTCAATTACTCTTTCTCTCTCAACACACTTTCTCTCTCATCATACTTTTTCTCTTCTCAATCTCTCCTATCAAGCTCTCTCTCCTCATTTTCTCATCATACTTTCCATCTCTTCATTTTTTCCCATCACACTCTCTCTCTCATGAGATGTGTCTCTCACATTCAATTTTACTTTCCATCTAATTTTTTCTCTTATTTTCCTCGAAGGGTAAAAAAAAAAATTTAAGTTCATTCCGATTGAAAATATTCAACTAACCAAACATTACTTTTAGAATGATACCCAAGCTCACACTCATTTCCATTCCACAATACTATGATACCTATTCTCATTCCGATTCCTAGGAGAGAACCAAACACCACCTAAATTAAGTTTATTTTTAAATTATTTATTACAGTCCATGAAATTAAATCATAAAATTTTATATATTTTAATTTAAATACAAAACACATTAAAAATAATCAAATTTTTTTTACTGATTTAATTATTAATTTTTAGTTAATAAATAAGAAATTTTAAAATTATAATTGAATAAATTGATGTTTTCTTAGATGAAATTTTGAAATAATTTAATTAAAAATTTAAATTTGATTAGGTTATTCATTTTAAATTTTAAATGTTATCAAGTTCTCAATTTAATTGGTATCAAGTATTCAACTTGCAAATCCTCTAGCCATGAAAAATTTTAACCGGTCTGTCAGTCCAGTGTTCTTAGATCAACCGTCCATTAGAGAAAATTCATCCGTTAATTCACCAAGATTTAAACACGATCCTTAAATATTTGAGAAACTAAAAAAGTGCCCTACCGTGGTACTATTACACAAGAACAACGTTATTTATTGCTTAAAACTTATTCAATTAGTTATTAAATTTAATAATTTAAACTTATTTTATTTTATTTATTTAACATGTTTATAAAAAGTTATTGATGATTATTATTCACTAATAAACTTGTTCAAATTTATTCATAAGTTATTGAAACATGCCCAATTAATTAAAATTGTGTTGTATTGAACGCACATAAATAATTCCATATTAAATTGAACACCAAACTTATTTTTGAACCATTGGTTCATTTACTGCCCTATCCGGCACGCTTGGGATATGCAACGAGGGCAGAATGATAGCGCACGCTTGGGATATGTACCGAGAGCACAATGGTGTTACCATCTCGATGATCTTGAACCAACTCCAGACCAATGCTTTGGATAAACATGCTCGCTCAGTCAAACTGATAAGTAAATTGTTCGGTCACACTCAAAGAACAAGCCAAATGAAAGGCCATGGGGAAACCCTAACCCTACGGTCTACGGAGGGCCCTAACTATAGGAGAGTAATTCGAGGGGTGATTAGCTTGCGGGTTAGATTAACAAACATGTTAAGGTGCTTTCATACTAGGAAGCAACAGAGTTGGGAAAGTTGGCAACAAAGTTCTTTAATATATTTTGCAATGGGAGAAGGAAGCACGATGGCCAAAGTAAGATTGACTTTCCACATCTCTTCCCTCCAGGCCATTTCAAGTAGATATAAAAGAAACAAAAGGAGTTCAATAGGATGAACCCAGCACATCAAATGAGAACCACCAAAACCTCAAGAGTAAGATGCATGAATTGAGACTTCCTCCTCAAAATATTTGACAGTATGATTGATCATGTCTGAAAATTGAAAAGAGGGCATGCTGGCAATGGTGACTTGGTTATTGATTGGAATAGGACTTTTTACTATGAGAAAAAGTTTTCCTTTGATCTCGCACACACTAAAACAAGTAAAAAAAAACGTTAGTGCCCCAAAACCAGGGGAAGTCTTTGGCGATAGCCCTCCGACGCTAATGACGCAAAGCCTCTGCGAGTGGCGGCCATGAGCACAGCCACCGGCCAAATCGGAGACAACTCCGTGGGTGTCCCTCAAGGCCTACGACGTCGGCAATTGGGGAAGTTCGCGACATGGACGCTATCTTTCTATGTGTTGGCAATAGGTAACAAAATCGATCGAAGCGGCAACAAACAAGAGCAAAAGGAAGGGGTAGCAATTTTAAACAGGAGATTTGTCATGCATTTATAACTAACTATATGCTCTGATACCATTGTTGATACTCAATATGCATGAATCAAAATGAATTAAAATGGTAAACACTTACAACAATCTCCCTCAGATCTACAATCAGCGACGATTGGATTTGCTGTCGGGAGATCAATCATAGGATCGGAAGGTTCTCCACAATTCCACGAACCAAATCCCACCGTCTCAAATGCTCTTCTCACTCTCCCGTTGTCTCTTTCCTTATAAAGGAAAATAACCCAAGGATATAATGGACTTTTCCATTAAGAGTAGTGGGGAACGTGGGCATGTTCCCACGTTCCCCATTTCCTATAGGATCAGCATCTGAAGCCAACTAGTGACGAGCCGAGCGAATCGAGGGATAAAACCCATAGACAGCTTCGGCGAAGAATTTGATCAGCTTACGAGGGAGCGAGGAGGAGAGAGGGTGACCGACGGAGGAGAGGTCCTGCTCATCGAAGTAGCTACAGCGGTGAAGCAACAAATCTTAACTGCCTCTAGAACAAAATCGCAAGCAACAAGACTCTCCTTTCTTTTCCACGGCCAAGGAGAAGGAGACGTGAGAAAGATCACGGTTTGCAGTGTACTCTCGCCTCTTCTTAAAAAAAAAACTCTAATGGCCATTTATACCAGGTGGAGTTGTACTCTCGCCTCTATTTACAAACAAAAAAAACTACAATGACCTTTTATACTTGGTGGAGTTTAGAGTTTAGGGTTTAGAATTTAGTCCCATATCGTTTGTTTTTGATTGACGGAGTGGAACTAGTGCTATAAAAGAAGAGGCTTTGGCACTTTCTCATTTATACCTTTCTCGGCATTTTGGCTAAGATCAAGTGTAGTATCTGTTCTTATCAGTTTAATATCTGATATGTGGACCATTGGTTCACTATGATATTAAATTAATTTTTATTTTCGGGAGGGATCATTATAGTAGCTTGCTATTATCATCCCTGTGTTGCACTATTGTAGGGGTTCGACGCACCCGACCAAGATAAATTAAATTTTTTTATTAAATTAAGTTTTTTTAAATTATTAATTATAGTGCAAGAAATTAAATCTTAAAATTTTATATATTTAAAAATAAATACAAAACACATAAAAATAATTGAATTTTTTTTATTGAATTAATTATTAATGTTCAGTTAATGAATAAGAAATTTTAAAATTAGAATTTAATAAATTGATGTTTTCTTAGATTAAATTTTGAAATAATTTAATTAGGTCCTTCAATTTAATCGAAATAACTTAATTAGTGTGGTTTTTTCTAATTTGGTAAGAAAAAATGATTTTACTCCGCCGAAGAAAGATAAATCACGTACCAAACAACTTTCTAATAGAGAAAATTCAAGTATTCAACTTACTAATCCTGGGGTGGTCAATCCAACTATAAAAATTTTCCACCGGGCCATCAATCCAGTGCTCTTAGATTAATCATCCATTAGAGAAAATTCATTCGTTAATTTATCGAGATTTAAACTCAATCCTTAAATATTTGGGAAATTAAAAAAAGTGCCTTACCATGGTACTATTACACAAGAACAACCTTATTTATTGTTTGAAACTTGTTCAACTATTTATTAAATTTAATTATTTTATTTTATTTTATTTATTTAACATGTTTATAAAAAATTTATTGATGATCATTATTCACCAACATACTTGTTCAAATTTATTTGTAAGGTATTGAAATTGTGTTGTATTGAAAGAACAAAAATAATTCCTTATTAAATTGAACACCAATCTTATTTTTGAACAATTGGTTCATTTACCGCCCTATCCAGCACGCTTGGGATATGCAATGAGGGCACAATGCTAGGGCACACATGGGATGTGTACCGAGAGCACAATGTTGTTACCATCTCGATGATCTTGAACCAACTCCAGACCAATGCTTTGGATAAATAGGCTCGCTCAGTCAAACTGATAAATGGATCACTGAAAGAACATGTCAAATGATAGACCATGGTAAAACCCTAACCCTATAGTCTACGGAGGGCCCGAACTATAGGAGAATAACACGAGGGGTGATTAGCTTGCGGGTTAGGTTAAGTAACATGTTAAGGCACTTTCATACCAGGAAGCAACAGAGTTGGGAAAGTTGGCAACATAGTTCTTTAATATATTCTACAATGGGAGAAGGAAGCACAAAGGAAAAAGTAAGATTGACTTTCCACATCTCTTCCCTCCAGGCTATTGTAGGTAGATATAAAAGAAACAAAACGAGTTCAATAGGATGAACCCAGCAAATCAAATGAGAACCACTAAAACATCAAGAGTAAGATGCATGAATTGAGACTTCCTCCTCAAAATATTTGATAGTACAATTGATCATATCTGAAAATTGAAAAGAGGGCATGCTGGCAATGGTGACTTGGTTATTGATTGGAATAAGACGTTTTACTATGAGAAAAAGTTTTCCTTTGATCTCGCAAACACAAAAACAAGTAAAAACAAATGTTAGTGCCCAGAAATTAGGGGAAGTCTTTGGCGATAGCCCTCTGATGTTAATGACGGAAAGCCTCAGCGAGTGGCGGCCATGAGCCAAGCCACCGGCCAAATCGGAGACAAACTCCGTGGGTGTCCCTCAAGACCTACGACGTCGGCAATTGGCGAAGTTCGTGACATGGACCCTATCTTTCCATGTGTTGGCAGCGGGCAACAAAATCGATCGGAGCGGCAGCAAACAAGTGCAAAAGGAAGGGGTAGCAATTTTAAGCAGGAGATTTGTCATGCATTTATAACTAACTATGTGCTCTGATACCATTATTGATACTCTATATGCATGAATCAAAACGAATTAAAATGGTAAACACTTTCAACGATCTCCCGTAGATCTGCAATCGGCGAAGATTCGATTTGCGGTTGGAAGAGCAATCATAGGATTGGAAAGCTCTCCACAATTCCACGAACCAAATCCCACCGTCTCAGATGTTCTGCTCACTCTCTCGTTGTCTCGTTCTCTACACCGTGAATCGCCCCCTGTTAGTTAGAGCCCTAGAGCCAATCATTTGATGATTGTATGGACTCATTGTATCATATTCTTGTATATTAATAAAGGTATTTGTTTGATTATTATACTTATTTGTATTAGTGCCAAATAGACTAAGTATAATAGCGTCCTTGAGTAGAAGGTTCATACCTATATCAATTGATTAGTTAAATCGATAGTGAGATGATATAGGGAACACTACTCTAAATCATTCCTAGTCGAGTATTAACATTCAGGGACATTATTAATGCAATAAGACTAGCATGTAGGTCAGCTCGATGACTTGATCTCACAAGTCATGGATATAGAGATATCAAGCTGACACATGGGTATACATTGGAGAATGTATACTGAATGACCCGCCATGAGAAAGTATCATGGATCGTTATATGAGTGTCATATACTTTCTCATGTGGCTATTAGTATGACTATTAGTCCTTAGACCTGAAGTCACCATGGATCCCTACATAAGGAGTTATGTACTTTGGTTTCGTCAAACGTCACCCGTAACTGGGTGGACTATAAAGGCGATTACTGGATATATAACAAATTATGTAGAGGGATGTGAGTGATGTAGATGAGATCTATCCCTCCCATATGATAGGAGCGACATCGGTATTCTTGATAGAGTGAGACCACGAAGTGCATGGCCATGCCCAAATGAGTCAATATGGGATATTGAGCTCATTTTATTTAGTGTGTCTACTTGGAGTTCAAGATTTAGATTGATTAGAGGATGACACGGTCTATGCCTCATATTGATCAATCTAGATGTCTAGGATAGAAGGACATTGTCACATATTATGAGGAGTCACAATTAGTAGTCACAAGGTGATGTTGGATCTCGACATTTCTTGTAACTTTGGTAGTAATGATGTGTTGCTAGATACCGCTCATTACTTATGCTCCTAAATGGGTTTAGGGCATTGCCAACGTTACAAGAACCTATAGGGTCACACACTTAGGACATTTAGATGGAGATTTGGTTCATATGATGAACCAAGAGGATTAGATTCATTTGATGAATTAAATTAGATTAAGAGTAATCCAAATTGGGCTAATTGAGTTAGACTCAAGTTGATTCATGTATTTAATGAGTCTAATTTAGATTATGACTCATTAGATCAATTTAATTTAATGAATTAGATTCATTATATTAAGTTGGCTTGAATCAAATGGTTAGATTAGATCAACCATGAGAGAGATTGAGTCAAGTTTGACTTGACTTGAGAGGAAGAGGTAGAATCAAGTTTGACTTGACTCTTTGCCACATCATGAGTGAGGTGGCGAGATGTGGACCAATGGTGTTGCTCCACATCATCATGATTTGCCACCTCATGGAGGTTACAAGCCTCCATTGCATTTAATGTGGCCGGCCACATTAAATGAGTGTAGGTTACTCATTTGCCACATCATTTGTGAGGTGGCAAGAGGTGGACCAATGGTAATGGTCAACATCTTCATGGTGTGCCACCTCATGGGAGTTACAAGACACCTCTTAATGGCCTCCACTTAATTGTAATTAAGTGGAAATGGGGGTCACACAACCAAATGTGGTCGGCCACTTTAGTGAGGGGAGGAAAATGAATTTTTTGATTCAACTCCTCATTTACTCCTTTCTTCTTCCTCAAGCTCTCCCTCTCCCTCTCCTCTTTGCTTGGCCGAATCTCACCAAGGTGCTAGCACACCTTTTGTGTGAGGTTTCTCCACCTACGTGTACGTGTGGATACTTCTAGAGGACCGACGCTTGACGGTCTTGAGATCCGGCAACTCCTTCGAAGAGCGGGAACGCGAAAGGGCACGCAACAAGGGTAAAGTTCTCAACACATAGATCTAGGAGTAGATCTAAAGATTTTAAAACTCATATTTGTATTTCTTTCGATTTTCCTTGCACGGATCTACGGCTTTGGGTGATTCGGGGTTTCCGCGACGCGAAAACCCAACAGTGGTATCAGAGCCACGTGCAAGGCGAGTACGAGTTTGTTTTTTGGTTTTATGAAAACTAAAGTTTCTGTAATTTTCTGTAAAATTATGATTTTGGGGTTTTTATGAGTATTTTTCTCGAGTAGTCGAAGCACAAGTGTTTAGTCGCTTGTAGGCTTCGGCTACCGGAAAGATTTTTCCAAAACGGCTTCGTTTTGCCCCAAAATTTTTTGGGACAGCGGGCTTGGGTGCCATTAGATCACTTAGGAGCAACTCGTGATGGTTAGATCGCGGGAAGGGGTACTGCCCCTAACCCCGCAAGGGGATTTGCTCCGCGATTGCACCCGAAATCGCTAAAAACGAACCCGCCGGGAAGATTTTTCCGAAACGGCAATGTCTCGGCCCAAATCGTTTTGGGACAGCGGGTTTAGGTGCTGTTGGATCGCAAAGGAACCCTCGCGATGGTTAGATCGCGGGTAGGGGCGCTGCCCCTGGCCCCGCAAGGGGATCCGTTCCGCGATTGCGCCCGAAACCGCTAAACGGGTCCGCCGGGAAATTTTACTTGTAAAAATTGTAAAAATTAATTTTAAAATTACAGAAAATTAAGAAAATATATAATTTTGAATTATATATTAATTTTGTGATAGTCATGGCCCAAAAACCCAATGTGATTGGATTGTGTTGTAATTCATAATACGGCCTGCGTGCCGTTATGTGTTTGCGAGTGTTGTATTATATTCGCGACCTGCGCGTCGTGCCTTCTCTTATATTCTTGTTGTAAATTAGATTTAGACTCGAATGTAACTCGAGTTTCAAATTGTAATGTACAAATTAGAGCGGTGGAGGGTCCACACGAGACGGAGTTCCGAGGCGGGCACGAGCAACACAAGGTGGTCAAAGGGAGGAGCTTGGAGAAGCTGTTGACCCTAGGTTGACCAATCGATCTTCTCATTGGCTTGAGAAGATCGTAGTAGGGCCATGACTAAATCACAAATAGATTAATTAATTGCTTGTGTATGTGATGCATATTTAATAAGTAGTTAATTAATTAGTGTCTTACGATTAGATTAGATCTAAGTCGTGCACATGATGCACCCTTGCGATTAGATTAGATCTAAGTCGTGCACAAGATGCATCCTTTTCGATTAGATTAGATCTCGATCGAACCAACTCTAAATGCCTAACCGTGTCGTGATACCTATCACTACCTCGATCACATGTATTGTTGAATCTGCCAAAGCAGAGCAATACTTGGTAGGGTACGGAGGGACAATCTTGGTCCCGCCTATCAACGCATGGGTGAATACAAACTCAATTAGATTGAGTATTCCTAGTTACTCGGTTGGATCAAGTCAACTATAGGCATTCTTCCAACGGTTGGAAAAGATAGGTCAAAATCACATCTATATTAACTCTCGGGCATATTAGCCAAAGCTAACTCGAGTTTTAATATAAATGCGGATATTGATTTTATAAACAAGAGTTGCATAGAGATGTAATTGGTAATCGTTACCTACCGATCATACTAAGCCTTGGGCGTATTAGCCAAAGCTAACTCAGGGTTAGTATGATGTGGATCTTGTCCCACAAGAATTATAGTATTCAGTGGGAGCATCATTTAATTAAAGGCCTAATTAAATGATTTTAAAAGAATATGATATTTATTTCTGCAAATTTTCTGTTGTAGATAACCATGACGTCGAATACGAACTCTTTCTCCCTGCGTTCTTTCCTTAAGAAGGACAAGCTCAACGGAGCAAATTTCCTGGACTGGTGAACACGAGAATAGTTCTCACTCAAGAACGTGGTACATGCGTTTTGGGCGGCCCATTCGGAGACTCCTCACCTGCCACAGGTTGACTAGGATGCTTACAAGAAGCATCAAGATGGCGCATTAGATGTGTCTGTCTAATGCTACCATGAACTCCGAGCTTCATAAGCAACATGAGTTGATGTGTGCTTACGATATGGTTGAACATCTTCGTCAACTATATCAAGGACAAGCGAGGCACTTTGGAAGAGGAACTTCATAGGATACGGAAGATCTTAACAAGAAGAGAAATAAGATTTCTACTTCAGGTATAAATGTTATAGAAGTCAACCTCTCTATTTCTTCGTCGTGGGTATTAGATACCGGATGTGCTTCGCACATTTGTACTAATGTACAAGCACTGAGAAATAGCAGAGCATTGACAAAGGGCGAGATAGACCTACGAGTAGGCAATGGAGCACGGGTTGCTGCTGTTGCTGTAGGGACTTATTTTCTATCTCTGGCTTATACTAGAGTTAGACGATTGTTGTTATGTGCCTGCATTGACTAAGAACATTATATCAGTTTCTTGTTTGGACAAGAAAGGATTCTCGTTTATAATAAAGAACAAATGTTGTTCTGTCTATTTAAACGATATGTTCTATTGTAGTGCACCTCTGATAAACGGACTCTATATTCTAGACCTTGAGAGCTCTATCTATAACGTTAGTACCAAGAGGTTCAAATCGAACGATATGAACCACACCTATCTCTGGCACTGTCGCTTAGGTCATATAAATGACAAGCGCTTATCCCAGCTCCATAAGGATGGTTTGCTGGACTCATTTGATTTTGAATCATATGAGATATGCGAGTCATGCCTACGAGGCAAGATGACCAAGACTCCCTTTAGTGGGCACAGCGAGAGAGCGACTGATTTGTTAGGACTCATACATAGTGATGTATGTGGCCCTTTCAATGTCGCTGCTAGAGGCGGTTATAGATACTTCATCACATTTACTGATGACTTCAGTAGATATGGTTATGTGTACTTGATGACACATAAGTCCGAATCCTTTGAAAAGTTCAAAGAATTCAAGAATGAAGTACAGAACCAGCTTGGCAAGAGTATTAAAATACTTCGATCAGATCGAGGTGGTGAATACTTAAGCCATGAGTTTCGTGACTATTTAGCTGAGTGTGGGATTCTATCCCAACTCACTACTCCTGGAACACCATAGTGGATTGGTGTATCCGAAAGGAGGAATCGTACCCTATTAGATATGGTACGATCTATGATGAGTCACACAGATCTTCCGACATATCTATGGGGATATGCTTTAGACACGGCAGCTTTCATACTCAACCGAGTTCCATCAAAGGCCGTGATAAAGACACCATATAGGATATGGACTGGGAGAGATGCCCAGGTGTCTTTCATGAGGATTTGGGGTTGTGAGGCTTACGTTCGACGTCAAGTCTCAGACAAATTAGGACCCAAATCCGACAAGTGCTATTTCATCGGATATCCCAAGGAAACTAAAGGATATTACTTCTACATTCCCAGTCGACACAAGGTAGTTGTGGCAAGACTGGGTCTTTCTAGAAAGGGACTTTGTTTCTAGAAAGACTAGTGGGATACGTTCGATCTTGAAGAAGTTCAAGATGCGAACAATAGCACTGAAGCCTCGATGGAAGTTGAACTGGAACCACAAAGTGTTGTGGATGATGTTGTTCCACAAGGAGTTAAGGAACAACAACCAGTTCAAGTAGACATACCTCTTCGCAGATCTGATAGGGTACGTCGTCAGCCTGAGAGATACTCATTTCTCTTGTCTGACCATGATGACATTGTGCTCATTGAGGATGAGCCTACCACCTATCAGGAAGCTGTGATGAGACCAGATTCTGAGAAATGGCTAGAGGCCATGAGATCCGAAATGGAATCCATGTACACCAACCAAGTATGGACTTTGGTTGATCCACCTGAAGGGGTAAAACCCATTGGGTGTAAGTGGGTCTTTAAGAGAAAGATTGACATGGATGGACTTATCTATAAGGGTCGCTTGGTAGCTAAAGGTTTCAAGCAGATTCATGGTATTGACTATGATGAAACTTTTTCTCCAGTAGCGATGTTTAAGTCTATTCGGATCATGCTTGCTATTGCAGCCTACCATGACTATGAGATATGGCAGATGGATGTCAAAACCGCATTTCTGAATGGAAACCTACTCGAGGATGTGTACATGACACAACCTGAGGGTTTTGTAGATCCACAGCATACTAGCAGAGTATGCAAGCTGCATAGGTCCATTTATGGACTAAAGCAAGCTTCTCGGAGCTGGAATCTTCGATTTGATGATGCAATCAAACAGTTTGGTTTCATCAAGAACGAAGATGAGCCTTGTGTCTACAAGAAGGTTGTAGGGGGTATAGTTGTCTTCCTCATATTGTATGTGGATGACATACTACTCATTGGGAAGGACATCCCTATGCTTCAGTCTGCCAAGACCTGGCTAGGGAGTTGCTTCTCAATGAAGGACTTAGGTGAAGCATCCCACATTCTAGGGATACAGATCTATAGAGATAGATCTAAGAGATTGCTTGGCCTAAGTCAGAGTACATACATTGACAAGGTACTCCTACGGTTTGCCATGCAGAACTCCAAGAAGGTATTTCTGCCGATGTCACATGGCGTGAGTCTTTCGAAGACTCAAGGTCCCTCTTCTAGAGAGGAGAGTGACCGCATGGATCAGATCCCTTATGCCTCAGCCATAGGATCGATCATGTACGCCATGCTATATACTCGACCTGATGTCTCGTATGCTTTGAGCATGACGAGCAGATACCAGTCAGATCCAGGTGAAAGTCACTGGATAGCGGTCAAGAATATTCTTAAGTACTTAAGAAGGACTAAAGAATATTTCTTGATATATGGAGGCAATGATGAGCTAGCTGTAAAGGGTTACAGTGATGCTAGCTTCCAGACCGACCAGGATGATTATCGATCGCAGTCAGGGTTCGTGTTTTGCATAAATGGTGGTGCTGTGAGCTGGAAGAGTTCGAAGTAGGACACAGTAGCTGATTCTATGACAGAGGCCGAGTGCATCAGAGGCAGCAAAGGAGGTTGTTTGGATCCGCAAGTTCATCACTGAACTTGGGGTGGTTCCTAGCATCGCTGACCCAGTTGAGCTCTATTGTGACAACAATGGAGCTATAGCACAGGCGAAGGAACCTCGCTCACACCAGCGGACCAAGCATATACTACGGCGCTTCCATCTCATTCGAGAGATTATCGATAGAGGAGATGTGAAGATTTGCAGAGTACCTACAGAGGCTAACATCGCAGATCCCTTGACCAAGGCTTTGGCACAGAGGAAGCATGATGGTCACACTAGGTCATTAGGCCTTAGAGCCTATACTGATTGACACTAGTGCTAGTGGGAGATTGTTAGTTAGAGCCCTAGAGCCAATCATTTGATGATTGTATGAACTCATTGTATCATATTCTTGTATATTAATAAAGACATTTGTTTGATTATTATACTTATTTGTATTAGTGCCAAATAGACTAAGTATAATAGCGTCCTTGAGTAGAAGGTTCATACCTATATCAATCGATTAGTTGAATCGATAGTGAGATGATATAGGGAACACTACTCTAAATCATTCCTAGTCGAGTATTAACATTTAGGGACATTATTAATGCAATAAGAGTAGCATGTAGGTCAGCTCGATGACTTGATCTCACAAGTCATGGATATAGAGATATCAAGCTGACACATGGGTATACATTGGAGAATGTATACTGAATGACCCGCCATGAGAAAGTATCATGGATCGTTATATGAGTGTCATATACTTTCTCATGTGGCTATTAGTATGACTATTAGTCCTTAGACCTGAAGTCACCATGGATCCCTACATAAGGAGTTATGTACTTTGGTTTCGTCAAACGTCACCCGTAACTGGGTGGACTATAAAGGCGATTACTAGGTATATAACAAATTATGTAGAGGGATGTGAGTGATGTAGATGTGATCTATCCCTCCCATATGACAGGAGCGACATCGGTATTCTTGATAGAGTGAGACCACGAAGTGCATGGTCATGCCCAAATGAGTCAATATGGGATATTGAGCTCATTTGATTTAGTGTGTCTACTTGGAGTTCAAGATTTAGATTGATTAGAGGATGACACGGTCTATGCCTCATATTGATCAATCTAGATGTCTAGGATAGAAGGACATTGTCACATATTGTGAGGAGTCACAATTAGTAGTCACAAGGTGATGTTGGATCTCGACATTTCTTGTAACTTGGGTAGTAATGATGTGTTGCTAGATACCGCTCATTACTTATGCTCCTAAATGGGTTTAGGGCATTGCCAACGTTACAAGAACCTATAGGGTCACACACTTAGGACATTTAGATGGAGATTTGGTTCATATGATGAACCAAGAGGATTAGATTCATTTGATGAATCAAATTGGATTAAGAGTAATCCAAATTGGGCTAATTGAGTTAGACTCAAGTTGATTCATGTATTTAATGAGTCTAATTTAGATTATGACTCATTAGATCAATTTAATTTAATGAATTAGATTCATTATATTAAGTTGGCTTGAATCAAATGGCTAGATTAGATCAACCATGAGAGAGATTGAGTCAAGTTTGACTTGACTAGAGAGGAAGAGGTAGAATCAAGTTTGACTTGACTCTTTGCCACATCATGAGTGAGGTGGCGAGATATGGACCAATGGTGTTGCTCCACATCATCATGATTGGCCACCTCATGGAGGTTATAAGCCTCCATTGCATTTAATGTGGCCGGCCACATTAAATGAGTGTAGGTTACTCATTTGCCACATCATTAGTGAGGTGGCAAGAGGTGGACCAATGGTAATGGTCAACATCTTCATGGTGTGCCACCTCATGGGAGTTACAAGACACCTCTTAATGGCCTCCACTTAATTGTAATTAAGTGGAAATGTGGATTACACAACCAAATGTGGCCGGCCACTTTAGTGAGGGGAGGAAAATGAATTTTTTGATTCAACTCCTCATTTACTCCTTTCTTCTTCCTCAAGCTCTCCTTCTCCCTCTCCTCTTTGCTTGGCCGAATCTCAACAAGGTGCTAGCACACCTTTTGTGTGAGGTTTCTCCACCTACGTGTCCGTGTGGATACTTCTAGAGGACCGACGCTTGACGGTCTTGAGATCCGGCAACTCCTTGGAAGAGCGGGAACGCGAAAGGGCACGCAACAAGGGTAAAGCTCTCAACACATAGATCTAGGAGTAGATCTAAAGATTTTGAAACTCGTATTTGTATTTCGTTCGGTTTTCCTTGCACGGATCTACGGCTTTGGGTGATTCGGGGTTTCCGCGACGCGAAATACGGTTTTCGCGGCCCGAAAAACCCAACACCCCCATGATCCTTGGACGCACCCCTTATAAAGGGAAATAACCCAAGGATTTGATGGGCTTTTCCATTAAGAGTAGTGGAGAACGTGGGCATGTTCCCACGTTCCCATTTCATATAGGATCGACATCTGAAGCCGACTAGTGACGAGATGAGCGAATCGGGGGATCAAACCCACAAACAGCTTCGGTGAAAAATTTGAACAGCTTACGAGGGTGTGAGATGGAGAGAGGGTGACCGACGGACGAGAGGCCCTGCTCGTCGACGCAGCTGCAGCGGCGAAGCAACAAACCTTAACTAGCTCCAGAACAAAATCGCAAGCAACAAGACTCTCCGTTCTTTTCCGCGGCCAAGGAGAAGGAGACATGAGAAAGATCACGGTTTGTAGTGTACTCTCGCCTCTTTTGAAAAAAAAAACTCTAATGGTCATTTAGACCAGGTGGAGTTGTACTCTCGCCTCTATTTACAAACAAAAAAAAAACTGCAATGACCTTTTATACTAGATGGAGTTTACTTGTTAGGGTTTAGAATTTAGTCCCATATCTTTTGTTTTTGATTGACGGAGTGGAACTAGTGCTATAAAAGAAGAGGCTATGACACTTTCTTATTCATACCTTTCTCGGCCTTTTGGCTAAGATCAAGTGTAGTATTTGTTCTTATCAATTTAATATCTGATACGTGGACCACTGGTTCACTATGATATTAAATTATTTTTTGTTTTGGGAGAGATTATTACAATAGCTTGCTATTGGATCCTTGACGTGTCATCCCTGTGTTGCACTATTGCAAGGGTTTGACACACCTGACCAAGTTAAATTTAAATTTTAAATTAAGTTTATTTTTAAATTATTAATTACAATGCATGAAATTAAATCTAAAATTTTAAATATTTAAAAATAAATACAAAACAAATAAAAAATTTGAATTTTTTACCGATTTAATTATTATTTTTTAGTTAATGAATAAGAAATATTAAAATTAGAATTGAATAAATTGATGTTTTCTTAGATGAAATTTTGAAATAATTTAATTAAAAATTTAAATTTATTAAGTTATTCAATTGAATTGAAATAACATAATTAGTGTGGTTTATTTTTTTAATTTGGTAAGAAAAAAAGATTTTACTCCGCCCAAGAAAGATAAAACACATACCAAACAACTTTCTAATAGGGAGGACATTTAATCCTTAGGGAATAAAACATGTAAAACACCTGTATCACTCGAATACCAATTTGGCTTCACCGTAGGGGTAAAGTTTGGTTCAAGTTTGGCTTGAGGTTGGTTCGTTTAAATGTTATCAAGTTCTCAATTGAATTGGTATCAAGTACTCAACTTTCGCTGACTAATCCTGGGATGGTCAATCCAGCCATAAAAATTTTCCACTTGTCCATCAATCCAATGTTCTTAGATCAATCGTCCATTAGGGAAAATTCATCCGTTAATTCACCGAGATTTAAACTCGATCCTTAAATATTTGGGAAACTAAAAGTGTCCTATCATGGTACTATTACACAAGAACAACCTTATTTATTGTTTGAAACTTATTCAATTATTTATTAAATTTAATTATTTTATTTTATTTTATTTTATTTAACATGTTTATAAACAAGTTATTGATGATCATTATTCACCAATATACTTGTTCAAATTTATTCATAAATTTTTGAAGCATGTCCAATTAATTAAAATAGTGTTGTATTGAACGCACATAAATAATTTCATATTAAATTGAACACCAAACTTATTTTTGAACCATTGGTTCTTTTACCGCCTTATCTGACATGCTTGGGATATGCAACGAGGGCACAATGATAGGGCACGCTTGGGATGTGTACCGAGAGCACAATGTTGTTACCATCTCGATGATCTTGAACCAACTCCAGACCAATGCTTTGGATAAATAGTCTCGCTCAGTCAAACTGACAAGTAAATTGTTCGGTCACACTGAAAGAACATGCCAAATGAAAGACCATGGGAAAACCCTAACCCTACGGTCTATGGCCCAAACTATAATGAATTTTATACTGGGTGGAGTTTAGAGTTTAAGGTTTAGAATTTAGTCCCATATCGTTTGTTTTTGATTGACGGAGTGGAACTAGTGCTATAAAAGAAGAGGCTATGGCACTTTCTCATTCATACCTTTCTCGGCCTTTTGGCTAAGATCAAGTGTCGTATCCGTTCTTATCAGTTTAATATCTGATACGTGGACCATTGGTTCACTATGATATTAAGTTAATTTTTATTTTGGGGAGGGATCATTATAGTAGCTTGCTATTGGATCCTTCACGTGTCATCCCTGTGTTGCACTATTGTAGGGGTTCGACACACCCGACCAAGATAAATTAAATTTTTATATTAATTAAGTTTTTTTTTATAATTATTAATTATAGTGCAAGAAATTAAATCTTAAAATTTTATATATTTAAAAATAAATACAAAACACATAAAAATAACTGAATTTTTTTATTGATTAAATTATTATTTTTCATTTAATGAATAAGAAATTTTAAAATTAGAATTGAATAAATTGATGTTTTCTTAGATGAAATTTTGAAATAATTTAATTAAAATTTTATTAGGTTATTCAATTTAATCGAAATAACCTAATTAGTGTGGTTTTTTTTTAATTTGGTAAGAAAAAATGAATTTACTCCGCCCAAGAATGATAAATCACGTACCAAACAACTTTCTATAATAGGGAGGACATTTAATTAATCTGTAGGGAATAAAACAGGTAAAACACTTGTATCATCCGAATACCAATTTGGCTACATCGTGGGGTAGAGTTTAATTCAAGTTAGGCTTGAGGTTGGTTTGTTTAAATGTTATCAAGTTCTCAATTGAATTGGTATCAAGAATTCAACTTTCACTAACTAATCCTGGGATGGTCAATCCAGCCATAAACATTTTCCACCGGTCCATCAATCCAGTGTTCTTAGATCAATCGTCCATTAGAGAAAATTCATCCGTTAATTCACCGAGATTTAAACTCGATCCTTAAATATTTGGGAAACTATAAAAGTGCCCTACCATTGTACTATCACACAAGAACAAACTTATTTATTGTTTGAAACTTATATAATTATTTATTAAATTTAATTATTTTATTTTATTTTATTTATTTAACATGTTTATAAAAAAGTTATTGATGATCATTATGCACCAATATACTTGTTCAAATTTATTCATAAGTTTTTGAAGCATGTCCAATTAATTAAAATTGTGTTGTATTGAACGAACATAAATAATTCCATATTAAATTGAGCACCAAACTTATTTTTGAACCATTGGTTCATTTACTGCCCTATCCGGCACGCTTGGGATATGCAACAAGGGCAGAATGATAGGGCACGCTTGGGATGTGTACCGAGAGCACAATGTTGTTACCATCTCGATGGTCATGAACTAACTCCAAACCAATGCTTTGGATAAATAGGCTCGTTCAGTCAAACTGATAAATAGATCACTGAAAGAACATGCCAAATGAAAGACCATGGGAAAACCCTAACCCTACGGTCTACGGAGGGCTCGAACTATAGGAGAATAACTCGAGGGGTGATTAGCTTGCGGGTTAGATTAACTAACATGTTAAGATGCTTTCATACAAGGAAGCAACAGAGTTGGGAATGTAGGCAACAAAGTTCTTTAATATATTTTGCAATGGGAAAAGGAAGCACAAAGGCCAAAGTAAGATTGACTACTTTCCACATCTCATCCCTACAGGCTATTGCAAGTAGATATAAAAGAAACAAAACGAGTTCAATAGGATGAACCCAACATATCAAATGAGAACCACCAAAACCTCAAGAGTAAGATGCATGAATTGAGACTTCCTCCTCAAAATATGTGACAGTACGACTGATCATGTCTGAAAATTGGAAAGAGGGCATGCTGGCAATGGTGACTTGGTTATTGATTGGAATAAGACTTTTTACTATGAGAAAAAGTTTTCCTTTGATCTCGCACACACTAAAACATGCAAAAAAAAATGTTAGTGCAACATGCAAAAAAAATGTTAGTGCCCAGAAATCAGGGGAAGTCTTTGGCGATAGCCCTCCGATGCTAACGACGCAAGGCCTCTACGAGTGGCGGCCATGAGCACAGCCACCGGCCAAATCAGAGGCAAACTCCGTGGGTGTCCCTCAAGGCCTACGACGTCGACAATTGGGGAAGTTCGCAACATGGACGCTATCTTTCCATGTGTTGACAACAGGAAACAAAATCGATCGGAGCGGCAGCAAACTAGAGCAAAAGGAAGGGGTAGCAATTTTAAACAGGAGATTTTTAATGCATTTATATCTAACTATGTGCTCTGATACCATTGTTGATACTCTAAATGCATGAATCAAAACGAATTAAAATGGTAAACACTTACAACGATCTCCCTCAGATATACAATCGGCGACGATTGGACCAGCTGTCGGAAGAGCAATCATAGGATTGGAAAGCTCTCCATAATTCTACGAACCAAATCCCACCGTCTCAAATGTTCTCCTCACTCTCTTGTTGTCTCTTTCTCTACACCGTGAATCGTTCCCCATGATCCTTGGATGCACTCCTTATTAAGGAAAATAACCCAAGGATATAATGGACTTTTCCATTAAGAGTAGTGGGGAACGTGGACATGTTCCAACGTTCCCATTTCCTATAGGATCGACATCTGAAACTGACTAGTGACGAGCCGAGCGAATCGGGGGATCAAACCCACAAACAGCTTCGCCAAAGAATTTGATTAGTTGATGAGGGAATGAGGCGGAGAGAGGGTGATCGACGGAGGAGATGTCCTGCTTGTCGACGCAGCTGCAGCGACGAAGCAACAAACCTTAACTGCCTCCAGAACAAATTCGCAAGCAACAAGTCTCTCCTTTCTTTTCCGCGGCCAAGGAGAAGGAGACATGAGAAAGATCACGATTTGCAGTGTACTCTCACCTCTTCTTAAAAAAAACTCTAATGGCCATTTAGACCAGGGGGAGTTGTACTCTCGCCTCTATTTACAAACAAAAAAAAAACTGTAATGACCTTTTATACTAGATGGAGTTTAGAGTTTAGGGTTTAGAATTTAGTCCCATATCGTTTGTTTTTGATTAACGGAGTGGAACTAGTGCTATAAAAGAAGAGGCTATGACACTTTCTCATTCATACCTTTCTCGGCCTTTTGGCTAAGATCAAGTGTAGTATCTGTTCTTATCAGTTTAATATCTGATACGTGGACCATTGGTTCACTATGATATTAAATTAATTTTTCTTTGGGGAGGGATCATTACAGTAGCTTGCTATTGGATCCTTTGCGTGTCATCCCTATGTTGCACTATTGTAGGGGTTCGGCGCACCCGACCAAGTTAGATTAAAATTTTATATTAAATTAATTTTATTTTTAAATTATTAATTACAATCTATAAAATTAAATCTTAAAATTTTATATATTTAAAAATAAATACAAAACACATAAAGTAATTGAATTTAATGAATAAGAAATTTTAAAATTAGAATTGAATAAATTGATGTTTTCTTAGATGAAATTTTGAAATAATTTAATTAAAATTTTAAATTTTATTAAGTTATTTAATTTAATCGAAATTACTTAATTAGTGTTTTTTTTTAATTTGGTAAGAAAAAATGATTTTACTCCGCCCAAGAAAAGATAAATCACTTATCAAACAACTTTCTAATAGGGAGGACATTTAATCCTTAGGGAATAAAACACATAAAACACCTGTATCACTCGAATACCAATTAATTCGGCTTGAAGCAAAGATTTTATAAAAGTTCGGCTTGAAGCAAAGATTTTATAAAAAAAAATTAATTCGAACCTAACCCCAATCTGAATACAATTCGAAATCTTTAAATATGAATCTAAATAATTCGACCAACTTGAATAACTTAATTAAAAATAATTTTTTGCTTGTTATTTTTATTATAATTTTTTATTTTTATCTCAATAATTTATCATTATTATACTAGCTTTAATATTGATATTCATAATTTTAAAAATAAAATTTGATTTAATTTTAAAAAGATTTATTAAATCCTAAATTTAGGCCAATCCTAGTCAATCTGGACTCCGATCCAATCCTAGTACAACTTAAAAATCCTCCGATCTGAATATGAAAATTTCTAATTCAAGTTGGATATTTTTCGGGTTGACTTGGATTTACGGATCAGATTTATTTTTGACATCCCTAATTATAAATTATTAAGAAAATTTAATGAAATTTTGTTCCTAGTTCTACTATATACCCACACAACTCAGCTACCAGCCCAATGTGTATGCTATTATAAAATTTATATAAACACAAAATATATACCATGCCAGGCCAAACAAAATCTATATATATTTAGATATTATTACATTTTTAATTTGAAATTGATTGATAAAAATTTTTATATTTTAAAGTTTATTTATTTGATTAATGAGTTTAATATTACAGTTTTTTTAAAAAAATTTATTTACAAATTTAATAACAAGTTTGTTAATAAATTTAGTTTACAAGTTTTGTTTGTGAATAAAATTTTTGAATAATTTAAAATCTTTGTTTTTAAGAAATTTATTTATTTTTTTAATGAATTAATCAAGCTTATTTATTTAATTCATATCGAATAAATATAAATAAATGATTATCGAGTTAAACACTAAATTTTCTCATAAATGTTTAATTTATTTTTGTTATCGAATATATAGATAGTGGAAATTGTATTTGAATTTTAAAAAAGATAAAATTATGATGTTATTTCTAGATCTCATTTGATCAGTTAAACTTATGAGTCTGAGAAATTTCTATCATTTTGATTTTTTTTTCTTATTGTAATAGAAAAAAAAATATTGTTATCCCTCATAATTTGTCAATTTTTTTAGAATGCATCTTTATGGTTTTTGAATCATTCATTTACCTTTACAATAGTTTTAATTTATTGAGTGCAAGTTTTTTTTTCAATTAACTTAAGCCATATAAATTTAGAATTTCCATTATTTTTTAATGTTACAAACTTATATTTGCAATTCGTATACATGTCATAAAACCAAAAAGCTAATAATCTCTTAGAATTTAACTACCATGTTGGAGATAGAGATGTTCTTTCTATATATTACAAGAAGTTAACAAGTTAATGACGAGTTCCTCTAACAAATAGATCTTTGCCATTAGATGATCTCGATAGGTTGAGTACAAGCAATGAGTCCATTTTTGCCCACCATATCAAAGATTGAACTAATTCTATCATGCCTTATCGCGTCTTGAATTGGTTCGCTCAAATCATACATTTTTTATTGTATTGATACTGACAAATCTAAGATTTGCACCCTAAAAGTAAGTTAATTTGATAGGAATATTATAGCGAGGATTTGAGTTATGAAGTCTGATTTGTTGATTTTTGATGAATGTATATATTTGGAATGCAGAAGAATACTTTTGAGTCGCGAGATTTATCCCATCGCCATTAGTGTTCAATCAACCTAATCATGGATCGATACCCCGTATCTCCATAAAATATTTTATTAGTTTATGTTTTTTATTTTGTATGTGAAAGTTATAAAACTCTTTATATATAATTTTATTATTCTAGGTACTCATTTATGAGAAATTCATGAACATACAATAGTGTTAATTTTTTTTTAGAGTTTAGGTTAAAAAAGTGAACATTTTTTTTTAACAGGTTTTCGTTGATGATCTTGAATCGATAACCAAGGTTATCAAGAATACCTCCAACAAAACACACCCTAAATGATCATCATTTGCGTATGCATGGGTGTGCAAGATAACAAAACACTATAAATATAGTTTTGATATTCTGCATACCTTACTCTGCACATCTCTTGAGTATCCAATTTATTTTTTAAATTTAATTTTGTCACGCCCCAGAGGAGTTCCTGTCCGAGAAAATTTCGGCAGCATCTCTCCTGTACGGCGAACAATCTGAAACTTCTACATAACACATATACCTCAGCCACAGGCGGCTGGAATTATAACAATAAATAAAAATAATCACCACGCAGTTTATATAGATATTCAGCATCTGGCTGTCACAACCACACAGTTAATAATAGTAATCACAAACAATAGTACTCTGACTCGAAATCCACCCTACTCAACTACACTCGAAATGCTCAAATCCGACGAACTCACCTCTTCTGCCGTCCAGGCAGGCATGTAGTAGAATAAAACCAAATCATACCAAAACCATCAACTATAAGAATTCGTACAAAATCCATAAGTAAAACCAACACAAGACTAAGTTCAAACATAGTCAAATAAGAAACAAAACAATCAATCAAGCAGGTAACATGTATCGGGCAGTGATTAACCGAAACAAATAAGAAAACACAATTAATGCAAATTGTTAATTTCACTACTAAGCATATCAAAGACAATAAGTCAAAAGTACCCGCCTCCGAAAATAGAAAGGTCCAATCTGACTCCGAGATACTCGTCTCGCGTCAAAGTCCTGTGTTAAATCGCACAGTTTAGCTAATTTAATTATAAACAAATAGCTAAACTAATTTCTAATCCACTGACCCGTTAGGGTTAGTTTCATTAACCCCAACTATACCATTATACAACTTCTAAACCTAAATCAATAATTATTGCTAACACAACTAGCAATAATCTAACACAAAGATCAAAACCATAAATCTTACCTAAATTCACAGCCTGTGGTTTTCTTGATTCCCGGTCGCAAAGTGTGTTGCTATTGACAATTAAGTAGGCTGCTAAATGGGATAGCTGCCGGAACCCAAAATCATCCACAAACCCAAACTCCTTGCTGGTTACTTCACTGACCACAAATCAAGAACAATAAAAATCCAAAATCAACCCAATTCCAATCAAAGCTAGGGTACAGAGCCTAAAATCTGTGATGGACCGAACCTGTGGTCGGCGACAATGCTAGGGCACAGCGTCGGCGAAGCAAACTCGGCGGCGGCACAATCCAAATCTAGGGCACACAAGATGGAGATTGGCGGCGCTGCTGTGAGGAGAGCTCGGCTGACTGTGTGTAAAGCCCGAAAAATTCCCGAATTTATTTTAGAAATATCCTATGATTTCTCTAGATTTTTAGGATATTTTTACATAATTTTTGGAGTACCGGAAGTAGCAAAAACAAATTAGACGAATAAAAAGGCTTAAGCGGGAATCGAACCCGGAACCTCTCGGGTCCGCTAAACCCTTAGTTAGCTTTAGTAACCGGTGAACCCAGCAGGGCCGTGCTGAAAGAAAGGAGAATCAAATAAATTTATGTTAGAGTCGGGTTCAATTGAACCACTTAATATAAATTAGAAATATAAGTTGGGTTGGTTTTATTGGTTCGGCAGCCCCTCCTCACAAAGAAAACCTCACGCAACTCTCCTTCTCCCGTTTCTTTCTCTCGGCGCAACCAACAAAGCAAAGGAGACCTAGGGTTCCTTCCCTAGGATCGTGTGTTCACTTTCCGGCGACAACACCAGCACGAAGTCGGTTCTTCTCTGCGAGAGGAACGCGAGGACGTAAGCGGTTCGTCGAACGGAGCAGTTTTCCGGAAAACCTAGCGGATAGAATCGTAAGAAAACCTTGCGATTGAGGTAAGAAACCCCTCACCTGCAGTATAATTGCTCTCGCTTGTTAGTTTTGGCGTTAGTTCAGTAGTTCTACAGTTTTCAGTTTTAGGGTGTGCTTGTAGTGCATACCAAGTATTCGGTAGAATGCCCAGTTCAGAAGGATGCACCAGTAGGCGTCCTAACAGCATGTAAAATGTATTAGAAACATTTTATTCAGCTTATTATCAGTTATTACAGCTATATGGATCAGATATCCATTGGGTGGGCTCCCACAGTAGCCTCTAGGTTCAGATAACCTAGCTCTAGGTTCAGATAACCTAGAACAGCAAAGTAAAATAAAACAGTATTCAGTATTTTACTTTTATTCAGATGGCACTGTACTTTGATCAGATATCCATGGGCTGGACTCCTACAGTCGTCCCTAGGTTCAGATAACCTAGTAACCCTGCTGGATTCGGAACTTGCAATCCCGGGTCTCGTAGGGATGCGCGCACAGTAAGTACAGTTGCCAGGGCCCCAGCAGCATGTTTAGTATTTTCATCTATTATTATATATAATTTTCCAAATATGGAATCAGGGATGGAAACACTAACTTAGTTTCAGTTTCAGTTAATTATCTCAGTTAAGTTTCATGATTTGAGTTCATGACCAGTTAGATGTATATGCATGACCAGTTCAGTATTCATGCTTAGTTTTAGATACAGTATGCTATGCTCCGCTTGTTTGTATGCCATGATCAGTTCAGTACATGTTTGTATGCCATGCCATGTTGCCATGCTCAGTTCAGTTTTCAAACAGCATGTTTTAAAAACATAATCGCATCGTTGCATGTTTTTATGAGATAGATGGTTTCTTACT
Organism: Zingiber officinale; assembly: GCF_018446385.1. Lineage (NCBI taxonomy): Eukaryota > Viridiplantae > Streptophyta > Magnoliopsida > Zingiberales > Zingiberaceae > Zingiber > Zingiber officinale. Next base: position 613,625 of record NW_024589968.1, on the reverse strand, counting down.
AAGCTTCTTAGCTTACAGATGCTACTTTTCTTATACTGCAAATACCGGTAAAAGAAAAGTGGACTAGCGGAGGCTGGAGGGCAATGCTACGATGATGTGTGTGTGCAAGGGGTCTGGAATAAAGATCCTTGGGATCTATACGCTTTTATTTCAGTTTTAGTACTTAACATGTCTAGTTTTATGACTTAGTCTGATTACTAGGTGTTATAGCTTAGTAAACTATGTCTTGTTTAGTTTATCATGTTTAGAATGTTAGTATTTACATGCTAGAGTGGTTTTCATGTATCTAGAGCTTGTGTATGGGATTTTTGGCACGATCGGTCGGAAATCGAAATTCGATTTCGTTTCAGATTATCGAACACGGATCGATCGCAGACCGATCCGGTTACCTTCTTCGGATCGGTCGGACCGATCCGATGGATAGATCTGATAGCTCATGATCTCCTCGATCGGTCACCGACCGACCCGGATCGAGCGAGGCATCCAGGCGTCTCTAGGTGCCGGATCGGCACCGATCCAGACACTGGATCGGCCTTCCGATCCGGCCTCCGGATCGATCCATCGATCCGGCAGGCACGTAATCACGGCAGACACACCTGGATCGGTCTTCCGACCGATCCAGCCTCTGCTGGATCGGTCCGCAGACCGATCCAGCAGGGCACAGAATCGCGACAAGTTTGATCGATCCGTTGATCGAACAGCAGCTAGCTGGGAAGTCATCTTTGAGTTCTAGCTCAGATGGGAGGTCAAGTATCCTCCTTAGTACATATACCCCAACCGGAAAGGTGTTGAACCCTTCCTTATAACAGCATGGGTGTACCAGTTGTCAGTTTAATAGAGTCAGTTAGTGAAATTTTATTTTACCCAGTTTCCGCACAGTACAGCACAGTAGCTTCAATAGTTAATGTAGCGATCCGGCTCACAGCTTAGTACCCAGGAGTCGGGACGTTACAGAGTGGTATCAGAGCAAGTTCCTCACTTCCTACACACACATCAGCATTGTGCCTACAGCTTCCAAGTAAGAACATCTCTCACTCAGTTTTGTCTTCAGCTTTCATATCAGTTATATGTGCTTTCACGTTTGCTCTCATGTTGGTAGTTAATTAATTCATGTTTACAGTAATAGTATTTAACATGTTACCAGTAGTTAACTATAACATGATAGCCTAGTTATATATATATATGTATTCTCTGCTATTTAGAAAATGGTACGAGGACGTCCAGCTAAGAAAGCATCAGCGGCTGAGCCCCAGCAAGAGGCAGGTGCCTGACCTTAGACACTTCGTAAATAAATTCTTTAATTTCGCTCGTGGGTCCTTACAACTCCCCCAGTCACTCCAGTACTGAACCTCACGACTCCAGTAATCACAAAGGTTGTACCAGCTCAGCCTGCAGTACCAGTCCCAGTAGCCCCAGTAGCAGGGGCTAAGAGAGAAGCTTACCTTATCCAGTGGCAGAGAATTAAGCCCGAGAACTTCTCAGGCACCAGCGAACCATGGGATGCTCAGGCATGGTTTAAAACACTGGAAAGCACGATGGAGCTTCTAGACTAGCCAGAGCACGAAAAGGTGAAGTGTGCCTCCTTCTGTTTAACAGGAGACGCACGCATGTGGTGGGAGCGGATTAAATCGAAGTGGCCAGTAAACCAGATGACATGGGCCAACTTCGAGAAAGAATTCTTCGAGGAATTCTTTCACATGCAAGTCACGAACCGACACTATGACGAGTTTACAGAATTTCGTTAGGGCAACCTATCAGTTCAGGAAGCCGTGAAGAAATTCAACAGGTTGGCCCGTCTGTGTCCAGAACTAGTTAGCACAGAGAAGGAACGAGTACGGTTGATGCTGAAGATGCTCAGACCAGAGATCCCAATGAATGTGGCTGGTGGCGTTCATAGGCCACAAACCACAGAGGAGCTAGTGAGTAGTGCTCTGATCACCGAGCACTATCAGCACAGCATCACCCAACAGAAGCAGGTTTCAACAGAGCCCAAGGGACAAGCTGGCTCAGGTACTCAGCAGAAACAACAGGGACATAGCTCCAACTGGAAGGGGAAACGCAAGGCAAGCAGTGACCCAAAAGGAGGGCCAGTTGGAAAACATTCCAGACATCCCAAGTGTGCTATTTGTGGGAAACATCATCCAGGAGTTTGCCGCAAGGGTACGCGAGGTTGTTTTGAATGTGGACGTGAAGGGCACATGGCTAGCGGTGCAACAAGAATAGTCTTCCTCAACCTACAAGATGGAGCTCAGCCTACACCGATGTATGTCGCCTTAGATGGTCCATGATCGGCAGATTAGAAGCCCCCACCAACACGAATGCCGGATTTTCTCACCGACCGAGAGGACGAGTAAATGCCTCGACAGTTGTCACAGTCGATCAAGATTTTACAAAGATAATGCAACCGTCTTATTCGAATCTGGGCAACCCACTCTTATGTATCCGGGCGTTTGTTCCAGAGTTACTCAATAGTCGGTTTCGACAACACTACCCTCGGGAGACATTATGGCATCTACACACTGGCTCGAGCAGTGCCAGTCATTATAGCAGACATCTGATAGTGCTAGAAATGACTGACTACGATGTCATCTTTGGAATGGATTTTCTAATTAGATACGGCGCTTCTATAGAGTGCCGTAAACAAAAGGTCATATTCCAACCTGACGAAGGAGTACAGTTTGAGTACATAGGAAAACCAAAGAGAAAAGCCAGGAAGTTTCTCTCAGCATTGAAAGCACAACAGCTATTGGATTCAGGATGCATGGGATTTTTAGCAAATGTAGTCAACACCAGCCAGGACAAGAACCAACAGCTATAAGAGGTTCGAGTCGTTTGTGACTATCCAGCAGTTTTCCCTGAAGAGCTACCAGGCTTAGCACCAGAGAGGGAGATTGAATTTGAGATAGAGCTCATTCCCGGCACAAATCCAATTTCCACGGCACCGTACCGCATGGCTCCAGCTGAACTGAAGGAACTTCAGGATCAACTACAGGAGCTTCTTGACAAGGTTTCATACGCCCTAGTCACTCGCCATGGGGAACACCTGTGTTGTTCGTGAAGAAGAAGGATGGAAGAATGCGCCTATGCATAGACTACCGTGCCTTGAACCAGGTCACAATTAAAAACAGGTACCCTCTCCCCAGGAAAGATGACCTGTTTGATCAGCTAAAGGGAGCCACAGTGTTCTCTAAAATTGACCTTAGATCAGGATATCACCAGGTTAGAGTCAAGAAAGGTGATATACCTAAAACAGCTTTCAGGACCAGATACGGACATTATGAGTTCGTAGTCATGCCTTTCGGCGTGACAAATGCTCCAGCTACTTTCATGGACCTCATGAACAGAGTATTCAGAGAATACTTAGACAAGTTTGTCATCGTGTTCATCGATGACATTCTTATCTATTCAGGCACTCAGGAGGACCATGCAGAGCATCTGAAGACAGTTTTGTAGATCCTTCAGCAGAACCAACTGTACGCCAAATTCACGAAATGTGAATTTTGGCTAGATCAGGTAGCCTTTCTCGGTCACATCATCTCCAAGGATGGTGTTATGGTAGATCCCAGCAAGATAGAAGCAGTAAGTAACTGGAAGAGACCCAGGAATGCCAGTGAAATCAGAAGCTTTCTGGGATTAGCAGGCTACTACAGGAAATTCGTAGAGGACTTCTCCAGGATAGCCTCCCCACTGACAGCTCTCACCAGGAAGAACAAGAAATTTCAGTGGACAGAGGACTGTGAGAACAGCTTCAGTGAACTAAAACGGAGATTGACCAGTGCTCCTATTTTAGCTATACCAGAAAACACAGACAGCTTCGACATCTACAGTGACGCCTCTAAATTGGGATTAGGAGCAGTACTGATGCAGCAGGGCAAGGTGATCGCCTATGCCTCCAGACAACTCAAGGATTATGAGAGGAACTATCCTACTCACGACCTTGAGCTTGCAGCAGTGGTGTTCGCTCTCAAGATTTGGAGACATTATTTATACGGAGCTCAGTGCAGAGTGTATACAGATCATCAAAGTCTGAAGTATTTCTTTACTCAGAAGGATCTGAATATGCGACAGCGCAGATGGTTAGAGCTGGTCAAGGATTATGACATAGATATCCTCTACCATCCAGGGAAAGCTAATAAGGTAGCAGACGCACTCAGCAGGAAGTCCAGTGCTACCTTATTATCTTTAGCAGCTATGTCACCACCCCTAAGGAAGGAGATTACAGCTTTTAGTCTCGAGCTTATAGTCGGGCAGCTTTCCACTATGTCCTTAGCATCTACCTTGCTTGATGATATCCAGACAGCTCAGGAGCAGGACCCTGAAATCCAGAAAATCAAGCAAGGGTTAGCAGAGGCAGAAAGTGGAGAGTTCAGAGTGTCCGCCAGTGGGGTAGTGTACTGTGGTGATAGACTTTGTGTTCCAGATCAGGAGGAACTACGAAAATAGATTCTAGACGAGGCTCACAGGACTCCCTATGCGATGCATCCTGGTTCCACCAAAATGTATCAGGATCTAAAGAAACAATTTTGGTGGCCTGGGATGAAGCGAGATATCGCCAGATACGTCAGCATCTGTCTAACCTGTCAGAGGGTTAAGGCAGAACATCAGCGACCAGGAGGAGTTCTGCAGCCGATCCAGATTTCAGAATGGAAGTGGGAGGATATCTCTATGGACTTCATAGTGGGATTACCCAGAACCACGAATGGTTTTGATGCCATCTGGGTAATAGACAAGTTGACTAAATCAGCCCACTTCTTAGCTATCGAATATCATATTCCATGGAGCAGTAGCTCGGTTGTATCTCAAGGAGATTGTCAGTGCATGGAGTCCCACGAACCATTATATCAGAGACAAAGAGATTTACATCACACTTACGGAAGTGTGTACAACTATGGGCACCCGCTAAAATTTAGCATGCCTTCCATCCTCGAGACGGATGGTCGGACTGAGCGAGTAAATCGGTGCACTGAGATATGCTCTTGTGCCCTAGATTTCAAGGGAAGTTGGTGCAAATATCCGAGTCTAGCGAATTTACATACAACAACGCTATCGGGCCACTATCGGCATGGCACCTTATGAGGCACTCTATGGGCGGAGGTGCAGATCACCAATCTGCTGGTATGAGAGTGGTGAACAGAAGGAACTAGAGCTTCAGACAGATCTAGTAGCAGATACCACAGCAGCCATACAGCAGATTCGCCAGAGGATAGAGACAGCACAGAGCCGTCAGAAGAGCTATGCTGATACACGACGCAGACCCCTAGAGTTTTCAGTTGGGGATACAGTTTTCCTCAGAGTAGCTCCCATGAAGGGAGTCATGCGTTTTGGGAAGAAGGGCAAGCTAGCTCCCAGATATGTGGGACCATACCTTATCACGAAGAGAGTGGGCAAGGTAGCATATGAGCTAGAGCTATCCCAGGAAATGTCAGCTGTCCACAACGTATTTCATGTCTCCATGCTGAAGAAGCATACCCCAGATGCCACCCAGGTGATTGAGCTCCAGTCGGTACAGATCCGCGAAGACCTCAGCTATGATAGTCGGCCTATTCAGATAATAGACCGAGCAGTAAAGAAATTACGGAACAAGGAAGTACCATTAGTCAAAGTCAGCTGGCAAAATCACACAGCAGCAGAGGCGACTTGGGAGATAGAGGCCAGCATGAGACAGAAGTACCCAGAATTGTTTTAAGTTCGGGGATGAACTTTTTATAAGGTATGGGGGATTGTAAAGCCCGAAAAATTCCCGAATTTATTTTAGAAATATCCTATGATTTCTCTAGATTTTTAGGATATTTTTATATAATTTTTGGAGTACCGGAAGTAGCAGAAACAAATTAGACGAATAAAAAGGCTTAAGCGGGAATCGAACCCGGAACCTCTCGGGTCCGCTAAACCCTTAGTTAGCTTTAGTAACCGGTGAACCCAGCAGGGCCGTGCTGAAAGAAAGGAGAATCAAATAAATTTATGTTAGAGTCGGGTTCAATTGAACCACTTAATATAAATTAGAAATATAAGTTGGGTTGGTTTTATTGGTTCGGCAGCCCCTCCTCACAAAGAAAACCTCACGCAACTCTCCTTCTCCCGTTTCTTTCTCTCGGCGCAACCAACAAAGCAAAGGAGACCTAGGGTTCCTTCCCTAGGATCATGTGTTCACTTTCCGGCGACAACACCAGCACGAAGTCGGTTCTTCTCTGCGAGAGGAACGCGAGGACGTAAGCGGTTCGTCGAACGGAGCAGTTTTCCGGAAAACCTAGCGGATAGAATCGTAAGAAAACCTTGCGATTGAGGTAAGAAACCCCTCACCTGCAGTATAATTGCTCTCGCTTGTTAGTTTTGGCGTTAGTTCAGTAGTTCTACAGTTTTCAGTTTTAGGGTGTGCTTGTAGTGCATACCAAGTATTCGGTAGAATGCCCAGTTCAGAAGGATGCACCAGTAGGCGTCCTAACAGCATGTAAAATGTATTAGAAACATTTTATTCAGCTTATTATCAGTTATTACAGCTATATGGATCAGATATCCATTGGGTGGGCTCCCACAGTAGCCTCTAGGTTCAGATAACCTAGCTCTAGGTTCAGATAACCTAGAACAGCAAAGTAAAATAAAACAGTATTCAGTATTTTACTTTTATTCAGATGGCACTGTGCTTGGATCAGATATCCATGGGCTGGACTCCCACAGTCGTCCCTAGGTTCAGATAACCTAGTAACCCTGCTGGATTCGGAACTTGCAATCCCGGGTCTCGTAGGGATGCGCGCACAGTAAGTACAGTTGCCAGGGCCCCAGCAGCATGTTTAGTATTTTCATCTATTATTATATATAGTTTTCCAAATATGTAATCAGGGATGGAAACACTAACTTAGTTTTAGTTTCAGTTAATTATCTCAGTTAAGTTTCATGATTTGAGTTCATGACCAGTTAGATGTATATGCATGACCAGTTCAGTATTCATGCTTAGTTTTAGATAGAGTATGCTATGCTCCGCTTGTTTGTATGCCATGATCAGTTCAGTACATGTTTGTATGCCATGCTCAGTTCAGTTTTCAAACAGCATGTTTTAAAAACATAATCGCATCGTTGCATGTTTTTGTGAGATAGATGGTTTCTTACTAAGCTTCTTAGCTTACAGATGCTACTTTTCTTATACTGCAGATACCGGTAAAAGAAAAGTGGACTAGCGGAGGCTGGAGGGCAATGCTACGATGATGTGTGTGTGAAAGGGGTCTGGAATAAAGATCCTTGGGATCTATACGCTTTTATTTCAGTTTTAGTACTTAACATGTCTAGTTTTATGACTTAGTCTTGTTACTAGGTGTTATAGCTTAGTAAACTATGTCTTGTTTAGTTTATCATGTTTAGAATGTTAGTATTTACATGCTAGAGTGGTTTTCATGTATCTAGAGCTTGTGTATGGGATTTTTGGCACGAATCAGTGCTGGAAATCAGAAATTCTGATTTCGTTTCAGACTATCAGAACCTGGATCGGTCAGCAGACCGATCCAGTGCTACTCCTCTTCCTGGATCGGTCAGCCGACCGATCCAGATGGATACAGTAGCCTACTGTATCTCCCTGGATCGGTCAGCCGACCGACCCAGCATCGAACAGTAGGCATCCCAGCGTCTCCAGGTGCCTGGATCGGTCTGCAGACCGATCCAGACACACCTGGATCGGTCCGCAGACCGATCCAGCAGGGCACAGAATCGCGGCAGACACACCTGGATCGGTCTTCCGACCGATCCAGCAGGGCACAGAATCGCGGCAAGTTTGATCGATCCGTGGATCGAACAGCAGCTAGCTGGGAAGTCAGCTTTGAGTTCTAGCTCAGATGGGAGGTCAAGTATCCTCCTTAGTACATATACCCCAACCGGAAAGGTCTTGAACCCTTCCTTATAACAGCATGGGTGTACCAGTTGTCAGTTTAATAGAGTCAGTTAGTGAAATTTTATTTTACCCAGTTTCTGCACAGTACAGCACAGTAGCTTCAATAGTTAATGTAGCGATCCGGCTCACAGCTTAGTACCCAGGAGTCGGGATGTTACACTGTGAACCCAAAATAGGGCACGGAAGGTGAGACTAGGGCTCGACGGCGGCCGACGTTAGGGCAGAGAGGGCTCGGATCGGCTGTGCTCGCACGTCGTCGGCGCTTGGACAGGGAGGAAGAAAAGATCAGCGGCTGGTGGCTAGGGCACAGGGGAAGGGGGTCGGCGTCGGTAGAGGAGAAGAAGATGTAGCGGCGGAGGAAACTGCCGTGGCCGGCGGTTAGGGCAAAGAGAAGAAGGAAGGTGTCGGGCGTGAGAGGAGAAGGGAAGAGAGGCACGCGGGGGTGGGGGTGGGGGGGTCTCGGCGAGGATGAGAGGGAATTCGGCGAGGTAATAAAGAAAATAAAAAGAAATAAAATAAAAGGAAATGTAAATATAAACATTTCCTCGCTTAAACGGGGTAGCCTAAACAGGCTTTTCCGGCCCCGTTTTTATCCTCGTTAACTCGTCCGTACGAGCTCCGAAAAATTCCCGAAAAATGTCCAAAAATTTCGGAAAATTCCCTTATTCATATTCGCCTATTTCCGGTATTTTACATTCTCCCCCACTTATAAAAATTTGGTCCCCAAATTTCGTTATCTACCATCAGCAAGTACTAACAACAGATATAGAGTATAAATGTTGAATCGTAAATAAATCACATACCTCAAGTGAAAAGATGGGGATATCGAGCTCGGATCGTATCCTCGAGCTCCCAAGTAGTCTCCTCGTCCGAATGATGCTGCCACCCGACTTTAACAAGCCGAATAGTCTTGTTCCGCAACTGACGCTCCTTCCGGTCAAGAATCCGTACCGGAACCTCCTCATAAGTAATGTCAGGCTGAACTGGAACTGAAACATCTGTCAGTACATGCGTCGGATCAGGTACTTATCTCCTTAGCATAGATACGTGAAAAACATCGTGAACGCCTGACAGGGACGGTGGTAGTGCCAGTCGGTAAGCTACCGCTCCGATCCTCTCCAAGATCTCGAAAGGACCAATATACCGCGGAGCTAGCTTACCCCTGAGGCCAAATCTCTTCACCCCTTTCGTGGGTGAAACTCTCAGAAATACATGGTCGCCAACAGAAAACTCCCAAGGTCTGCGTCTCCGATCTGCATAACTCTTCTGACGGTCCTGCGCCTCTAACATCCTCCGTCTGATAGTACGGACCAACTCTGCATCCTGCTGAACTCTATGAGGTCCCAACAACTGGGCCTCTCCAACCTCATCCCAGAGGACGGGTGTCCGACAAGGTCTACCATACAACGCCTCAAACAGTGCCATCTGGATAGCCGAATGGAAGCTATTGTTGTAGGCAAACTCTACCAACGACAGATGGTCCTCCCAACTGCCTCCGAAATCCATAACACATGACTTCAGTAGATCCTCTAAAGTCTGAATGGTCCGCTCTCACTGTCCATTTGTCTGTGGATGGAAAGCTGTACTGAAACGGAGTTGTGTGCCCAAGGCCTGCTGCAGACTCTGCCAGAAACGAAACGTGAACCGTGGATCTCTATCCGAAATGATACTCAATGGAACACCATGTAGTCTGATAATCTCCTGACAATACAGATCTGCCAATCGATCCAAAGGATCAGTCCTCCGGATCGCTAAGAAGTGCGCGGATTTGGTTAATCGATCAACGATTACCCAAATCGCGTCATGACCTCGTCGTGTCCTCGGCAACCCCACCACAAAATCCATGGTAATGTGATCCCACTTCCACTCAGGAATAGGAATCCGCTGTAGTAATCCTGCAGGTCTCTGGTGCTCAGCCTTCACTTGCTGACAAACAAGACATCTAGCTACGAAATCCGCGATGTCTTTCTTTATACCGTTCCACCAGTAGGAACGCCTCAAGTCTCGATACATGCGGGTCCCGCCTGCATGGATCGCAAATCGAGAACGGTGAGCCTCCTGAAGTAGCTCCTGTAAGACCGGATGAGACTGAGGTACGCATAATCTGCCTCGGAAGTATATAACACCCTCCTCGTCTCGTGTAAACTCGGTCTGCTGCCCGGAAGCTATCTGACTGCCAATGAACTGACAATGCTGATCACCAGCCTGAGCCTCTCGGATCTTCGTCCTAATCGACGACTGAGCAACCATGGTAACCAGAATACCCTGCTCTGTAGATCCCTGCTCCTCAAGGTCTAACTCGGAGAAACCCTGAACCAAGTCTGTGACTTAAACTCGGTGGCAAGCCAAAGTCCCTCTGGACTTCCTACTGAGTGCATCGGCAACCACATTAGCTTTCCTCGGGTGATAGCTAATGGTATAATCGTAGTCCTTCAAGAACTCCATCCATCTCCTCTGTCGGAGATTAAGCTCCTTCTGAGTGAAAATATATTTGAGACTCTTATGATCAGTGAGAATCTCAAATGTAATACCGTATAAATGATGCCGCCAAAGCTTCAGAGCAAATATGATGGCAGCTAACTCCAAGTCATGAACTGGGTAGTTCTTCTCATGCTCCTTCAGCTGACGTGAAGCATAAGAGACTACTCTGCCGTGCTGCATCAGAACAGCGCCCAAACCCTGTAGAGAAGCGTCGGTATAGAGTACAAATCCATCCTCTCCAGAAGGTAAGACCAAAACTGGAGCCGACACTAATCTCCGCTTCAGCTCCTGAAAGCTGGTCTCACAATCCTCTGTCCACATGAACTTCACGACTTTCCTGGTAAGACGTGTCAATGGCATAGCAATACGTGAGAAACCCTTGACAAAACATCGGTAATTTCTAGCCAATCCCAGAAAACTATGGATCTCCTTAACTGATTTCGGCTGCTCCCAACCGGTGACAGCATCGATCTTCTGAGGATCAACTGAAATACCTCTGCTAGAGACCACGTGTCCCAGAAAACCGACTGTGGATAACCAGAATGCACACTTGCTGAACTTCGCGTACAGCTGATGCCGTCTAAGAGTCTCCAAGACTATACGAAGATGCTGTGCATGCTCCTCCTCGGAATGCGAATAGACAAATATGTCATCAATGAAAACGATAACAAACTGATCCAGATACTCCAGAAAGATGCGGTTCATCAAGTTCATAAACACCGCAGGAGCATTGGTAAGCCCAAATGGCATTACCAAAAACTCATAATGACCGTATCTGGTACAGAACGCTGTCTTCTCGACTCTCAGCTGATGATATCCGGATCGCAGATCAATCTTAGAATACATTGAAGTACCTCTGAGCTGATCAAACAAATCCTCAATCCGTGGTAATGGATATTTATTTCGACGGTCACTGAATTCACCTGTAGTCAATACATAACCTCATGGTACCGCTTTCTTCTTGACAAATAGAATGGAGAACCCCATGGTGAAACACTAGGGCGATAAATCCCTATCTAAAGCTCCGGAGTTGAACCTTCACTGCTCAACTCTTTCGTGCCATACGATACGGAGCTCGTGAAGTTCCCTAATCACCAATAGTGAACTCCACCGCCTTCCGGGAGGCAACCTGAAGCTCCTCGTGGAATACATCCGGATACTCTCTACGTAACGGAGAGTCGCGAACCGCCTTCGATTAATCGAGATAATAGAAACCATGATACCGTGGAGATGCAGCATACCGAATCGCCGAAATAATCGAGATGCCGTGATCTCTGATGCCAGTGAAACTCCACGAGGGTTGGTTCGGAGGCCGGAAGGTGACCACCCTCGTCTGGCAATCAACGGTAGCATGATATACTGACAGCCAATCCATGCCAAGAATGATATCAAACTCAATCATCTCCAATACTAGAAGATCTACCGTAAGTGTCATGTTGCCAAAGTCTAACGGGCAACCTCTGACCTCTTGGGTGACGTCTAAAGTATCACCGGACGGTCAACCGCTGCAGTCTAACAGTAGGTAATCTACCAATATCCCGCATAAAGGTATGGGATATAAAAGAGTGCGAACTACCAGTATCAATCAAAATATCAGCGAAAAATGCATAAATGGAAATCGTACCGCGGAAAACAGATCCGTCGGCCTGCTGAGCATCCTCTCTGGTAATCGCATGAACACGACCAGTCTCTGGCAGAGGAGGAGGAGGTGGTAACGCTGCCAGCGGCTGCTGCGGCTGGGCAGAAGCCTGCCACTGAGGCGCTGCTGGACAATGTGCCAGAGAAGACTGAGAGGATGGTGACTGATACTGTGCAGCTGGCTGGGACTGAGTCTGGTACTGCCCCTGAGTCGGATAATAAGGTCCTGGAACAAAACTCTGGGGTGCTACAGAAGCACTGGAGTACTCCCTGCTGACGCTGTGAGGGTGAGAATCTCCGCCCTCCTCGTCGATACACTGACTGACTAGACTGTCCCCTCTGACCTGACCCTCCGGAAGCCGTGTGCTGAGCCTTCAGCTGACAATCTCGGCTCTGGTGCCCAGGCAGTTTGCAATAAAAGCAAACTGATTGTCCCAGAGAGCAAGCTGGGGTAAGGTGATCTCTGGATCCACATCGGAAACAGTGAGTATCGCTGGAAGATGGTTGCCGGTTCTGTTGAGAAAACCGGGAACGTCCCGAAAAAGACCGCCCTGACTTCTGAGACCTATGAGATACCCGAGAAGAACTCTGACCTGACCGTCTGCGACTACTCTGATGCTGTCCTGTCGCCTGTGTCTACTGAATCTGCCCTGATGTCTGACCCGTATGCTTCCTTTTCCTGTCCGGATATGCTGTCTGCTGAGCTAACTCTATCATCAAAGCTCGATCCAGTGCATTATAGTAAGATGTGATCCCTAAACCGGCAAGTCGTACATGCAGATAACTATCCAATCCCTGAATAAACTGCATCATGCGAGTTCTGTCCTTCGCAACTAACTCTGGACAAAACTTAGCCAACCGGTGGAATTCAATATTATACTCGGTCACTGAGCAGTTGTTCTGCCTCAGACTCATAAAATCCTGTCGGCGAGCCATCTGATAAGACAGTGGAAAGAAGCGGCTCTCAAAAGCCTCTCTGAACCTAGTCCATGTGACGTTGCACTCACCAATAATAGAACGCTGAGTAATCCACCAAGCATTAGCTTCATCCCGTATATGGTAGGCAGCCAGCTCTGCTTTCTCCCACTCGGAGCAAGCCATATAGAAGAAAGTCTGCTCCATAGTCTCTATCCATGACAGAGCCATACTCGGATCGAGATCTCCGCGGAAAAGAGTGAAACGAGTCTTCATCGACTCAGCCAATGCTGGAATCCAAGCTCGTGCAACGACAATATCAGTGAGCTGTTTCGGGACAGCTGCAGGAAGTAGCGGAAACACTGGAGCTGATACTACAGGTGGTACCGCGGAATAAACCGGAGGAGGAACTCCCGGTGCTGCTGTATATACTGAAGTATAAGCCGTCGGTGGTACTACCGGGTGAACAAAAGTGGCCGTAGCTGGAGGTACGGTAGGTAATGGTACCAGATATGGTGCAGCTGCTGCTACTGTAGGCACTGGGGGCACAGGTGCCACTGGTATCGGGTACACTATAGATCCAAGTAGCGGTGGTACTGAATATGCTGTAGGCTGCGCTGGAGCAGATGTCGGGTACGCCAATGGTACCTCTGATGGTACCGGAACTACTGTAGGGATAGGTACGCTCGGCACAACCGAGGTAGGTACCTCTATAGGAGCCGTCTGGGTCTGAGAGCCCAACGTTCCCGCAGCATGCTGAGTCTGTCCCTGACTGACAGGCTCACTAACAGTCGGCATCTCTGCCATATCCAAAGACCCCGTGGTCCTCGCACGTGGTCGTCCAGCACCACGTCTCGCAGCAATACGAGTAGATCGTCTCATATATGTTAAATTAAATTACAGATATTACTACAAGTATAACAATCATAAAATAAACATCATACCTATTTGCTGTCTGGAGATGTTCCGTCGCTGTCCTGTCCCCAACCATTGACCTCAAAATTCCGAACTAGAAACATTGCCGAAAATCCATAACAAATTCGAAACGAAAATCCGAAACATAACCATATCGAAAATCCGAAAATACCCAGTTTGACTCGTAAACCTGGCTAACCCAAAAATAATCCAAAACACCAAAAGCAGGTATCCTAACCCGCTCTGATACCAATAAATTGGTATCAGATAAATCTCAAAATCCAACACACGGAAACCAACCAAGTATCGCCAAACCTGGCTCTGATACCACTAAATTGTCACACCCCAGAGGAGTCCCTGTCCGAGAAAATTTCGACAGCATCTCCCCTGTACGGCTGACAATCTGAAACTTCTACATGACACATATACCTCAGCCACAGGCGGCTGGAATTATAACAATAAATAAAAACAATCACCACGCAGTTTATATAGATATTCAGCCTCTGGCTGTCACAACCACGCAGTTAATAATAGTAATCACAAACAATAGTACTCTGACTCGAAATCCACCCTACTCAACTACACTCGAAATGCTCAAATCCGACGAACTCACCTCTTCTGCCGTCCAGGCAGGCATGTAGTAGAATAAAACCAAATCATACCAAAACCATCAACTATAAGAATTCGTACAAAATCCATAAGTAAAACCAACACAAGACTAAGTTCAAACATAATCAAATAAGAAACAAAACAATCAATCAAGCAGGTAACATGTATCGGGCAGTGATTAACCGAAACAAATAAGAAAACACAATTAATGCAAATTGTTAATTTCACTACTAAGCATATCAAAGACAATAAGTCAAAAGTACCCGCCTCCGAAAATAGAAAGGTCCAATCTGACTCCGAGATACTCGTCTCGCGTCAAAGTCCTGTGTTAAATCGCACAGTTTAGCTAATTTAATTATAAACAAATAGCTAAACTAATTTCTAATCCACTGACCCGTTAGGGTTAGTTTCATTAACCCCAACTATACCGTTATACAACTTCTAAACCTAAATCAATAATTATTGCTAACACAACTAGCAATAATATAACACAATGATCAAAACCATAAACCTTTCCTAAATTCACAGCCTGTGGTTTTCTTGATTCTCGGTCGCAAAGTGTGTTGCTGTTGACAATTAAGTAGGCTGCTAAATGGGATAGCTGCCGAAACCCAAAATCATCCACAAACCCAAACTCCTTGCTGGTTACTTCACTGACCACAAATCAGGAACAATAAAAATCCAAAATCAACCCAATTCAAATCAAAGCTAGGGTATAGAGCCTAAAATATGTGATGGACCGAACCTGTGGCCGGCGACAATGCTAGGGCACAGCGTCGGCGAAGCAAACTCGGCGGCGACACAATCCAAATCTAGGGCACACAAGATGGAGGTCAGCAGCGCTGCTGTGAGGAGAGCTCGGCTAACTGTGAACCCAAAATAGGGCACGGAAGGTGAGACTAGAGCTCGAGGACAGGGAGGAAGAAAAGATCAGCGGCTGGTGGCTAGGGCACAGGAGAAGGGGGTCAGCGTCGGCAGAGGAGAAGAAGATGTAGCGGCGGAGGAAACTGCCGTGGCCGGAGGTTAGGGCAAAGAAAAGAAGGAAGGTGTCGGGCGTGAGAGGAGAAGGGAAGAGAGGCACGCGGGGGGTCTCGGCGAGGATGAGAGGGAATTCGGCGAGGTAATAAAGAAAATAAAAAGAAATAAAAGAAAAGGAAATGTAAATATAAACATTTCCTCGCTTAAACGGGGTAGCCTAAACAGACTTTTTCGGCCCCGTTTTTATCCCCGTTAACTCGTCCGTACGAGCTCCGAAAAATTCCCGAAAAATGTCCAAAAATTCCAGAAAATTCCCTTATTCATATTCACCTATTTCCGGTATTTTACAAATTTTTTTTTATGCTTAATACTATAATCCAAATCCTACACTCAAAAGACAAACTCTTATTGACATAAGTGGAGCTAAAAAAATTCGTATTTCGCTGATTCTATTTGCTGCCCACGAATGTCGCCTAGGCTAGCATCCGTGTGTGTATAGTATGTTATGCGATCGTCCGTGCTTGATTGGTAGAGGCACCTGGAATTGATCAAGGCGTCTAAATTTTTTTTATTTTTTAAAATTAAAAAAATCCATAAATCGGAGCTAAAAAAATATATCCTATATATATATATATATATATATATATATATATATATATTATACCCGTGAGTATCTAATTTTGTTTAATTTGAACATTATAATTTAACATATATAGACACTAAAGGTAAAATCTAATTAGTTTAAACTCGGAGCTTAAAAAAATAAAATAAAATAACACATGTATTTCAATTGGGGTGTCTGGATCAATTCTATGCGCTCGACAACACAATTGTGGCCTGTTCCACTACAAAAAAAACAGCATTACCGACGGAATATTCTGTCGTAGTTCTGTCGGTAGAGGCATTTACTGACGGAAAATAAAGTGTCGGAGTAAAATTCGTCGGAAAATTATACTCCGACAGAATTACTATTCCGTCGGTACATTTACCGATGGAATAACTAGTTCCGTAGGTAAATATATACCGACGGAAAAGTTATTCTGTCAACAATTTTCGCTATCCTAATCTATGAGCTCGACAATAGAGTAGTTGACTGTTCCACTGCGAATGATATATATATATAGGTGCCCATCTTGTATTAGATTTATTTTTTAAAATTTATTTCTTTTAGCTCCTGAGTTAAGCCGATTAGATTTAAACTTTAGGGTTTAGGAGTTGGATTATAGTATTCAAGCTAAAAAAATTAAAATTAAAAAATTTTAAGTAGCCATGGGGTATAAAATATATGTATTTTGGGTGTTTAGGATTTACAATTTAAAGGAATAAATTAAAAAAAAATTTAGATGTTTGGATCAATTCTAGGCGCGTGAATTGTTCTGCCGCGAATGATCCTTGTAAATTTCTCATGAAGGAGATCAATGATCATCAGTAAAGGAAACCGGAAATCTCCATGTTTCAGGAGATACATTCTCTTGTGAAACATAGAACAAACACACTATTGTAAAACAACAAATTACTACAATCAAAGTTAACTGCCAAATTGAATCATTACCCGTTCAGTAAGCACGCAAGCTTCGCCAGGAGTCTTAACACCAACTGCAATTAGTTTAACTCCTGCTGCATCAAATTTGGATGAGTTTGCAGGTATCAAAAGAGAAGAGCTAAACTCACCAAAAAAAACATCCAAAATGCCTCATGAGTGCAACCACTGAAACACACTAATCCACACAAAAGTAGTTGATCATGTATCAATCAATCTGCTAGGACAATGAAACGGAATAACTAACAATTGCCTAATCGAACAAACTAAGAGCAGGTGGTAATCAGATCTAGAGAAGAAAGATTTAGAAAATCAGTAGTTAGTATGAACGGGAGAAGGGAAAAAAGGAAGCAATTTGATATTTCATTTTGGTCCCAGAGATCGCTGAGGAACAGGGCTCTCCAGTGCCCCCGCCGCGAATACACGGATACCATCAAGGGCATCCCGGGTTGCGGTCTCATTGACGCCGCTAGTAGCGACTGCGGCAGAGGAACCATGCGACGCAGCTTGAAGGATCAGCATCTGAAGCCGACTAGTGACGAGCCGAGTGAATCGGGGGATCAAACCCACAGATGTCTTCGGCGGAGAATTCGATCAGCTTACGAGGGAGCGAGGCGGAGAGAGGGTGAGCGACGGAGGAGAGGTCCTGCTCGCCGACGCAGCTGCAGTGGCGAAGCAACAAACCTTAACAACCTCCAGAACAAAATCTCAAGCAACAAGACTCTCCTTTCTTTTCCGCGGTCAAGGAGAAGGAGACGTGAGAAAGATCACGGTTTGCAATGTACTCTCACCTCTTCTTAAAAAAAAAACTCTAATGGCCATTTAGACCAGGTGGAGTTGTACTCTCACCTCTTCTTAAAAACAAAAAAAAATTGTAATGACCTTTCATACTAGATGGAGTTTAGAGTTTAGGGTTTAGAATTTAGTCCCATATCGTTTGTTTTTGATTGATGGAGTGGAACTAGTGCTATAAAAGAAGAGGCTATGGCTCTAATTTATTCATACCTTTCTCGGCCTTTTGGCTAAGTTCAAGTGTAGTATATCTTCTTATCAGTTTAATATCTAATACGTCGACCATTGGTTCACTAAGATATTAAATTAATTTTTGTTTTTGGGGAGAGATCATCTACTAGATCTTTCGTGTGTTATCCTTGTGTTGTACTATTGTAGGGTTCGTGTGTTAAGTTCAATTAAATTTTTATATTAAGGTGGTGTTTGGTTTAGATGTTTGGAAATAAAGGAATGGATTCATTTCCAAACCTGGATGAAACCCACCCCCTCCCTTAGGTTTTGATGGAATGAGAATAAGAATTAAGTTTTGGACAAAAATACCCTTAGTATATTTGTTTAATTTTTTTTCATTTCATTTTCTCTCCTTGTTCTCTCTCATCATACTTTCTCTCTCCTCATTCTATCATCATATTTTTTCTTTCAACATATTTTATCTCTTCTTATTCTCTCTCATCACACATTCTTTACAATTTTCTCTCTCATCATAGACTCTCTCTCATTATTTTCTCTCTCTTCATTCTCTCATTTTTTTCATCATACTTTTTCTTTCATCATTTGTTCTCTCTCCTGAATCTCTCTTACCATACTCTCTCTCCATATTTTATCTAATCGCACTTTCTCTCTCTTCATTCTCTTCCATCACTCTCTCTCTCCTTATTCTCTCTCATCACGCATTCTCTACCATTTTCTCTTTGTATTCTCTCTCATCACTCTCTCTCATTATTTTCTCTCTCATTATTTTATCTCTCTTCATTTTTTCATCATACTTTCTCTCTCCTCAATCTCTCTTACCATACTCTCTCTCCATATTTTCTCTCATCCCACATTCTCTCTCTTCATTCTTTTCCATCACACACTCTCTCCTCATTTTCTCTCATCACACTTTCCCTTTCTTCATTTTTTCCCATCACACATTCTCTCTCATCACATTTTCTCATCATACTTTCTCTCATCACACTTTCTCTCTCTTTATTTTTTTCAATTACTCTTTCTCTCTCAACACACTTTCTCTCTCATCATACTTTTTCTCTTCTCAATCTCTCCTATCAAGCTCTCTCTCCTCATTTTCTCTCATCATACTTTCCCTCTCTTCATTTTTTCCCATCACACTTTCTCTCTCATCATATGTGTCTCTCACATTCAATTTTACTTTCCATCTAATTTTTTCTCTTATTTTCCTCTAAGGGTAAAAAAGTAAATTTAAGTTTAATTCGATTGAAAATATTCAACTAACCAAACATTACTTTTAGGAATGATACCCAAGCTCACACTCATTCTCATTCCACAATACTATGATACCTCTTCCCATTCCGATTCCTAGGAGAGAACCAAACACCACCTAAATTAAGTTTATTTTTAAATTATTTATTACAGTCCATGAAATTAAATCATAAAATTCTATATAATTTAATAATCAAATTTTTTTACTGATTTAATTATTAATTTTTAGTTAATAAATAAGAAATTTTAAAATTATAATTGAATAAATTGATGTTTTCTTAGATGAAATTTTGAAATAATTTAATTAAAAATTAAAATTTGATTAGGTTATTCATTTTAAATTTTAAATGTTATCAAGTTCTCAATTTAATTGGTATCAAGTATTCAACTTGCAAATCCTCAACCCATGAAAATTTTTAACCGGTCTGTCAGTCAAGTGTTCTTAGATCAACCGTCCATTAGAGAAAATTCATCCGTTAATTCACCAAGATTTAAACACGATCCTTAAATATTTGAGAAACAAAAAAGTGCCCTACCATGGTACTATTACACAAGAACAACCTTATTTATTGCTTAAAACTTATTCAATTAGTTATTAAATTTAATAATTTAAACTTATTTTATTTTATTTATTTAACATGTTTATAAAAAGTTATTGATGATTATTATTCACTAATAAACTTGTTCAAATTTATTCATAAGTTATTGAAACATGCCCAATTAATTAAAATTGTGTTGTATTGAACGCACATAAATAATTCCATATTAAATTGAACACCAAACTTATTTTTGAACCATTGGTTCATTTACTGCCCTATCCGGCACGCTTGGGATATGCAACGAGGGCAGAATGATAGCGCACGCTTGGGATATGTACCGAGAGCACAATGGTGTTACCATCTCGATGATCTTGAACCAACTCCAGACCAATGCTTTGGATAAACATGCTCGCTCAGTCAAACTGATAAGTAAATTGTTCGGTCACACTGAAAGAACAAGCCAAATGAAAGGCCATGGGGAAACCCTAACCCTACGGTCTACGGAGGGCCCTAACTATAGGAGAGTAACTCGAGGGGTGATTAGCTTGCGGGTTAGATTAACAAACATGTTAAGGTGCTTTCATACTAGGAAGCAACAGAGTTGGGAAAGATGGCAACAAAGTTCTTTAATATATTTTGCAATGGGAGAAGGAAGCACGATGGCCAAAGTAAGATTGACTTTCCACATCTCTTCCCTCCAGGCCATTTCAAGTAGATATAAAAGAAACAAAAGGAGTTCAATAGGATGAACCCAGCATATCAAATGAGAACCACCAAAACCTCAAGAGTAAGATGCATGAATTGAGACTTCCTCCTCAAAATATTTGACAGTATGATTGATCATGTCTGAAAATTGAAAAGAGGGCATGCTAGCAATGGTGACTTGGTTATTGATTGGAATATGACTTTTTACTATGAGAAAAAGTTTTCCTTTGATCTCGCACACACTAAAACAAGAAAAAAAAACGTTAGTGCCCAAAAACCAGGGGAAGTCTTTGGCGATAGCCCTCCGACGCTAATGACGCAAAGCCTCTGCGAGTGGCGGCCATGAGCACAGCCACCGGCCAAATCAGAGCAAACTCCGTGGGTGTCCCTCAAGGCCTACGACGTCGGCAATTGGGGAAGTTCGCGACATGGACACTATCTTTCTATGTGTTGGCAATAGGCAACAAAATCGATCGGAGCGGCAGCAAACAAGAGCAAAAGGAAGGGGTAGCAATCTTAAACAGGAGATTTGTCATGCATTTATAACTAACTATATGCTCTGATACCATTGTTGATACTCAATATGCATGAATCAAAATGAATTAAAATGGTAAACACTTAGTAACAATCTCCCGCAGATCTACAATCGACGGCGATTGGATTTGCTGTCGGGAGATCAATCATAGGATCGGAAGGCTCTCCACAATTCCACGAACCAAATCCCACCATCTCAAATGTTCTTCTCACTCTCCCGTTGTCTCTTTCTCTACACCGTGAATCACCCCCCAATGATCCTTGGACGTACCCCTTATAAAGGAAAATAACCCAAGGATATAATGGACTTTTAATTCCATTAAGAGTAGTGGGGAACGTGGGCATGTTTCCACGTTCCCCATTTCCTATAGGATCAGCATCTGATGCCAACTAGTGACGAGCCGAGCGAATCGAGGGATCAAACCCATAGACAGCTTCGGCGAAGAATTTGATCAGCTTACGAGAGAGCGAGGAGGAGAGAGGGTGACCGACGGAGGAGAGGTCCTGCTCGTCGACGCAGCTACAGCGGTGAAGCAACAAATCTTACCTGCCTCCAGAACAAAATCGCAAGTAACAAGACTCTCCTTTCTTTTCCATGACCAAGGAGAAGGAGACGTGAGAAAGATCACGGTTTGCAGTGTACTCTCGCCTCTTCTTAAAAAAAAAACTCTAATGGCCATTTATACCAGGTGGAGTTGTACTCTCTCCTCTATTTACAAACAAAAAAAACTATAATGACCTTTTATTCTAGGTGGAGTTTAGAGTTTAGGGTTTAGAATTTTGTCCCATATCGTTTGTTTTTGATTGACGGAGTGGAACTAGTGCTATAAAAGAAGAGGCTATGACACTTTCTCATTCATACCTTTCTCAGCCTTTTGGCTAAGATCAAGTGTAGTATTTGTTCTTATCAGTTTAATATCTGATACGTGGACCATTGGTTCACTATGATATTAAATTAATTTTTATTTTGGGGAGGAATCATTACACTAGCTTGCTATTGGATCCTTCGTGTGTCATCCCTATGTTGCACTATTGTAGGGGTTCGACGCACCCAACCAAGATAAATTAAAATTTTATATTAAATTAATTTATTTTTTGAATTATTAATTATAGTGCAATAAATTAAATCTTAAAATTTTATATATTTAAAAATAAATACAAAACACATAAAAATAATTGAATTTTTTTACTGAATTAATTATTAATGTTCAGTTAATGAATAAGAAATTTTAAAATTTGAATTGAATAAATTGATGTTTTCTTAGATTAAATTTTGAAATAATTTAATTAGGTCCTTCAATTTAATCTAAATAACTTAATTAGTGTGGTTTTTTTAATTTGGTAAGAAAAAATGATTTTACTCCGCCGAAGAAAGATAAATCACGTACCAAACAACTTTCTAATAGAGAAAATTCAAGTATTCAACTTACTAATCCTGGGATGGTCAATCCAACCAAAAAAGTTTTCCACCGGTCCATCAATCCAGTGTTCTTAGATCAATCGTCCATTAGAGAAAATTCATTCGTTAATTTATTGAGATTTAAACTCAATCCTTAAATATTTGGGAAATTAAAAAAAGTGCCTTACCGTGGTACTATTACACAAGAACAACCTTATTTATTGTTTGAAACTTGTTCAACTATTTATTAAATTTAATTATTTTATTTTATTTTATTTATTTAACATATTTATAAAAAAGTTATTGATGATCATTATTGACCAACATACTTGTTCAAATTTATTCGTAAGGTATTGAAATTGTGTTGTATTGAACGAACAAAAATAATTCCTTATTAAATTGAACACCAATCTTATTTTTGAACAATTGGTTCATTTACCGCCCTATCCAGCACGCTTGGGATATGCAACGAGGGCACAATGATAGGGCACACATGGGATGTGTACCGAGAGCACAATGTTGTTTCCATCTCGATGATCTTGAACCAACTCCAGACCAATGCTTTGGATAAATAGACTCGCTCAGTCAAACTGATAAATGGATCACTGAAAGAACATGCCAAATGATAGACCATGGTAAAACCCTAACCCTACAGTCTACGGAGGGCCCGAACTATAGGAGAATAACTCGAGGGGTGATTAGCTTGCGGGTTAGATTAAGTAACATGTTAAGGCACTTTCATACCAGGAAGCAACAGAGTTGGGAAAGTAGGCAACAAAGTTTTTTAATATATTTTGCAATGGGAGAAGGAAGCACAAAGGCCAAAGTAAGATTGACTTTCCACATCTCTTCCCTCCAGGATATTGTAGGTAGATATAAAAGAAACAAAACGAGTTCAATAGGATGAACCCAGCATATCAAATGAGAACCACTAAAACATCAAGAGTAAGATGCATGAATTGAGACTTCCTCATCAAAATATTTGATAGTACGATTGATCATGTCTGAAAATTGAAAAGAGGGAATGCTGGCAATGGTGACTTGTTATTGATTGGAATAAGACTTTTTACTATGAGAAAAAGTTTTCCTTTGATCTCGCAAACACAAAAACAAGTAAAAAAAAAATGTTAGTGCCCAGAAATCAGGGGAAGTCTTTTGCGATAGCCCTCTGATGTTAATGACGGAAAGCCTCAGCGAGTGGCGGCCATGAGCCAAGCCATAGGCCAAATCGGAGACAAACTCCGTGGGTGTCCCTCAAGGCCTACGACGTCGGCAATTGGCGAAGTTCGTGACATGGACGCTATCTTTCCATGTGTTGGCAGCGGGCAACAAAATCGATCTGAGCGGCAACAAACAAGAGGAAAAGGAAGGGGTAGCAATTTTAAGCAGGAGATTTGTCATGCATTTATAACTAACTATGTGCTTTGATACCATTGTTGATACTCTAAATGCATGAATCAAAACGAATTAAAATGGTAAACACTTACAATGATCTCTCGCAGATCTGCAATCAGCGAAGATTGGATTTGCGGTCGGAAGAGCAATCATAGGATTGGAAAGCTCTCCACAATTCCACGAACCAAATCCCACCGTCTCAGATGTTCTGCTCACTCTCTCGTTGTCTCTTTCTCTACACCGTGAATCATCCCCCATGATTCTTGGACGCACCCCTTCTAATGGGAAATAACCCAAGGATATGATGGACTTTTCCATTAAGAGTAGTGGGGAACGTGGGCATGTTCCCACGTTCCCATTTCCTATAGGATAGACATCTGAAGCGGACTAGTGACGAGATGAGCGAATCGGGGGATCAAACCCACAGACAACTTCGGTGAAAAATTTGAACAGCTTACGAGGGAGTGAGATGGAGAGAGGGTGACCGACGGACGAGAGGCCCTGCTCGTCGACGTAGCTGCAGCGGCGAAGCAACAAACCTTAACTAGCTCCAGAACAAAATCGCAAGCAACAAGACTCTCCTTTCTTTTCCGCGGCCAAGGAGGAGACATGAGAAAGATCACGGTTTGTAGTGTACTCTCGCCTCGTCTGAAAAAAAAACTCTAATGGCCATTTATACCAGGTGGAGTTGTACTCTCGCCTCTATTTACAAACAAAAAAAACTGTAATGACCTTTTATACTAGGTGGAGTTTAGAGTTTAGGGTTTAGAATTTAGTCCCATATCGTTTGTTTTTGATTGACGGAGTGGAACTAGTGCTATAAAAGAAGAGGCTATGTCACTTTCTCATTCATACCTTTCTCGGCCTTTTGGCTAAGATCAAGTGTAGTATCTGTTCTTATCAGTTTAATATTTGATACGTGGACCATTGGTTCACTATGATATTATATTAATTTTTGTTTTGGGAGTGATCATTACAGTAGCTTGCTATTGGATCCTTGACGTGTCATCCCTGTGTTGCACTATTGCAAGGGTTTGATACACCTGACCAAGTTAAATTAAAATTTTAAATTAAGTTTATTTTTAAATTATTAATTACAATGCATGAAATTAAATCTAAAATTTTAAATATTTAAAAATAAATACAAAACAAATAAAAAATTTGAATTTTTTACCGTTTAAATTATTATTTTTTAGTTAATGAATAAGAAATTTTAAAATTAGAATTGAATAAATTGATGTTTTCTTAGATGAAATTTGGAATAATTTAATTAAAATTTTAAATTTATTAAGTTATTCAATTGAATTGAAATAACATAATTAGTGTGGTTTATTTTTTTAATTTGGTTAGAAAAAAGGATTTTACTCCGCCCAAGAAAGATAAAACATATACCAAACAACTTTCTAATAGGGAGGACATTTAATCCTTAGGGAATAAAACATGTAAAACACCTGTATCACCCGAATACCAATTTGGCTACACCGTGGGGGTAGAGTTTGGTTCAAGTTTGGCTTGAGGTTGGTTCATTTAAATGTTATCAAGTTCTCAATTGAATTAGTATCAAGTACTCAACTTTCGCTGACTAATCCTGGGATGGTCAATCCAGCCAAAAAATTTTCCACCGGTCCATCAATCCAATGTTCTTAGATCAATCGTCCATTAGGGAAAATTCATTCGTTAATTCACTGAGATTTAAACTCGATCCTTAAATATTTGGGAAACTAAAACTGTCCTATCATGGTACTATTACACAAGAACAACCTTATTTATTGTTTGAAACTTATTCAATTATTTATTAAATTTAATTATTTTATTTTATTTTATTTTATTTAACATGTTTATAGACAAGTTATTGATGATCATTATTCCCCAATATACTTGTTCAAATTTATTCATAAATGTTTGAAGCATGTCCAATTAATTAAAATAGTGTTGTATTGAACGCACATAAATAATTTCATATTAAATTGAACACCAAACTTATTTTTGAACCATTGGTTCATTTACCGCCTTATTTGGCATGCTTGGGATATGCAACGAGGGCACAATGATAGGGCACACTTGGGATGTGTACCGAGAGCACAATGTTGTTACCATCTCGATGATCTTGAACCAACTCCAGACCAATGCTTTGGATAAATAGTCTCTCTCAGTCAAACTGACAAGTAAATTGTTCGGTCACACTGAAAGAACATGCCAAATGAATGACCATGGGAAAACCCTAACCCTACGGTCTATGGAGGGCCCAAACTATAGGAGAATAACTCGAGGGGTGATTAGTTTGTGGGTTAGATTAACTTACATGTTAAGGCGCTTTCATACCTGGATGCAACAGACTTTGGAAAGTAGGCAACAAAGTTCTTTAATATATTTTTGCAATGGGAGAAGGAAGCACAAAGGCTAAACTAAGATTGACATTCCACATCTCATCCCTCCAGGCTATTGCAAGTAGATATAAAAGAAACAAAACGAGTTCAATAGGATGAACTCAGCATAGCAAATGAGAACCACCAAAACCTCAAGAGTAAGATGCATGAATTGAGACTTCCTCCTCAAAATATTTGACAATACGATTGATTATGTTTGAAAATTGAAAAGAGGGCATGCTGGTAATGGTTACTTGGTTATTGATTGAAATAAGACTTTTTACTATGAGAAAAAGTTTTCCTTTGATCTCGCACACACTCAAACAAGCAAAAAAAAATGTTAGTGACCAGAAACCAGGGGAAGTCTTTGGCGATAGCCCTCCGACGCTAATGACGCAAAGCCTCTGCGAGTGGCGGCCATGAGCACAACCACCGGCCAATATCAGAGCAAACTTTGTGGGTGTTCCTCAAGGCCTACGACGTCGGCAATTGGGGATGTTTGCGACATGGACGCTATCTTTCCATGTGTTGGCAGCAGGCAACAAAATTGACCGGAGCGGCAGGAAAAGAGAGCAAAAGGAAGGGGTAGAAATTTTAAGTAGGAGATTTGTCATGCATTTATAACTAACTATGTTCTATGATACCATTGTTGATACTCTAAATGCACGAATCAAAATGAATTAAAATGGTAAACACTTACAACGATCTCCCACAGATTTACAATTGACGACGATTGGACTAGCTGTCAGAAGAGCAATCATAGGATTGGAAAGCTCTCCACAATTCCATGAACCAAAGCTCACCGTTTCAAATATTCTTCTCACTCTCTCGTTGTCTCTTTCTCTACACTGTGAATCATCTCCCATGATCCTTGGACGCACCCCTTATAAAGGAAAATAACTCAAGGATATAATGGACTTTTCCATTAAGAGTAGTGGGGAACGTGGGCATGCTCCTACGTTCCCATTTCCTATAGGATCGACATTTGAAGCCGACTAGTGACGAGCCGAGCGAATCGGGGGATCAAACCTATAGACACCTTAGGTAAAGAATTTGATCAGCTTACGAGGGAGTGAGGCAGAGAGAGGTTGACTGACGAAGGAGATGTCCTGCTTGTCGACGCAGCTGCAGTGAGGAAGCAACAAGCCTTAACTGCCTCCAGAACAAAATCATAAGCAACTAGACTCTCCTTTCTTTTCCGTGGCCAAGGAGAAGGAGACGTGAGAAAGATTACGGTTTGTAGTTGTACTCTCGCCTCTTCTTAAAAAAAAAAAAATTCTAATGGCCATTTATACCAGGTGGAGTTGTACTCTCGCCTCTATTTACAAACAAAAAAAACTGTAATGACCTTTTATACTAGGTGGAGTTTAGAGTTTAGGGTTTAGAATTTAGTCCCATATCGTTTGTTTTTGATTGACGGAGTGGAACTAGTGCTATAAAAGAAGAGGCTATGTCACTTTCTCATTCATACCTTTCTCGGCCTTTTGGCTAAGATCAAGTGTAGTATCTGTTCTTATCAGTTTAATATCCGATACGTGGACCATTGGTTCACTATGATATTAAATTAATTTTTATTTTGGGGAGGGATCATTACAGTAGCTTGCTATTGGATCCTTCGCGTGTCATCCCTGTGTTGCACTATTGTAGAGGTTCGACGCACCCGACCAAGATAAATTTAAATTTTATATTAAATTAAGGTTTTTTTTAAATTATTAATTATAGTGCAAGAAATTAAATCTTAAAATTTTATATATTTAAAAATAAATACAAAACACAAAAAATAATTGAATTTTTTTATTGATTAAATTATTATTTTTCATTTAATGAATAAGAAATTTTAAAATTAGAATTGAATAAATTGATGTTTTCTTAGATGAAATTTTGAAATAATTTAATTAAAATTTTATTAGGTTATTCAATTTAATCGAAATAACTTAATTAGTGTGTTTTTATTAATTTGGTAAGAAAAAATGATTTTACTCCGCCCAAGAAAGATAAATCATGTACCAAACAACTTTCTATACTAGGGAGGACATTTAATTAATCTGTAGGGAATAAAACAAGAAAAACACCTGTATCATCCGAATACCAATTTGGATACATCGTGGGGTAGAGT
Source organism: Zingiber officinale (assembly GCF_018446385.1). NCBI lineage: Eukaryota > Viridiplantae > Streptophyta > Magnoliopsida > Zingiberales > Zingiberaceae > Zingiber > Zingiber officinale. Next base: position 585,387 of record NW_024589968.1, on the reverse strand, counting down.
TTAATTCAAGTTAGGCTTGAGGTTGGTTTGTTTAAATGGTCAATCCAGCCATAAACATTTTCCACCGGTCCATCAATCTAGTGTTCTTAGATCAATCGCCCATTAGAGAAAATTCATCCATTAATTCACCGAGATTTAAACTCGATCCTTAAATATTTAGGAAACTATAAAAGTGCCCTACCGTTGTACTATCACACAAGAACAAACTTATTTATTGTTTGAAACTTATATAATTATTTATTAAATTTAATTATTTTATTTTATTTTATTTATTTAACATGTTTATAAAAAAGTTATTGATGATTATTATTCACGAATATACTTGTTCAAATTTATTCGTAAGTTATTGAAGCATGTCCAATTAATTAAAATTGTGTTATATTGAATGAACATAAAAATTCCTTATTAAGTTGAACACCAAACTTATTTGTGAACAATTGGTTCATTTACCGCCCTATCCAGCACGCTTGGGATATGCAACGAGGGCACAATGATAGGGCACGCTTGGGATGTGTACCGGGAGCACAATGTTGTTACCATCTCGATGATCATGAATAACTCCAGACCAATGCTTTGGATAAATAGGCTCGTTCAGTCAAACTGTTAAATAGATCACTGAAAGAACAGGCCAAATGAAAGACCATGGGAAAACCCTAACCCTACGGTCTACGGAGGGCCCGAACTATAGGAGAATAACTCGAGGGGTGATTAGCTTGCGGGTTAGATTAACTAACATGTTAAGGCGCTTTCATACCAGGAAGCAACAGAGTTGGGAAAGTAGGCAACAAAGTTCTTTAATATATTTTGCAATGGGAGAAGGAAGCACAAAGGCCAAAGTAAGATTGACTTTCCACATCTCATCCCTCCAGGCTATTGCAAGTAGATATAAAAGAAACAAAACGAGTTCAATAGGATGAACCCAGCATATCAAATGAGAACCACCAAAACCTCAAGAGTAAGATGCATGAATTGAGACTTCCTCCTCAAAATATTTGACAGTACGATTGATCATGTCTGAAAATTGAAAAGAGGGCATGCTGGCAATGGTGACTCGGTTATTGATTTGAATAAGACTTTTTACTATGATAAAAAGTTTTCCTTTGATCTCGCACACACTAAAACATGCAAAAAAAAATGTTAATGACCAGAAACCAGGGGAAGTCTTTGGCGATAGCCCTCCGATGCTAACGATGCAAGGCCTCTGCGAGTGGCGGCCATGAGCACAGCCACCGCCCAAATCAGAGGCAAACTCCGTGGGTGTCCCTCAAGGCCTACGACGTCGACAATTGGGGAAGTTCGCAACATGGACGCTATCTTTCCATGTGTTGGCAACAGGAAACAAAATCGATCGGAGCGACAGCAAACAAGAGCAAAAGGAAGGGGTAGCAATTTTAAACAGGAGATTTGTCTTGCATTTATATCTAACTATGTGCTCTGATACCATTGTTGATACTCTAAATGCATGAATCAAAACGAATTAAAATGGTAAACACTTACAACGATCTCCCACAGATCTACAATCGACGACGATTGGACTTGCTGCCGGAAGAGAAATCATAGGATTGGAAAGCCCTCCACAATTCCACGAACCAAATCTCACCGTCTCAGATATTCTTCTCACTCTCTCGTTGTCCCTTTCTCTACATTGTGAATCGTTCCCCATGATCCTTGGATGCACTCCTTATTAAGGAAAATAACCCAAGGATATAATGGACTTTTCCATTAAGAGTAGTGGGGAAGTGGACATGTTCCAACGTTCCCATTTCCTATAGGATCGACATCTGAAACTGACTAGTGACGAGCCGAGCGAATCGGGGGGATCAAACCCACAAACAGCTTCGCCGAAGAATTTGATCAGTTGATGAGGGAACGAGGCGGAGAGAGGGTGATCGACGGAGGAGATGTCCTGCTTGTCGACGCAGCTGCAGCGACGAAGCAACAAACCTTAATTGCCTCCAGAACAAAATCGCAAGCAACAAGACTCTCCTTTCTTTTCTGCGGCCAAGGAGAAGGAGACGTGAGAAAGATCACGATTTGCAGTGTACTCTCACCTCTTCTTAAAAAAAACTCTAATGGCCATTTAGACTAGGTGGAGTTGTACTCTCGCCTCTATTTACAAACAAAAAAAAACTGTAATGACCTTTTATACTAGATGGAGTTTAGAGTTTAGGGTTTAGAATTTAGTCCCATATCGTTTGTTTTTGATTAACGGAGTGGAACTAGTGCTATAAAAGAAGAGGCTATGACACTTTCTCATTCATACCTTTCTCGGCCTTTTGGCTAAGATCAAGTGTAGTATCTGTTCTTATCAGTTTAATATCTGATACGTGGACCATTGGTTCACTATAATATTAAATTAATTTTTCTTTGGGGAGGGATCGTTACAGTAGCTTGCTATTGGATCCTTCGCGTGTCATCCCTATGTTGCACTATTGTAGGGGTTCGGCGCACCCGACCAAGTTAAATTAAATTTTTATATTAAATTAAATTTATTTTTAAATTATTAATTACAATCCATGAAATTAAATCTTAAAATTTTATATATTTAAAAATAAATACAAAACACATACAAATAATTGAATTTAATGAATAAGGAATTTTAAAATTAGAATTGAATAAATTCATGTTTTCTTAAATGAAATTTTGAAATTATTTAATTAAAATTTTAAATTTTATTAAGTTATTCAATTTAATCGAAATAACTTAATTAGTGTTTTTTTTTATTTGGTAAGAAAAAATGATTTTACTCCGCCCAAGAAAAAATAAATCACTTATCAAACAACTTTCTAATAGGGAGGACATTTAATCCTTAGGGAATAAAACACATAAAACACCTGTATCACTCGAATACCAATTAATTCGGCTGGAAGCAATGATTTTATAAAAGTTCGGCTTGAAGCAAAGATTTTATAAAAAAAAATTAATTCGAACCTAACCCCAATCTGAATACAATTCGAAATCTTTAAATATGAATCTAAATAATTCGACCAACTTGAATAACTTAATTAACAATAATTTTTTGCTTGTTATTTTTATTATAATTTTTTATTTTTATCTCAATAATTTATCATTATTATACTTGCTTTAATATTGATATTCATAATTTTAAAAATAAAATTTGATTTAATTATAAAAAGATTTATTAAATCCTAAATTTAGGCCAATCCTAGTCAATCTGGACTCCGATCCAATCCTAGTACAACTTAAAAATCCTCCGATCTGAATATGAAAATTTCTAATTCAAGTGGGATATTTTTCGGGTTGACTTGGATTTACGGATAAGATTTATTTTTGACATCCCTAATTATAAATTATTAAGAAAATTTAATGAAATTTTGTTCCTAGTTCTACTATATACCCACACAACTCAGCTACCAGCCCAATGTGTATGCTATTATAAAATTTATATAAACACAAAATATATATCATGTCAGGCCAAACAAAATCTATATATATTTAGATATTATTACATTTTTAATTTGAGATTGATTGGTTAAAATTTTTATATTTTAAAGTTTATTTATTTGATTAATGAGTTTAATATTACAGTTTTTTTTAAAAAAAAATTATTTACAAATTTAATAACAAGTTTGTTAATAAATATAGTTTACAAGTTTTTTTTGTGAATATAATTTTTGAATAATTTAAAATCTTTGTTTTTAAGAAATTTATTTATTTTTTTAATGAATTAATCAAGCTTATTTATTTAACTCATATCGAATAAATATAAATAAATGATTAAATGTAAAATACCAGAAATATGTGAATATGAATAAGGGAATTTTCCGGAATTTTTGGACATTTTTCGGGGATTTTTCGGAGTTCGTACGGACGAGTTAACGGGGATAAAAACGGGGCCGGAAAAGCCTGTTTAGTTTACCCCGTTTAAGCAAGGAAATGTTTATATTTACATTTCCTTTTCTTTTATTTCTTTAATTCCTCTTCTTATTCCTCACCTCGCCGAACCCGAGCCATCCCCGCAACTCTTCCCTTCTTCTTCCCGACGCCGTGCCCTAACCGCCGGTCCGGCGGTTTCTTCGTCCTCGGAGTCTGCCCAAGCGCCGACGAGCGCGAGCCACTACTGGTCAAGCCGTCGGCTGTGCCCTAGTTTCCTTGTCGACGGCGCCGACACCCACAGAAGATTTCCTCTTCTCTGCCGACGCCGAACCCAATTCTCCTTCCCTTCCTGCGACGCCGACGCCACTGCCGATCCACCGCAGGAGCGTCTGTGCCCTAGTGCCTCCGCCGACGCCGAGCAGTGCCAGCCATCTCTCCTCTTCCTTCATTCTGAGATTTTTCAGCCGGTTCTTCTCGGACGCCCTCTGTCCTAGATTTGGGCCACAGCCGACCAAGCTCCTTGCCCTAAATCTGCCGAGCCTCACTATGCCGCCTCACCTCTGCTTCTGCCGATTTCCCGATTATTACCGATCATCTTCCCTGGCTGACGACGTGGGCACGAAATCGTCTAGCAATGATCTTGGAGGTAGAAGATCTATTGGATTTCTAGTCATCTTCACACTTGATTCTTTCCTTGAGTTGATTGATTCCAGTGGGTTGTGATGTTCGGTGGATTTAGAAATTTAGGTTTCTGTGGGCTGTTCCTGGTACCGGCAGCAACTCCATCTTGCTACTCTCTTTGATTTCAGTAGCAAGAACGACTGAGATGTTGAGGTAAGATGAGTAGATTTTGTTCTTGAATCAGGTTATTGTTGGTTTGGGATATTCTGCTCTTGATCCGAACAGTGTAGTTGTTCCTAGCTATGAGTTGGTTCATTTGTGATATGGAATTTGTGCTTGTTTTCCAACAGCAATTACTTCATTTGGCAGCAAGTTGTCCGACGGTGGAACACCTGCTGAGGCTTCGAATTTAGGTAAGGTTGTAGTGTTTTGGGGCTTAATTCTCGTAAGAATTATTTGTGCTAACTGGGGTTGTTTGTAGTAACTTTACAGTAGCACCATTACTAGATCTTCAACAAGAGCTACCTCCGGATAGCCATTTATTCCTCGACAGCAACATCCACTTTGTTCTAGTAACTTGTTCCGTTGTGAATTGAGGTAAGCATAGGGATTTGATTTATGCTGTTGATCATGTATAGGCTGATTAGGATCATATCTTATTGGTCGTTGAGATTTTATTTAGCTATTCGTTGAGTTCTAGCAAAATAAATGTACGTATATTGGTGACACAGGAGTTTGACGCGAGACGAGTATCTCGACGTCGGATTGGACCATATTGGACATTTCTTATCGGAGGCGGGTACTTTTGACTTATGTCATTTGATATACATAATAGTGAATTTAACAAGTTGCATTAATTATGTCCTTTATTTGTTTCGGTTAGTCACTACCCAATATCTGATACATGATTGATTGATTGCTTAATTTGCATCCCATGTATACTTTATTTGTTTATACATGCTTATAGGGGGTAGTGATATACCATGCTTCACCATGTTCAGGACCTAGGATTTTATACCTTCTGTGTACCTTTGTTCGATATGATTCGTTGACCTAGGGTGCACTTTTCTATATATATGGATTAGGTTAGGATGTTTTTATGGTTAGTGCCATGCACCATTTGCATGATTGCATGCTGTACGATAATCCGCTCCATTATTGTTGAGCACATCGCCAGTTACATGGATCTGCACACACCACCACTCATGAGTTAGTGGTCGATTCAGGCGGAGTGTGTTGTAGCAGGGACTCTGTTAGGCTCCGTTGGTCCGCTCATGGGTAGTGTGACACAACGTGTTATCCGGCAGGGATTCCTCCCCGTCATCGTGTACCGGGAGTTGAGAGCATTGCGCTCCCCCATTTATGATTTGGAGTAGGAGGATAGGTGTACTCCGACAGCATCCCGTCCACTCGGTCACCAATCAGGAGCAGTGACGACAGAGTGCACGGTTGTCACAGCCCTACCCACTCGGCCTCACTATTGTGTGAGATGGTTGACTGGCGTCAGGGGTGACCAGGACGCATCATTGGCATCATATGCGTGATGCATTATTTGTTTATGTTTGTGGTTGCTGCATTTATATGCTGCATATTGTTTGGATACCTATGTTTGACATGCATACAGGATTTCTATATCACTCGGACTGTTTGATCTTATACTCAGGTCCTGGTTAGTACAGTTTCTCTCCTGTTTACCTCAGTTTGGCATTTATCTTTATTTCATCAGGAGACTGTACGCATGATTAGTGCTAGGTGTTATTTCCCTACTTTGTATATCAGTTGTACCTGCTGAGTGTTGGACTCACCCCGCCTCCATTGTTGTTATATTTCAGGATGATGCTATCAGGAGAGAGTTCCAGTTGCTAGTCCCCTGCAGACCACCAGCTGTAGTTGTCTTTTGATTTTGTTTTGTTTCTTATTTGACTATGTTTTGGAATTAGTCTTGTGTTGGTTTTACTTATGGATTGTGTATGGATTCTTATCGTTGATGGTTTTGGTATGAGTTGGTTTTATTCTACTACATGCCTGCCTGGACGGCAGAAGAGGTGAGTTTGTCGGATTTGAGCTTTACGAGTGTAGTGGAGTAGGGTGGATTTCGGGTCAGAGTATTATTTTACTGTTTAATTATCTTAACTGCGTGGTTGTGACAGCCAGATGCTAAATAGATTATATATAACTGTGTGGTGATGTTTTATTTTGTTGTTATTATTCCAGCCGCCTATGGCTGAGGTATTTGTGAGATGTAGAAAAGTTTCAGATTGTCCACCGTACAGGGGAGATGCTGCCGAAATTTTCTCGGACAGGGACTCCTCTGGGGTGTGACAATTTAGTGGTATCAGAGCCAGGTTTTACGATCTTTTGTTTTCGTATTTTGGATGTTTGGGATAACCTGATACCAATTTATTTACTTGGTATCAGAGCGCCATGTTTGGCGATACTTGTTGGATTTTTGTATTATGAATTTTTGAGATTTATCTGATACCAATTTATTTGGTATCAGAGCGGGTTATGATACCTGCTTTTGGTGTTCTGGAGATTGATCGGATACCTGTTGTTGGTATTCTGGATATTTGGTTAGCCAGGTTTACGAGTCAAACTTGGCATTTTTGGATTTTCGATATGGTTATGTTTCGGATTTCCGTTTCGGATTTATATGGATTTCCGACGATTTTCTCGTTCGGAATTTTGAGGTCAGAAGTTGGGGACTGGACAGCGATGGAACATCTCCAGACGGCAAATAGGTATGATGTTTATTTTATGATAGTTATGACATCTATTAGCACTTTATCTTTATTACCTGTCTGGTTGTTGTAGCCATATTACATGTGATGGGTTAGCCACTGATCATGGTCGACCCTAATAGAGATCAAGGATTATAGTCTCTGGTGATTTTTCATATCATACCACCAGTAGTTTTAGTTTCTGTTACTACTAGTAGGAGTTGGAGGCACATACCAGCCTCTGCTATTGTTAGCTGGGTAATGGATGATACCTATATATTCCTGTGGACTTAGCCAGTAGAGTTTTTATACTCGTATCTTTTGGATATTAGGGTACCTGATACGATGAAAATTGTTTCATTGGGAGTTACCATGTTTGATCATTGTTGAGAATGATTTGAGGTTGAGGAATATTGGGAGATCAGATATTGTGATGTGTTGATTTCTAATGATTTATGAGAGTAAATGTTATGTGGTTGTTTGATGATCTATTAGTGGATAACTATTTTGATGATTTATTATTTGGGTTGTCGTTGATGGTGACATAGTGAGTGTCATGTATGATATTCACAGGTTTGATGATTATAGTTGGTGATCAGGTGGAAAGAACTGATTTAGCCATATACCATTGTCGGCTTGGATAGTTTATAGAGGATCGATGTATCCTATTCCATGAAGACTTTGACCATGGACTGTATATACCCGGTTGGATGACTCAGAAAGTGCATTTGGATATGTGACCCCGCTGATGTAAGGAAGTGTAGAGCTAATTGCTTAACACTTATGGGATACAATCATTACTAGTGTATACTGGGAGAGTACATTTGGATTTAAGATGATAAAAATTTCCCCATTAGATATAGTCTTGGTAGTGTACGACATTGACTTGCAATGTTATACCATGGTGTATATCTTCCTTGTCCGATATTAGTTCCTTTGAACCTAGAGCAGGGTTGTTACTGGATGATTAGACTGCTTTATTTTGGGTTGCTTTTGATTGATGTATTCATGCTTGATACATATGCATGAATTTTGTTTAGATATACCCGTAACCCATGAGTGTTGGTAGCATAAGGTTGGTCTCTTTGGTTGAGCTGGTATGCTGATTTTGCATGTCTATGTTGCATGTATATTATGATTGTTATGTGTTGTAGGAGTCCTATGGTGGACGGTCCATTTGCAAGTAGTATATGTATCCATGTTCTGATATGGTTTGAAGGTTCCTTGTGGATCATAGATATGTAGTTCGGTGTATGTATCTGGATGTATTATTGAAGATATTGTCGATTAAATCCGAGTTGTAGTATAGTACATCGGTGGTGTTTTGATGGAGGCATTTTGTCGATTTAATCTGAGTTGTGATATGTACATATGTTGTGTGAGCACGTGTGCTAGGTATATATTGGTGGCAGCATGATGATTCTACTTATGCTGAATGCAGAATGTGGAGTGACTGCATTATGTCATTTGTTGGATTAACTCATCAACTAATTCTCCTATCAGTGGATGACACACTAGGATGCTGATAGAGTTGATGATGGATTTGATTAGGTTACTAGGTTGTTATAGCCTAGGCTAACCACAGTGATTTATGGTAGAGAGATCTTGTACAGTCTCTAGCTGGATAGTTAGGTTCCTTGGGGTACTTATGTATTATTTTGTGGTGGAGAGTTGCTCCCACATATTACGGATTGCTTGTAGCGAAGCATTGCCCCTATATTTATTGCGATACATATTTCAGATTATTTGTAGTGGAGTGTTACTCCTACATATTGAGGATGTCTTGTGGTAGAGCGTTGCTCCCACATATGTGGTATTTTCTGTGATGGAGCGTTGCTCTCACACTGGAGGATCTATGCTTAGATGTTTTATATCGTTGGTGATCATATTTCAGATTTATTGTCGAGGATCTTATGGATTGGGAATGTCTGTGATACGGACATTATGTGTATTGGTTTTACCATTAGGGCTTGAGGAGCCTTAGATGTTTTCATGGACTAGATGATTTGGGTATCCCTAGGATATTGGATCGGAATTCGTTATCGTTTTTGATGATGTGGTGTTTTATTCCTGATATGAGGTGTATCACGTACACTATCTTTGCATAGTTCTAGAGATGTTTCGATGGAAACGTCTTTATGTGAAGTTCAGTAGTGTGTATTTTGGTTGTCTTCTGTGAGATGTTTGAGACACACGGTCACCAGTAGGAGTATACCGTGGTTCCACAGGAGGACGAGGTTGTTACCGTTGGGAGTAGATGGAGTCTATAGAAGAGGCTCGCAACTTCCTTTGTTTGGCTCGATACTTCCGGAGATACGTTGAGGGTTTCTCTCGGATAGCTATGTCACTGACACGTCTGACCTGGAAAGGCGTGAAGTTCACTTGGACTAAGGATGACAAGACCAGCTTCTAGGAGTTAAAGCGGAGACTAGTGTCGGCTCCGATTTTGGTGTTACCTTCTGGAGAGGACGGATATGTCCTCTACACCGACGCATCTATTCAGGGTTGAGCGCTGTTCTGATGCAGCACGATATGGTAGTCTTCTATGCTTCTCGTCGATTGAAGGAACATGAGAAGAACTACCCTGTACATGATCTGGAGCAAGTCGTCATTATTTTTTCCATGAAGATTTGGCGATATTATTTATATGGCATTACATTTGAGATTCTCACTGACCATAAGAGTCTCAAATATCTATTTACTTGGAAGGAACTTAATCTCCGACGGAGGAGATGGATGGAGTTCCTGAAGGATTATGATTGTATCATTAGCTATCACCCGGGGAGAGCTAATGTGGTTGCCGATGCGCTTAGCAGGAAGTCCGGAGGGACTTTAGTTTGCCACCGAGTTGTGGTCACAGACTTGATTTAAGGTTCCTCCGATTTGGTCCTTGAGGGGTAAGGACAGACAGAGTAGGGTACTTTGGTACCATGGGTGCTCAGTCGTTGATCAGGACAGGGATACGAGAGCCATAGGCTGCTGATCAGTATTTGTAGTTTATTTACAGTCAGATAGCTTCCGGGCAGCAGACCGAGTTCACACGAGACGAGGAGGGTGTTATATACTTCCGAGGAAGATTATGCGTACCTCAGTCTCATCCGGTCTTACAGGAGCTACTTCAGGAGGCACACCATTCTCGATTTGCGATCCATCCAGGCGGGACCCGTATGTATCGAGACTTGAGGCGTTCCTACTGGTGGAACGGCATGAAGAAAGACATCGCGGATTTCGTAGCTAGATGTCTTGTCTGTCAGCAGGTGAAGGCTGAACACCAGAGACCTACAGGATTACTTCAACGAATTCTTATTCCTGAGTGGAAGTGGGATCACATTACCATGGACTTTATAGTAGGATTGCCGAGGACACGACGAGGCCATGACGCGATTTGGGTAATCGTAGATCGATTAACCAAATCCGCGCACTTCTTAGCGATTCGGAGGACTGATTCCCTGGATCGATTGGCAGATCTGTATTGCCGAGAGATTATCAGACTACATGGTGTTCCATTGAGTATCATTTCGGATAGAGATCCACGGTTCACGTCTCGTTTCTGGCAGAGTCTGCAGCAGGCCTTGGGCACACAGCTCCGTTTCAGTACAGCTTTCTATCCACAGACAGATGGACAGTTAGAGCGGACCATTCAGACTTTAGAGGATCTGCTGAGGTCATGTGTTATGGATTTCGGAGGCAGTTGGGAGGACCATCTGCCGTTAGTAGAGTTTGATTACAACAACAGCTTTCATTCGGTTATCCAGATGGCACCGTTTGAGGCGTTGTAGGGTAGGCCTTGTCGGACACCCACCCTTTGGATGAGGGTGGAGAGGCCCAGTAGTTGGGACCTCATAGAGTTTAGCATGATGTAGTGTTGGTCCATACTATCAGATAGAGAATGTCAGAGGCGCAGGACCGCTAGAAGAGTTACGCAGATTGGAGACGCAGACCACTAGAGTTCTCTGTTGGTGACCCTGTATTTCTGCGAGTTTCACCCACGAAAGGGGTGAAGAGATTTGACTTCAGAGGTAAGCTAGCTCCGCGGAACATTGGCCCTTTCGAGATCTTGGAGAGGATCGGAGCGGTAGCTTACCGACTGACACTACCATCGTCCCTGTCAGGCATTCATGATGTATTCCACGTATCGATGCTGAGGAGATACGTACCTGATCTGACACATGTGCTGGCAGATATTCCAGTTCCAGTTCAGCCTGACATTACATATGAGGAGGTTCCGGTACGGATTCTTGACCGGAAAGAGCGTCGGTTGCGGAACAAGACTGTCCGGCTGGTTAAAGTCGGATGGCAACATCATTCAGATGAGGAGGCTACTTGGGAGCTCGAGGATACTATCTGAGCTCGATATCCCCATCTTTTCACTTGAGGTATGTGATTTAGTTTACCGTTCAGCATTTATACTTTTTGTCTGTTGTTAGTACTTGCTGATGGTAGATAACGAAATTTGGGGACCAAATTTTTATTAGTGGGGGAGAATGTCAAATACCAGAAATATGCGAATATGAATAAGGGAATTTTCCGAAATTTTTGGACATTTTTCGGGGATTTTTCGGAGTTCGTACGGACGAGTTAACGGGGATTAAAACGGGGTCGGAAAAGCCTGTTTAGTTTACCCCGTTTAAGCGAGGAAATGTTTATATTTACATTTCCTTTTCTTTTATTTCTTTTTATTTCTTTAATTCCTCTTCTTATTCCTCACCTCGCCGAACCCGAGCCATCCCCGCAACTCTTCCCTTCTTCTTCCCGACGCCGTGCCCTAACCGCCGGTCCGGCGGTTTCTTCGTCCTCTGAGTCTGCCCAAGCGCCGACGAGCGCGAACCACTGCTGGTCAAGTCGTCGGTTGTGCCCTAGTTTCCTTGTCGACGGCGCCGACACCCACAGAAGATTTCCTCTTCTCTGCCGACGCCGAACCCAATTCTCCTTCCCTTCCTGGTACGCCGACGCCACTGCCGATCCACCGCAGGAGCGTCTGTGCCCTAGTGCCTCCGCCGACGCCGAGCAGTGCCGGCCATCTCTCCTCTTCCTTCATTCCGAAATTTTTCAGCCGGTTCTTCTCGGACTCCCTCTGTCCTAGATTTGGGCCACAGTCGACCAATCTCCTTGCCCTAAATCTGCCGAGCCTCACTATGCCGCCTCACCTCTGCTTCTGCCGGTTTCCCGATTATTACCGATCATCTTCCCTGGCTGACGACGTGGGCACAAAATCGTCTAGCAATGATCTTGGAGGTAGAAGATCTATTGGATTTCTAGTCATCTTCACACTTGATTCTTTCCTTGAGTTGATTGATTCCAGTGGGTTGTGATGTTCGGTGGATTTAGAAATTTAGGTTTCTGTGGGCTGTTCCTGGTACCGGCAGCAACTCCATCTAGCTACTCTCTTTGATTTCAGTAGCAAGAACGACTGAGATGTTGAGGTAAGATGAGTAGATTTTGTTCTTGAATCAGGTTATTGTTGGTTTGGGATATTCTGCTCTTGATCCGAACAGTGTAGTTGTTCCTAGCTATGAGTTGGTTCGTTTGTGATATGGAATTTGTGCTTGTTTTCCAACAGCAATTACTTCATTTGGCAGCAAGTTGTCCGACGGTGGAACACCTGCTGAGGCTTCGAATTTAGGTAAGGTTGTAGTGTTTTGGGGCTTAATTCTCGTAAGAATTATTTGTGCTAACTGGGGTTGTTTATAGTAACTTTACAGTAGCACCATTACTAGATCTTCAGCAAGAGCTACCTCCGGACAGCCATTTATTCCTCGACAGCAACATCCACTTTGTTCTAGTAACTTGTTCCGCTGTGAATTGAGGTAAGCATAGGGATTTGATTTATGCTGTTGATCATGTATAGGCTGATTAGGATCATATCTTATTGGTCGTTGAGATTTTATTTAGCTATTCGTTGAGTTCTAGCTAAATAAATGTATGTATATTGGTGACACAGGAGTTTGACGTGAGACGAGTATCTCGACGTCGGATTGGACCATATTGGACATTTCTTATCGGAGGCGGGTACTTTTGACTTATGTCATTTGATATACATAGTAGTGAATTTAACAAGTTGCATTAATTATGTCCTTTATTTGTTTCGGTTAGTCACTACCCAATATCTGATACATGATTGATTGATTGCTTGATTTGCATCCCATGTATACTTTATTTGTTTATACATGCTTATAGGGGGTAGTGATATACCATGCTTCACCATGTTCAGGACCTAGGATTTTATACCTTCTGTGTACCTTTGTTCGATATGATTCGTTGACCTAGGGTGCACTTTTCTATATATATGGATTAGGTCAGGATGTTTTTATGGTTAGTGTCATGCACCATTTGCATGATTGCATGCTGTGCGATAATCCGCTCCATTATTGTTGAGCACATCGCCAGTTACATGGATCTGCACACACCACCACTCATGGGTTAGTGGTCGATTCAGGCAGAGTGTGTTGCAGCAGGGACTCTGTTAGGCACCGTTGGTCCGCTCATGGGTAGTGTGACACAACGTGTTATCCGGCAGTGATTCCTCCCCGTCATCGTGTACCGGGAGTTGAGAGCATTGCGCTCCCCCATTTATGATTTGGGGTAGGAGGATAGGTGTACTCCGACAGCATCCCGTCCACTCGGTCACTCATCAGGAGCAGTGACGACAGAGTGCACGGTTGTCACAGCCCCACCCACTCGGCCTCACTATTGTGTGAGATGATCGACTGGCGTCAGGGGTGACCGGGACGCATGATTGGCATCATATGCATGATGTATTTATTGTTTATGTTTGTGGTTGCTGCATTTATATGCTGCATATTGTTTGGATACCTATGTTTGACATGCATACAGGATTTCTATATCACTCGGACTGTTTGACCTTATACTCAGGCAGGGTTAGTACAGTTTCTCTCCTGTTTACCTCAGTTTGGCATTTATCTTTATTTCATCAGGAGACTGTACGCATGATTAGTGCTAGGTGTTATTTCCCTACTTTGTATATCAATTGTACCTGCTGAGTGTTGGACTCACCCCGCCTCCATTGTTGTTATATTTCAGGATGATGCTGTCAGGAGAGAGTTCCAGTTGCTAGTCCCCTGCAGACCACCAGCTGTAGTTGTCTTTTGATTTTGTTTTGTTTCTTATTTGACTATGTTTTGGACTTAGTCTTGTGTTGGTTTTACTTATGGATTGTGTATGGATTCTTATCGTTGATGGTTTTGGTATGAGTTGGTTTTATTCTACTACATGCCTGCCTGGACGGCAGAAGAGGTGAGTTCGTCGGATTTGAGCTTTACGAGTGTAGTGGAGTAGGATGGATTTCGAGTCAGAGTATTATTTTACTGTTTAATTATCTTAACTGCGTGGTTGTGACAGCCAGAGGCTAAATAGATTATATATAACTGCGTGGTGATGTTTTATTTTGTTGTTATTATTCCAACCGCCTGTGGCTGAGGTATTTGTGAGATGTAGAAAAGTTTCAGATTGTCCACCGTACAGGGGAGATGCTGCCGAAATTTTCTCGGACAGGGACTCCTCTGGGGCGTGACAGAGTTAAACACTAAATTTTCTCATAAATGTTTAATTTATTTTTGTTATCGAATATATAGATAGTGGAAATTGTATTTGAATTTTAAAAAAGATAAAATTATGATGTTATTTCTAGATCTCATTTGATCAGTTGAACTTATGAGTCTGAGAAATTTCTATCATTTTGATTTTTTTTTTCTTATTGTAATAGAAAAAAAAATATTGTTATCCCTCATAATTTGTCGATTTTTTTAGAATGCATCTTTATGGTTTTTGAATCATTCATTTACCTTTACAATAGTTTTAATTTATTGAGTGCAAGTTTTTTTTTACAATTAACTTAAGCCATATAAATTTAGAATTTCCATTATTTTTTAATGTTACAAACTTATATTTGCAATTCGTATACATGTCATAAAACCAAAAAGCTAATAATCTCTTAGAATTTAACTACCATGTTGGAGATAGAGATGTTCTTTGTATATATTACAAGAAGTTAACAAGTTAATGACGAGTTCCTCTAACAAATAGATCTTTGCCATTAGATGATCTCGATAGGTTGAGTACAAGCAATGAGTCCATTTTTGCCCACTATATCAAAGATTGAACTAATTCTAGCATGCCTTATCGCGTCTTGAATTGGTTCGCTCAAATCATACATTTTTTATTGTATTGATACTAACAAATCTAAGATTTGCACCCTAAAAGTAAGTTAATTTGATAGGAATATTATAGCGAGGATTTGAATTATGAAGTATGATTTAATAATTTTTGATGAATGTATATATTTGCAATGTTGAAGAATACTTTTGAGTCGCGAGATTTATCCCATCGCCATTAGTGTTCAATCAACCTAATCATAGAGCCTCCGAGGCTATGGTGCAGCGGCAGGGCATCTAGGTTATCACCCATGTACCCACGGTTCGAGCCCCAGCTATGGCGAATTTGCAGGAATTTTTCCTCTAAATGGGGCACACAACTAAAAGATGTTGGACTTCTAGGTTGCCCGCCGCGAGCCCTTCCCGATTTACCTTGGGGTCCGGTGAAAAACTTTCGTGGGACCGGATCGGTCATCCCATGCTCAACGTTACTCAGCCTGGTTAATTATTTTTAAGACTAGCTTAACATTACACGACTACCATTAGGAAGATGTAGAACCAATATCATCACATCTAAAACCCTTATTGTCTCAATCATTTTGATTTTACAACCAGCATTACAAGAACTAAAACAAAAACATTTTAGATACAAGTCAATCACTAGAAATCTTCTCTAACCGTATGAAAATGATAAGAAATCCACATGCGAACTCAATTTGTTAGATGTTTAAAGCAGTCCATTCCCACGCATTTATTGTTCGACCATATATCTGAATATTTGCCAAATCTTGAATCTATCGATCAATTCCCTCATTATCTATGGTATAAACAGGGATTTGACAGTTCTTATTGTTATTCTTTGGGTCATTTATTAGACTCAGATCATCTTCATCTTCCTTGTAAGTTTTCACATATGTTTCGGCACTTGCCAAAATCAATCTTTCTACCATAAAAAGCTGATAGTTGTTCTCGACCACCGAGTCGAATATGTTTGTAAAGTTCGATGAGCATGCCAATTTGTACCTGTTACAAAGTTTGCACTCACATACTAAAACCAACATATATCCAATGCAGAAGTGCACGAATAGATGAAGCAACAAAAAAAAACAAAAAATAGCCCGGTGCACGAAGCTCCCGTTATGCGGGGTCTCGAGGAAGGATCCATTGTATGTAGCCTTATCCTGTTTTTTTGCAAGAGGTTGTTTTCAGGATTCGAACCCGTGACCTTTTGGTCACAAAACAACAATTTTACCGTTGCAAGAGGTTGCACGAATAGATGAAGCAAAGAAGTTTATTTATTTCGATAGACAAAGCATAAATTCCAGAAATTATAAATTTAAAGAATAGAGAGATTCTTATGAATGACAGAAACAACACTTTGAAAATAGATTAAGAGATTGATAGACACATGGAAGTAGGAGGGTTGTAATCAAAGTTCATTCTTGTCATATTTTATGAATCTAATAAATCTTATTGCATTCTATAATAATAACAAGAATGAAAAGTTATCCATATGCGTTGAAGAAATTCTCCAGTGGTATCTCAATATGCATCATTTGTCTGCCACAAGAACAAATTCATCAAATGTTCTCATGTCACACGTTTGCAAGACTTTTGTGGCAAGTAGAGCAATGAAACTAAGAAAGAGTCACACGAGTCCAACACCAATTATTCATTTGAATGTCATAGAAACATCAGAGCTCATGAAAAATGTAAAATACCGGAAAATAAGCGAATCTTAATAAGGGAAATTTCTGGAATTTTCGGTAATTTTTCGAATTTTTCGGAGCTCGTACGGACGAGTTAACGGGGACAAAAATAGGGTCTGGAAAAGCCTATTTTGGCTACCCTATTTAAATGAGGAAATATGGAATTTCTTAATTCCTTTTTCTTTATTTATTTTCTTTTTCTTCGTTTTTGGTTGTCGCCGTTCACATATTCTCCTCGACACCGAGCCGTGCTCCTCCTTGCCCTAACCGCCCGCGCCCTTCTTCTCCTTTTATTCTGTTTCAATTCCTCTCCTCTCCTCTTATCTGTGAAGCCAAGCCCTCTCGCCCGGCGCCGACGCCTCTCTTCTCCTATCTCTTCTTCTCCTCTGCCGACGCCGACCTCCTTCCCCTGTGCCCTAGCCGCCGGCGACGCACCGAGCCACCCCGATCATCTTCTTCTCTACCGAGCCGACCCGAGTTATTTCTTCCCGCACGAAGAAGTGCAGTGACAGCCGATTCTCCACCGCCGCACACCCCTTTCCTCCTCTTCTCTACCGAGCCGAACCCCACTTCCCCTCCGCCCAGCCGTGCCCTAGAGCGAACGCCGACCACTGTGCGGTGGATCTGAGCCACACCGCCGACGCCTCTTCCTTTGCAGAGTGTCGTCGCCGCACCGGACAGAGCCGGCGCCACTGCCGGCCACCCCGTGCCCTAGCTCCGGCCAATCTTTCCTCTGCCCTAGCTGCGATCTTGGAGAGCATTTCGTTGCTATGTGGTGACCTTGAAGGTGAGTGTTGATCTCAGTTATGATTTGGGCTTAGATATTCCTCTATGCTCACTGTGCTGCACTTGTGCCCTAGATTCTACCTTCGACTCTGATCAAATTCCAGCAGCCAAGCAACCTCTCACCCGCAGTCACTGGGATTGGAAATTTAGGTAAGGTTTAGGGTTTTTATTTTCATTATAGATGTTGGTTAGAATGGTTGCAGGAGTTGGTGATACAGATTGAACTAGGAGATCAGTGAAAGGTAAGGTTTTTGGGTTTAACATTTGTGGATTTAGGTCTTAATGTGGATAAGTTAATTGATTATCAGTTAAGGTTGATCAATAATTAGGGTTTTCCTAATTGAGTGAGTAGTTTGACTTAGTTATTTAATATATGTTGAGTAACTAAATTATATGTGTTAAATTAGGTAGGTCGATGATTATGACTCAGGGTTTTGCCCTAAATTGTGTTGAGAATTTTATTTAGCAATTCATTTGAATTTTAGCTAAATAAAATATCTGTGTATTGGTATTTCAGGACTTTGACGCGAGACGAGTATCTCGACGTCCGATTTGGATCCAACTGGACTTTTCTATTGGAGGCGGGTACTTTTGACTTATTGTCTTTGATATGCTTAGTAATGAAAATAATATGTTGCATTAATTGTGTTTCCTATTTGTTTCGGTTAATCACTGCCCAATACATGTTACCTGTTTGATTGATTGTTTGTTTGCATCTCGTATTGATCTTGTACCCGATCTATCATGCTCATGGGTAGTGATATAACCATGTTTCACATGTTCAGGACCTAGGTTTGATACCTTTTTGATCAGTATGTCTTGATTTGATCTATTCACTATGGTGCCCATTGTTATATGCCCAGAGGTTGGTTTAGTATATTACCATGCTTAGTGACATGCACCATTTGCATGATCGCATGCTGTGCGATAGATTGCTCCATTATTGTCGAGCACTTTGCCAGTTTTCATCACTGTTCGGTGCTCCGTTGTGACGCTCATGGGTAGCGTGACACAGCGTGGTAGCACGTCAGTTTGACTCTTCCGGTGCTCCGTTGATCCGCTCAGGGGTAGTGTGACGCAGCGTGTAGCACGTTAGAGATTCCTCCCCGTCATAGCGTACCGGGAGATGAGAGCATTGCGCTCCCCCATTTATGATTTGGGGTAGGAGTATGTATGTACTCCGACAGCATCCCGTCCACTCGATCACTCATCAGGAGTAGTGTTGCGGAGTGCACGGTAGTCACAGCCCTACCCACTTGGTCCCACTTATGTTGTGAGTTGGCTGACTGGCGTCAGGGGTGACCATGACATTGGCATCATATGCATGATGCATTTATTGTTTGTGATTGTGATTGTTGCATTTATATGCTGCATATTGTTTGGATACCTATGTTTGACATGCATACAGGTCTTCTATACCTTTCGGACTGTTCGTCCTTATACTGGGTCCTGGTTAGTACAGATTCTCTCCTGTCTTCTTCGATTTGCATTTACCTTTATTTTTATCAGGAGACTGTACGCATGATTAGTGCTAGATGTTATTTCTTTACTTTGCATATCAACTGTACCTGCTGAGTGTTGGACTCACCCCGCCTCCATTGTTGTTATATTTCAGGATGATGCTGTCAGGAGAGAGTTCTAGTTGCTAGTCCCCTGAAGACCCGAAGACTTACGG
This sequence comes from Zingiber officinale, assembly GCF_018446385.1. Taxonomy (NCBI): domain Eukaryota; kingdom Viridiplantae; phylum Streptophyta; class Magnoliopsida; order Zingiberales; family Zingiberaceae; genus Zingiber; species Zingiber officinale. The sequence continues at coordinate 565,928 of NW_024589968.1, read as the reverse complement.
ATCTACTGGTTTTGTTTGTTTTCTTTTTGACTATGTTATAGACTTGGTTTGTTTGGATACTTGGACTTTGTATGGATTTTGAGATGTTGATGGATTTTTGGTATGATTTGGATTTTATTCTACTACATGCCTGCCTGGACAGCAGAAGAGGTGAGTTCGTCGGATTTGAGCTTTACGAGTGTAGTGGAGTAGGGTGGATTTCGAGTCAGGGTATTATCTTTTTGTTTACTTATATAAACTGCGTGGTGATGGTTTATTTTGTTGTTATTATTCCAGCCGCATGTGGCTGAGGTATTTAGTGCTTGTAGAAAGTTTCAGATTGTCCACCATACAGAGGAGATGCTGCCGAAATTTTCTCGGACAGGGACTCCTCTGGGGCGTGACAAAAAAAGTGAATTTCTCTAAAAGGGTTTGTGTCATAAAACATCACAACCCTAACAAAAAGTGAATTTCTCTTGAAAGATATTTTACTTGTATTATGAGATAGTTATTAGCTATTTTGCAAGTCAAATAACAAATTTGGAGAACCAATACCTTATCTGCTACATTCCTTAGTCTTTTGGCAGCCATCGTAGGAAGAAAATCATGTGGTAGCAGATCCTGTCCGAATGCTGACTCAACGGACGCTGGGCATGTGGCGCTCTCCGAACTGCTGACGTGGATCTCAGACCGGTCGCATGAGTCTTCGGCGAACCTGCAAAGAAGTCGGGCCGGGAAGGGGTTCCCGGCGACGACCCTCCGACGATCAAGTTAGGCAAGATGAAACGAAGGAAGTGGCTTCGAAGATCTGAGATCGCGTACCTCAGGCGAAGTGTGAGACCCCTTATATAGAGCTGTGAAGAGGCTCACGCACACATACCGAGGCGAATACGTGTCCTCTAACCATATCTCAGTATGAGCTTGTCAGAAGAGCTTACCTGACACCATACTGCTACAGTCCGAGCACATCTCTGATGGGACAGCGGAACCCTCTATCATAAGATCCTGCGTATGGCCTGGTCGTTGAACATACCCGCTGTCAGAAGATGTTCCCTTGTCCTTTTGTCTCTTCTTACTCCATGACGAGCGCCCATCCGGTCGGCAACCCCCTCACGTCCGGCCGGTCGTATGTGCTGGTCCGCTCGGGAGATTCCCGGTCGTGTGCTCTGCTGATTGTTCACAGTAATGCTACTTTATGCCTTCGGCCGAGTGGGCTCCCCGATTGGCCCGGCGACCCTGTCCCCCATGAGCGTCGGAGACCCGACTCCCCGTCGGGTTTGATTCCGCTGAGACTCCGTTCGGTCAACCGGTCTCCCCTTTTCCGGTCGGCCGTTTGACCCTTTAACTTCACGTGGCGTTGACTTCCCTTAGAGGGGGGTCCCTATTCTTACCTCCGGATCACTTACCTCCCATTCAAGTCTAGTCGAAGGAGGCGATTAGTCCGACTGACTGGACGATTGTTTCGCCGAGCGGCTCATCCAAGAAACCATACTCCACTCGGCCGATGTGGTGCTAACTACGACCTCAGTCAATGCCACCATCCCTCGGATCTCCTCCTAATTCGTGCCAATCTCCATCATTAAGGCAAAGCACGCGCTCTATTCCTCGATAAGGCGCTCATTAAATGCTCTCCCGTGGTGGAATGCCACGTGGCATTGCTGTCGTCATCGTACGGCGGCGGCGTCGCAGGCGATAAGACCGAGGCAATTTGAAATGGACGGCCTGATGCGTGCTTCGGTTCTTGTGACCTGAATCCGACGGTGGAGGCTGCTCGGGCTCAACCCTATAAAGCCTTCGCTTTCTCCACCTTCGTCGCATTTTTGCTCTCGCGTGCCCAGAAGCTTCGGCGTTTCAGTGCTCCGGCGACTTCGATTCTCCCTTTCCGGTGATCCCACGTTCTTCGTCGATCCTCCTTCTTCTCTGTAAGGCCCTTTTTCTGTTCTATCTCTGGTTCTTGTGTTTTCGTTGCCTCTCTTTTCCGAGTTTCGATCCTCGGGGCCTCTTTTCGTTTGCTGTCTTCTTTCTCCTATCCTCCACCTTTGCCTTTTTTTGATTTCGTCCGCTCGGCCAATGGCTAGCTCCTCCCAACCTCTAGACCAATCCCTCGGCCCATGGTATACTACCATGGAGTCGCGCTTCGATCGGCGCGACGCCGATATTTTGATGGATAATTTTGACATCCCATCTGACTTCGAAATTATCTTACCCACTTCCTCCGCTCGGCCTCACAAACCGCCGCGCGGAGCCTTTTGTGTTTTCCTCGACCAGTTTACAGCCGGTCTGCGATTTCCCATTCATCCTTTCATCGTTGAAGTCTGCAATTTTTTCGGCATTCCACTCGGAAGCCTAGTCCCCAATACTTTCCGCCTTTTATGCGGCGTCGTTGTCCTGTTCAAAATCCACCACATCCCCCTCTGACCGGAGGTTTTCTATTATTTTTATTACCCTAAACAGTCTGAGCTGGGCACATATATGTTCCAGGCTCGGCCCGGTTTAGTTTTCTTCAATAAACTTCCTTCTTCCAATAAGCATTGGAAAGAATTCTACTTCTACCTTCGTATGCCCGAGCGGGCCCCCTTCCTAACGAAGTGGCAGATCGGACCACCAACCTCACCAGAGCTCAAAAGGTTCAAAACCCGACCGGACTATCTTCATGCCGCCAACATGCTAGCCGGTCTGACGTTTGACATCAACAAATTCCTGCCTGAAGGGTTGATGTATATATTCGGTCTGAATCCGATCAGGACCCCCCTTCCGAGCGGCTTCGGTAAGAATTTTACTTTGTGCATTCGTTTTAATTGCTAACTGATTTTCTCTGTTTTCCTTTGCAGCGAACATTGTCATGGAGTCGGTGATGGCTGGCATTTTGAAGAGGAAGGCGGCGGCGCTCGAAGCCGCGGCGGCCAAAGAAATGGAGACGCTCGGCATCCAGTCGGTCGGCTCTAATGAGGGGGAGAGCGGGACAAATGCTAGGGAGTCGGCCACCCAGGCTTCTCTCCCGGAGCCAGCGGATGGCGCAACTGCTAGTCAAGAGCCTTCTGTTCGAGAGGAGGGCTCGGCTCAAGAGGAAGAGCGCCCCCTCCGACAAAAGAGGCGCCGAGCGGAAATGCCACTCCGCTCAGCTACATCTGCGGTCCATCCATCCGAGCGGACCACCTTCGCTTCTCGCGGCAAAGCGGCGGTAGAGGCGATCTCCTCCGATCGGACGCCCTCCCAACTAGACACGTCTGCGGACCCCCTTAAGGCCGTTCCAATCAGCGCCCTTCCACCTGCTCCCCGCAAAGTCCAACGTTCAGCAATTTTGTCGCAATTTTCGGCGCCGACCTCTGATCCTTCCCTGACTTTCGCCCAGACAACGCCCGGTCGGCGTCACACCATCCGAGTTTCCCTGCATCTCCCCACCGGGGAACTAATGCCCGAAGCCGATCGGCCAACGACGCCCGAGCACCTGATCACAATGAAAGGGCCCTTAGCTGAAATGTGGGCCGACGCTCGGGCACGCGTCGCAATGATTCCCCTCAGTAATCTGGCCAACAGCCACATGCAACAGGCCACTGGGGTAAGTTTGTTTTCTCAAGTCCTTTACGCATTCTTTCCGACCGGTGACTAACAACTTTGCTCGTGCCAGAGATGGGTGGAGGAGATCGCCGTTTGCAGTCGTCTGGCGATGGTGGGCGCAGAATTAAAGAGGCTGAAGGCTCCGGGCGGCCCTTCCGGCTCACAAGGTCCATCCTACGCCGAGCTGCAAAAAGAGCTCAAAAAGACTCAAGATTTACTGGAGGCCGAGCGGAAGAAGACGGCCGACCAAGCGCACAATCTGGCTGAACTTGATCACCTGAACAAATCACTGGATCGCAAGATAAGCCTGGCCACCGAGCGGAAGAAAACGGCTATCTCCGATCTGGAGAAGAAGAACGTAGAGGCTCGGGGGCTGGAGCAAAAAGTTAAAGAGTTGATGGAGCAACTGGCCAACGAGAAGATTGCCCGATCGGATGAGGTGGCGAAGCTTGCGACTGCTTTACAAGAACATCAGGCAGCTGTCGATGCTTCCCGAGCGGCCCTTAAAGAATATCAAGAGGTCGAGCCAAGTTGGGCCGCCGCCCTGAGACAGAATTACATCCGCTCGGCCGAATTTTCGGAGAGGGTTTGCGAGCGGATGTACATGGCCTTTAAACTTGCCATGAATGCCACGACAGAATATTTGAAGTCTAAAGGGCAACTTCCTGATTCCACCGTTATCCCCGCTCAGGACCAAGCAACGCTCCTCAACAACATCCCGAATGATCTCTACGAATATTTAGAGTAGAAGTTTATATGTATTCCAGCCGCTCGGCTAAAAACTATCACTTTTTTGTAATTCAGGCGCTCGGCCTTAATGTCTTAAATGCCATCCTTCCGCTTGCTTTTTCACTTATTAATCAGTATGTATGCTGGCCACTCGGATTTCCAACTACCGTTGTTTGTATTTCCTTAATTCTCCTCGTTATTCGCCTTTCCTGCCACCTTTCTTGTGTTCGAAAGGGATTTTTACGAAGTATTTTGTGTAGCTAGTCCACTCGGATGAATATATCTTGTTTCGACAGAAGAGGTTGTTCGCTGGATGTTGACTAAGTACTTTTGGGTACTTGGCCGATCGGCGAGTATAGATGGTCAAAGGGTGTTGACGGCGAGTATTTTTGGGTACTTGCTCACAAGTCCTATCTATATTTCCTTCGTCCGGTCAGAGGGTTTATAGTCGCCGGCTCGACTCTCGATTTTTAACGTCAGAGCTCGACGGTCTTCCGCTTGGAGAGTTTATAGTCGCCGGTTCAACTCTCGATTTTTAACGTCGAAGCTCGACGGTCTTCCGCTCGGAGGGTTTATAGTCGCCGGCTCGACTCTCGATATTTAACGTCGGAGCTCGACGGTCTTCCGCTCGGAGGGTTTATAGTCGCCGGCTCGACTCTCGATTTTTAACGTCGGAGCTCAACGGTCTTCCGCTCGGAGGGTTTATAGTCGCCGGCTCGACTCTCGATATTTAACGTCGGAACTCGACGGTCTTCAGCTCAGAGGGTTTATAGTCGCCGGCTCGACTCTCGATTTTTAACGTCGGAGCTCGACGGTCTTCCGCTCGGAGGGTTTATAGTCGCCGGCTCGACTCTCGATTTTTAACGTCGGAGCTCGACGGTCTTCCGCTCGGAGGGTTTATAGTCGCCGACTTGACTCTCAATATTTAACGTCGGAGCTCGACGGTCTTGCGCTCGGAGGGTTTATAGTCGCCGGCTCGACTCTCGATTTTTAACGTCGGAGCTCGACGGCCTTTAAGACTAATTTTAACACAGCTGTTCGGCGGAGATATTTGCCATCTTATATCATTTTGCTTCCTGCATTACAAGGACATAGGCGACCAAAACATATATAAAATTACATCAGCGCACCTCTCACCCAGCTCGGTACGGCTGGAGATGATTCGCGCTCCATGGTCGATCCAGCCGCCGTCCGTCTTCATCCTCCAAATAATAAGCACCCGAGCGGAGCTTTTCGATGACTTTGAAGGGGCCCGCCCAAGGAGCCTCCAGCTTGCCAACGTTACCGACCGGCTTTACTTTCTTCCACACTAGGTCGCCGACCTTGAATGCTCAGGGGATTACGCAATGGTTGTAATTTTGCTTCATCCGCTGTCGGTACGCCATCAGCCGGACGACCGCCTTGTCTCAGTCTTCATCGATCAAGTCCAACTCCATGTTCCTCCGCTCGGCATTGTCATCATCATAGTGCTGGATCCGGACGGAATCCACACTGACTTCAATTGGGATAACAGCTTCGCCGCCGTACACTAAATGGAACAGCGTGACGCCCGTTCCTTCCTTTGGGGTCGTGCGGATAGCCCTTAAAACGCCTGGAAGCTCGTCCACCCAGCTTCCTCCCATGTTGTCAAGCCGAGCTCGAAGAATTCTAAGGATTTCTCTGTTGGTTACTTCCGCTTGGCCGTTGCTTTGGGGATACGCCACGGAAGTAAAGTGTTGTTCAATGCCATAACTTTTGCACCAGTCTTCGAGCTGCTTCCCGGTGAACTGTCGTCCGTTATCAGATACGAGCCGGCGAGGGATGCCGAAACGACAGATTATTGGAACCGGTGTTTTGATGTGATCAAACGTTAGGTCCTTGTGTCTAAGAAAGGAACACGCGACTAGCGAGAAGGACGGAAGCGGTGCGTGAGTGTCAAGAGTACGCGAACATGTGAGCCCGGATGGCAGATCACCCAAGCTAGTGGGAAGGCGCCTGAAGCGGAGGCGAGAAAAAGTCAAGGTTGACTTTTGGTCGGAACCATCCGCCAATGAGGACCAGATCTCAAACTCGAGATAAAGTTTTATCCCGCGGAACTATAGGTCGAAATCAATTAATCAGAATGACGAACTTGTAATCAACTTCTGTGTGCTTTACTTTTCTTCTTGTACGTTCAACGCTGTAAGAGGCTACTCCGCCCAGAGGAGAATCAGATAGTGCGCTTACATTCCTTGGATTAGCAATCCCCTGATTGCAAACCAAGTAAAACTCTGGTGTTTGTTTTTCTTTACTTAGTCTCTTTTATTTATTTATTACAAGTGTTCATTATATAGTTGAAATCCGAGAAAGGTTCGTGTTTTAATTTGTAGGGCAATTCACCCCTCCCCTCTTGCCGGCCTCCAAAGGGACCAACAAGTGGTATCAGAGCGAGGACGCTTCAGGAGGACTAACCGTCGATCGAAGCAAGAAAGATGGCCGGACCAAGCATCGTTCCACCAAAATTCGAGGGGAACTTCACAGACTGGAAGCGTCGTATGGAGGTATTTCTAAAAACCGAGATTGAAATTTATTTTATTATGAAATACGGTTTTGTAGCTCCAACAAATCAGAACGGTGAAGAAAAAGAAGAAAGCAATTGGACAAAAAAAGAGCAGAATGAGTTCGTAGCAAACAGTCGTGCGGAACATCACCTACTAAGCGTATTACCGCCTCAGGAAGTAAACCGCATCGGAAGCTACTCATCAGCTAAAGAACTTTGGAAGAAGTTTCTAGAACTCCACGAAGGCACATCCGAAGCGAAGCTCGCTAGAAGGGACATCCTCCGAAACAAACTAATGAACATCCGCTTGGAGAAAGGTGAGAAAGTAGCCGGTCTACATGAAAAGGTAAAAGAACTATCTTGGTCTCGAGAACCTCGGTGAAACATCGGGAACTCAGTGGGCCAATCCGGCGCCTCGGACACAGGTAAGTACATTAGAGAATGTTTCTTGAAACTAGATGTGCAAAGGATACACTATGAACGAAGGATGAACGACTAGCGATCAGCGCACATGGTAAGAAATTTTAAAAAATTCTTTAGGTCTAATAAATTTAAAATGCAGAATAAAAAGAATCAAAAAGGAGGAAGAAAGGTGCGATGCTACCAGTGTCAGAAGGAGGGACACATAAGAGAAGACTGCCCAGAACTCAAAAAGGACAAAAGGAAGTCTCCCAAGAAACACAACCTAAAAGCAACTTGGGATGACACTTCTTCATCTGAATCAGAAGCTCAAGAATACGCCGGGATAGCACTGATGGCAAGCTACGATGGACAAAGTATATCAGAATCGAGCAACGATGAAGAGGGAGCGACCTCGGATGAAGGCAGCGAAGCAGGGGGAGATTCAGGCTTTAAGTCTGACATGGTAAGTGAGGTATGCCTCTTACCCCTGATCAACTTTACTCTGGCATTAAGGCAATGACTAAATCCATGTATAAATTAGAAAAAGAAAATGCTAAATTAAAAAATGAAATTTTGGAAACAAAAGGAATTTTAGCAAAATCATGTCTAATAGAGGATTTTGATAAATTGAAAATTCACAATGAAAAACTAAAAGAAGAAATAGAAAGATTGAAAAAATATAAAAGTTCAAATATTTCTACTTTTAGAAATTATAGAGGTTTAAATTGGTATTATAGATTTCATCAAAGTCAAATTAGAAATATATCAAAAATCTATGTACCTAGGAAATACTTGGTTAACCCTGTAGGTAGGAACCTCTACTGGGTTCCAAAAACCTGTTTAATTTAACTTAGCATTTTCAGCAAGGAAATTAAACGACTAATTTCATTATGAGGCTTTGTCTAAGGAAGTGGTTGTTGCTCCAATAACCAAGAAGGCCTAGTGCCTCGCCACGACCTGGAAGCCAAGTATCGAAATGAAAAGTTTAATTGACTAACTGAAAAAGCATTAATTTAATTTACCTAATGCTTTAAAAGAGTTATTCAATTTATATAATTTATAATAATTTTTTTAAAAAATTAAATTTTTTTCTGAAAATTATTGACTTAGAAATTTTCTGAAAATTGACTTAGAAATTCTTTTTGGAAATCGACTTAAATCTTTTTAAATTAACTTAGATATTTTTTTTAGGAATTTTTCTATGAATACTGTCTTAGACATTTTCCTTTGAAAATTGCCTTAGAAATCTTTTATAAAAATTCACGTTAAAATTTTCTGAATATTGACTTAGAATTTTTTTTACTAAATATTCTCTTTTGAAACATTGCCTTAGAAATTAATATTAATTGCCTTAGAAAGTTTTATGAAAATTCACTTAAATTTTTTTAGACTTGTTTAAAGAACCCTATTTTAATGTGATCAAAGAATGTTTATATAAACTTTTTAAATATCTTTGGACTTAATTACAAATAAATTGTTTTTATTGCATCTGTTTTTCCCTAGCTTAACTTGGGTTGCTCACATCAAAAAGGGGGAGATTGTTGGAACCCCGAGGTGTTTTGATGTGATCAAACAAGTTAAGTTAGGTCCTGCGTTGTTTAACCCTTGTGTCTAAGTGGAACTTAGGAACGAAGCGAAGGGCGGAGGGCGGAAGAGTGGGCAGAAGACGTCGGAGGAAGGAAGGAAGGTTGGTGAGCCTCGGATGGGAGATCACCCAAGCTAGTGGGCCGAGCAGTTGACTTTTCGAATGGACGTCAAACTCCATAAGTTTAACCGCTATAAGAATTAATCACTTGTAATCGCACTTTCTTGAGACTACTCCAGGAGAATCGATAGTTTCCTTGGATTAGCAATCCTTCTATTTTGTCTATTTATTTATTACAAGTGTTCATGACATAGTTGAAATCCGAGAAAGGTTCGTGTTTTAATTTGTAGGGCAATTCACCCCTCCCCTCTTGCCGGCCTCCAAAGGGACCAACAATTATATGCTGCCAGATAAACTTCTTGACCATCTGCTTGGTGATCTTGGCTAGTGGCTCGGCCTCCACCCATTTGGAAAAGTAGTCGACCGCTACTAGTAGAAACTTCCGCTGACCGGTCGCCATAGGAAATGGACCCACAATATCCATTCCCAACTGATCGAACGGACAGGATACAATATCTGCTTTCATTTCCTCCGCTGGTCGGTGGGAGAAGTTGTGATACCTCTGACAGGAAAGGCATGTTGCAACGGTCCGAGCGGCTTCTGCTTGCAGGGTTGGCCAATAGTATCCGGCCAGCAGGATCTTCCTAGACAGTGATCGTCCGCCGGATGCCCTCCGCACGATCCTTGATGCACTTCTTGGAGGATGTACGCCGCGTCTTCCGAGCTCACACATTTCAAAAGCGGGCGGGAGAAATCCTTCTTGTAGAGTTGGTCTCCAATGAGTGTGAACTGACCGGCTTTCCTTCTTAATAGCTGGGCAGCCTCCCGATCGGACGGTGTCGCACCTGAACGCAGGAACTCTATGATGGCTGTCCTCCAATCGCTCGGGAACGCGAGGCCCTCCATCCGGTCGACGTGTGCCACCAAAGATACTTGTTCAATTGGCTGCTAGATGGCGATCGGCGTTATCAAACTTGCGAGTTTGGCTAACTCATCTGCCGCCTGGTTTTCCGCTCGGGGTATCTTCTGGATAATGACTTCTCTGAAATTGGTCTTGAGCTTTTCGAAGGCTTCAGCATAGTGTTTGAGCCAAGCGTTGTTAATCTCAAAAGTGCCTGAGAGCTGCTGGGCGGCAAGCTGAGAGTCTGAATGAAGTATTACCCGACCGACCCCTACATGCCGGGCGGCCTGCAATCCGGCTATGAGCGCCTCATACTCCGCTTCATTATTCGTGGCTCTGTAATCCAGCCGGACGGATAAGTGCATCCTTTCTTCTTGGGGAGAGAGTAATAGCACGCCAATCCTGCTCCCGAGCCGAGTGGACGATCCGTCCACAAATATTTTCCACATAGCTTCGGGCTCTGGCCTTTGCACTTCGGTGATAAAATCCGCCAAGGACTGCGCCTTTATCGCCGAGCGAGGTTGATACTGAATGTCAAATTCGCTCAACTCTGTTGTCCATTTGATGAGCCGTTCGGACGCTTCTGAGTTCAACAGCACTCTTCCCAAAGGGCTATTTGTCCGGACGATGATAGTGTGTGCCAAGAAATAGGGGCGAAGTCTCTGAGCGGCGAGGACCAAAGCAAAAGCCAGCTTCTCGAGTCCAGTGTAGCGAGATTCAGCGTCTTTTAAAATATGGCTTAAGAAATACACGGGTTCTTCTCTGCTCGCCCTCACTAATGCCGAGCCTACTGCTTGCTCGGTCGAAGATAAGTAAATACAGGGCGGCTCACCCACAGCTGGCTTGGCTAGCACAGGCAGAGAGTTCAGATATGCCTTCAGTTCTTCAAACGCCCGATCGCAATCTTCATCCCAATGAAACTTAGTGGCTTTGCGCAAGATTTTGAAAAACGGGAGGCTCCGATCGGCTGTCTTTGAGATGAATATGGACAATGCTATTATCCGACCGGTCAAGCGCTGTACTTCCCTCAGATTTCTTGGGGGCGGCATATCTTGTAGTGCTTTCACCTTGCTGGGATTTGCCTCGATGCCCCGCTCGGTCACTATGTAGCCCAGGAAACGCCCGCCTTTTGCCCCGAACAGACACTTCCCAGGGTTCAGCTTAACTCCATACTTCCTCAGCGTTCAGAAAGTCTCCTCCATGTCTTTAAAGAGATCGGTCGATCGGACGGACTTGATGAGAATATCGTCCACGTACACTTCCAAATTGCGTCCGATTTTCTCCTTGAACACTTTGTTCATTAAGCGCTGGTAGGTTGCCCCCGCGTTCTTCAGTCCGAACAGTATCACATTGTAGCAGTAAGTGTCGTCTGCTGTAACGAAGCTGACCTTCTCTTGATCTTCTCGGGCGAGCGACACTTGATGGTAGCTCTGATAGGTGTCGAGCATGCATATCAACTCGCAGCCGGCTGTGGAGTCCACCAGTTGATCAATTCGGGGCAGAGGATAAAAATCCTTTGGGCATGCTTTATTGAGATCGCGAAAATCAATGCACACTCTCCACTTGTTGCCCGGCTTGGAGACTAGTACCACGTTCGCCAGCCAGCTCGGGAACAGGACCTCGTGTATGTGGCCGACTTCCAGGAGCTTCTCGACCTCCGCCCGGATGATAGCATTTTGTTCAGCGCTGAAGTCTCTCTTCCTTTGCTTCACCGGCCGTGCGTCCGGTCGGACGTGGAGCGCGTGCTGCGCTATACTTGGTGAAATTCTGGGCAGCTCGTGCGTCGACCAAACGAAGACATCATAGTTTCTCTGGAGGCATTTGATCACTTCCTCTTTCTGGCTCGCCTCCAGATCGACCGCAATGAATGTGGTGGCCTTCGATCGGGTCGGGTGAATCTGTACTTCCTCTTTTTCTTCATACACCAAAGAGGGCGGTTTCTCTGTTATGGCGTTTACCTCGATCCGTGGCGCCTTCCGAGCAGAATTTAGTTTAGCTCGGACCATCTCGACGTAGCATCGCCGAGCTGCCAGCTGGTCTCCTCACACTTCTCCCACTTTATCTTCCACCGGGAACTTGATTTTCTGGTGGAAGGTGGAGACGGCCGCTCGGAACTCGTTGAGCGCCGGTCGCCCCAAGATAACATTGTATGCTGAGGGAGAGTCGACCACTACGAAGTTTGCCGTCCGCGTCCTCCTGAGCGGCTCTTCTCCCAGCGAAATAGCTAGTCAGACCTGTCCGACCGGCAGAACCTCATTGCCCGTAAACCCATAGAGGGGGGTTGTCATGGGCAGCAGCTCGGCTCGATCAATTTGTAGTTCGTCGAAGGCCTTTTTGAATATAATATTGACCGAGCTTCCTATACCAATGAAAACGTGGTGAATAGTATAGTTAGCTATTACCGCTTTGATGAGGAGAGCGTCGTCATGTGGCACTTCAACTCCCTCCAAGTCCCTGGGTCTGAAACTGATTTTGGACCCGCTCACCCGTTCTTGGCTGTAGCTGACCGCGTGGATCTGAAGTTGCCTGACGCTTGCTTTCCTTGCTCTGTTGGAGTCACCTCCGGTCGGTCCGCCAGCGATAATGTTGATTTCGCCTCGGGAAGTATTACTTCTATTTTCTTCTTCCCGCGTGGACGTCCTAGGCTGCTCCCTAGGCCTCCGGGGATTGTCCTCACGCCTTGGAGTATGATGACGCTCGGGAATCTGTCTTTGTCGCCGGTCGGATACCATCCGATCGGCTTCATGATGTCGCTGTCGCCTGTCAGATGATGGCGATCGACGACGTCCACTCCGGGGAACGGGGTGAGCGATCATAGGAAGGTTTCGGCAATCTCTTGTGTTATGCGTGTCGGTCCGATGGAATGAGCAGAACATGGGGGTCCATACCTTTTTCTTTGGTTTGGGACGCTCAGCAGCTACCTCTTGGACATGTGACCTCACATGGTGAGAGAGGACTGCTTCGGCCCGCGGTCCTCTGGGTGGCTCCTGGCGAGTGACAGCCTTCCGCTCGGCAGGGGCTGGCCGCTCAGTTGGAACCTCTTTTCTTCAGGCTGCTTGGGCTTCCTTCACATTGATGTATTCATTGGCCCGGTGTAACATATGATCGTAGTCTCGGGGTGGCTTCCGAATGAGCGAACGGAAGAAGTCACCGTCCACGAGGCCTTGCGTAAATGCGTTCATCATTGTCTCTGAGGTGGCCGTTGGAATGTCCATGGCCACCTGGTTGAATCGCTGGATATAAGCTCTGAGTGGCTCTCTGGGCTCTTGCTTGATGGCGAACAGGCTGACACTTGTGTTCTGATAACGTCGACTACTTGCAAAGTGGTGGAGGAAGGTTGTGCGGAAGTCTTTGAAACTTGTGATGGATCCGTCAGGCAGCCTTCGAAACCACCGTTGAGCCGATCCCTAGAGGGTGGTAAGGAAAACCCGACACTTCACTCCATCTGTGTATTGATGAAGGGTAGCTGTGTTGTCGAACTTACCCAAATGATCGTCCGGGTCGGTGGTTCCATTGTATTCACCGATCGCCGGGGGCACATAGTGCTTTGGCAGAGGGTCCCACAGGATGGCCTCTGAGAATTGATGGTTGATCCGCTCGGGGGAGGCGTCCGCTCGGGGGGCCTTGCCTTTTCTGTTGTCTCGTATTGGTACTTCATCTGATGAAGATTCTCGATCACGATTACCTGCTGCGGCTTCAGGAGGTGTGCGGAATAGGGCCCGATGAAATGGAACCGTGGCATGCGGTGCTTCCGCTCGTCCCCCTGATGCTGATGTCGCTTGCTGCTCAATCCGCTCGGCTTGCGACTTCTGCCTTTGTTGTTCCACAAGCTTAGCTGCTCTTGTCTCGATCAGAGCGTCGAACTCCTCTATGGAGAGCATCACCGAGTGCGGTCGTCCAGCTTCGTCCATTGCGTCCGCTCGGATGCAGGTGCGTTTCCACAGACGGCGCCAAATTGATCCTGTCCGAATGCTGACTCAACGGACGCTGGGCACGTGGCGCCCTCTGAACTGCTGACGTGGATCTCAGACCGGTCGCACGAGTCTTCAGCGAACCTGCAAAGAAGTCAGGCCGGGAAGGGGTTCCCGGCGACGACCCTCCGACGCTCAAGTCAGGCAAGAGGCAAGTGGCTTCGAATAAGGGAGAATGCGTGTCCTCTAACCATACCTCAGTATGGGTATATCAGAAGAGGTTACCTGACACCATACTGCTACAGTCCGAGCACATCTCTGATGGGACAGCGGAACCCTCTGTCGTAAGATCCTGCGTATGACCTGGTCGTTGAGCATACCCGCTGTCAGAAGATGTTCCCTTGTCCTTTTGTCTCTTCTTACCCCATGCCGAGCGTCTGGCCGGTCGGCAGTCTCCTCACGTCCGGCCGGTCGTATGTGCTGGTCCGCTCGGGAGATTCCCGGTCGTGTACTCTGCTGACTGTTCACAGTAATGCTACTTTATGCCTTCGGCCGAGTGGGCTCCCCGATCGGCCCGACGATCTTGTTCCCCATGAGCATTGGAGACCCGACTCCCCGTCGGGTTTGATTCCGCTGAGACTCCGTTCGGCCGACCGGTCTCCCCTTTTCCGGTCGGCCGTTTGACCCTTTAACTTCATGTGGCGTTGAATTCTCTCAGAGGGGGGTCCCTGTTCTTACCGCCGGATCAGTAGCAAAACAGAGCTGTGATTGGTTTGATCCTTGCACTCCATAAACCTGGATGTTCATCATGGTCAAGACTAGAGCTTGAAGATTCAAAGATCACCTAGCAAAGTATCGGACCATTTAACCATGGCGACATCTTGGGAAATAAAGAAAATTTCATGTGCGGATTACTTACCATGCAAGAGGACTCGCAGTGCGGTTAATTAGTAGCACATTGGAGTAGTGATTATTTTCGTTGAGATCACTCCTGCTAACTCCATTCACGTGAATCACTCCTTTTCTTCTTAATTTCGAATTTGTTGACAATATGTGTGACCATGCCTTTGAGTTGTCCGAAATCACTGGTATTTTACTTGAAATGAGATCCAAATCCTATAAAGAATCAAGAGAAGAAGAACTTGTAGCCCAACTAAAAAAATCAAGTGACCATAACCAATTGCATTGATTGAACCGATATCAGTGCAAAAATGTAAAGACAAGCACATAAAGCATAGTCGGGATAAGAATTCCTAAAAGAAAATTGGCCCAGGACACTAATTGAAAGATAAAGAGAAAAGGATAATGAATCTAGAAAGTGCATTTGATGAAGAAGATATTCAAAGGGAGCTTGATAAATGAAAGCATTTCAAACAAAAAGCCATACAAGGTTTCATACGAGTCATTGAAATGACATCTCTAATATTCTTAAATTCACTATACACTAAAAAATTAAGGTATCTTGCACAAAAAGACTGGCTCAGATTCCAGTCTCTTAGTCTAACTAAAACACGAAAACAGCTGCACAATTTTCATTCGATTTTAAATATAGAGAGGAATGTGCATATCTTTCAAGTTACAAGTAGATTTGATATCAAAGTGACAATCTAGCTATGTCAAATTGCTAAAGAAATTAAATATTAACAAAACATACATTAGACAAAGTGGAATGGAACCCACTGCACAACCTATCAGAAAGAGTATATGATCCACGGGAAAGATGCAGAAAGCTACATGAAAGAGTATATGAGCATAAGTTTACCCGCTATTGATTAAATAAAAAAGGAACAAAATTTGCACAATGCTTCATTAAAGTTTTAGAAAAACACAAAAATAATGTCTGTGACTTATCAAATAATGTAACAGGAGTTGAGTAATTTTACATTCCATCTGTATTTGGATTTCCGCTTTGGTGCAGGATCCCCTTCTTGTTATGTGTTGGATTGATGCACATTCTAGAAGGCATCACAAATACTCTGCAAATTTTTTAAACAAGCATAATGTCAGTACAAAACAACTATTAATTAATTCCTCCATCTAGAATTCTTCCTACAAATTTTTTATACGCAAGGAGTGAACTTTAACACCCAAATCAAATGCTCAAAGGCAAATCTTCATAATCCCAGAAACTTGGAGTGTTCTTAATTCCAATTCAACGAATCAAAGAAGATCATCCACAATAGTGATGGAATATTAAATCAAGGTAGTAGACCAGAAGAGAAATTGATGGGACCTTCCGAGGAAGAGGGCTTCTTGGAGGGTGCATCGGAGGCTGGACTCTTGGTGTCGCAGTGCTTTCCGGGGCAATCAATGCGGTCGCCCCAATACAAGTACTTGCTCTCCACCACTGCCTTGGCGGCTTCCCTCGACGACGCGGAGGAAGCAGGGATCGCAGAGGAGAAGGCAACCCAGTGGAGCGCGAGGGCAGCGGCAGAGATGAGGAAGAGTTATACGACGAGGTGCCGTTGGAACCGAAGATTCGCCATAACGGTGAAAGTCCGAGGTGTCGTTCACTAAATTCATCAATCTACGAGACAAATAATTTTGTAATGATATCTGATAATATACATTAAAACCTATTAATGAGGATGTAGCTCAGATGGTACAGCGCTCGCATAGCATGCGAGAGGTATGGGTATCGATACCCCGCATCCCCATAAAATATTTTATTAGTTTATGTTTTTTATTGTGTATGTGAAAGTAATAAAACTCTTTATATATAATTTTATTATTCTAGGTACTCATTTATGAGAAATTCATGAACATACAATACTGTTAATTTTTTTTTAGAGTTTAGGTTAAAAAAGTGAACATTTTTTTTTAACAGGTTTTCGTTGATGATCTTGGATCGATAACCAATGTTATCAAGAATACCTCCAACAAAACATACCCTAAATGATCATGATTTGCGTATACATGGGTGTGCATGATAACAAAACACTATAAATATAGTTTAGATATTCTGCATACCTTACTCTGCACATCTCTTGAATATCCAATTTGTTTTTTTAAATTTAATTTTTTGTTATGCTTAATACTATAATCCAAATCCTACACTCAAAAGACAAACTCTTATTGACATAAGTGGAGCTAAAAAAATTCGTATTTCGCTGATTCAATGTGCTGCCCACGAATGTCGCCTAGGCTAGCATCCGTGTGTGTATAGTATGTTATTTGATCGTCCGTGCCTGATTGGTAGAGGCACCTGGAATTGATCAAGGCGTCTCAATTTTTTTTATATTTTAAAATTAAAAAAATCCATAAATCGGAGCTAAAAGAAATATCCTATATATATATATATATTATACCCGTGAGTATCTAATTTTGTTTAATTTGAACATTATAATTTAACATATATAAACACTAAAGGTAAAATCTAATTAGTTTAAACTCGGAGCTTAAAAAAATAAAATAAAATAACACATGTATTTCAATTGGGGTGTCTGGATCAATTCTATGCGCTCGACAACACAGTTATGGACTGTTCCACTACAAAAAAAAACAGCATTACAGACGGAATATTCTGTCGTAGTTCTGTCGGTATAGGCATTTACCGACGGAAAATAAAGTGTCGGTGTAAAATTCGTCGCAAAATTATACTCTGACGGAATTACTGTTCCGTCGGTACATTTACCGATGGAATAACTAGTTCCATCGGTAAATATATACCGACGACAAAGTTATTCTGTCGACAATTTTCGCTATCCTAATCTATGAGCCCGACAACAGAGTTGTGGACTGTTCCACCGCGAACGATATATATATAGGTGCCCATCTTGTATTAGATTTATTTTTTAAAATTTATTTCTTTTAGCTCCTGAGTTAAGCCGATTAGATTTAAACTTTAGGGTTTAGGAGTTGGATTTTAGTGTTCAAGCTAAAAAAATTAAAATTAAAAAATTTTAAGTACCCATGGGTTATATAATATATGTATTTTGGGTGTTTAGGATTTACAATTTAAAGGAATAAATTTTTAAAAAAAATTGAGATGCTTGGATCAATTCTAGGCGCGTGAATTGTTCTGCAGCGAATGATCCTTGTAAATTTCTCATGAAGGAGATCAATGATCATAAGCAAAGGAAACCGGAAATCTCCATGTTTCTGGAGATACATTCTCTTGCGAAACATAGAACAAACACACTATTGTAAAACAACAAATTACTACAATCAAAGTTAACTGCAAAATTGAATCATTACCCGTTCAGCAAGCACGCAAGCTTTGCCAGGAGTCCCAACACCAACTGCAATTAGTTTAACTCCTGCTGCATCAAATTTGGATGAGTTTGCAAGTATCAAAAGAGAAGAGCTAAACTCACCAACAAAAACATCCAAAATGCCTCAGGAGTGCAACCACTAAAACACACTAATCCACACAAAAGTAGTTGATCATGTATCAATCAATCTGCTAGGACAATGAAACAGAACAGCTAACAATTGCCTAATCGAACAAACTAAGAGCAGGTGGTAATCAGATCTAGAGAAGAAAGATTTAGAAAATCAGTAGTTAGTATGAACGGGAGAAGGGAAAAAAGGAAGCAATTTGATATTTCGTTTTGGTCCCAGAGATCGCTGAGGAACAGGGCTCTCCAGTGCCCTCGCTGCGAATACACGGATACCATCTAGGGCATCCCGGGTTGCGGTCTCATTGACGCCGCTAGTAGCGATTGCGACAGAGGAACCATGCGACGCAGCTTGAAGGATCGGCATCTGAAGCCGACTAGTGACGAGCCGAGTGAATCGGGGGATCAAACCCACAGATGGCTTCGGCGGAGAATTCGATCAGCTTACGAGGGAACGAGGCGGAGAGAGGGTGAGCGACGGAGGAGAGGTCCTGCTCGCCGACGCAGCTGCAGTGGCGAAGCAACAAACCTTAACAACCTCTAGAACAAAATCTCAAGCAACAAGATTCTCCTTTCTTTTCCGCGGTCAAGGAGAAGGAGACGTGAGAAAGATCACAGTTTGCAATGTACTCTCGCGTCTTCTTAAAAAAAAAACCTCTAATGGCCATTTAGACCAGGTGGAGTGGTACTCTCGCCTCTTCTTACAAACAAAAAAAAATTGTAATGACCTTTTATACTAGATGGAGTTTAGAGTTTAGGGTTTAGAATTTAGTCCCATATCGTTTGTTTTTGATTGACGGAGTGGAACTAGTGCTATAAAAGAAGAGGCTATGGCTCTAATTTATTCATATCTTTCTCAGCTTTTTGGCTAAGATCAAGTGTAGTATTTGTTTTTATTAGTTTAATATCTAATACATGGACCATTGGATCACTAAGATATTAAATTAATTTTTGTTTTTGGGGATAGATCATCTACTAGATCTTTCGTGTGTTATCCTTGTGTTGTACTATTGCAGGGTTCGTGTGTTAAGTTCAATTAACTTTTTCTATTAAGGTGGTGTTTGGTTTAGAGGTTTGGAAATAAGGGAATGGATTCATTTCCAAACCTGGATGAAACCCACCCCCTCCCTTAGGTTTTGATGGAATAGGAATAGGAATTAAGTTTTGGACAAAAATACCCTTAGTATATTTGTTTAATTTTTCTTTCATTTCATTTTCTCTCCTTGTTCTCTCTCATTATACTTTCTCTCTCCTCATTCTAACACCACCTAAATTAAGTTTATTTTTAAATTATTTATTACAGTCCATGAAATTAAATCATAAAATTTTATATATTTTAAAATAAATACAAAACACATAAAAAATAATCAAATTTTTTTTTACTGATTTAATTATTAATTTTTAGTTAATAAATAAGAAATTTTAAAATTATAATTAAATAAATTGATGTTTTCTTAGATGAAATTTTGAAATAATTTAATTAAAAATTTAAATTTGATTAGGTTATTCATTTTAAATTTTAAATGTTATCAAGTTCTCAATTTAATTGGTATCAAGTATTCAACTTGCAAATCCTCCAGCCATGAAAATTTTTTACCGGTCTGTCAGTCCAGTGTTATTAGATCAACCGTCCATTAGAGAAAATTCATCCATTAATTCACCAAGATTTAAACACGATCCTTAAATATTTGAGAAACTAAAAAAGTGCCCTACCGTGGTACTATTACACAAGAACAACCTTATTTATTGCTTAAAACTTATTCAATTAGTTATTAAATTTAATAATTTAAACTTATTTTATTTTATTTATTTAACATGCTTATAAAAAGTTATTGATGATTATTATTCACTAATAAACTTGTTCAAATTTATTCATAAGTTATTGAAACATGCCCAATTAATTAAAATTGTGTTGTATTGAACGCACATAAATAATTCCATATTAAATTGAACACCAAACTTATTTTTGAACCATTGGTTCATTTACTGCCCTATCCGGCACGCTTGGGATATGCAACGAGGGCAGAATGATAGCGCACGCTTGGGATATGTACCGAGAGCACAATGTTGTTACCATCTCGATGATCTTGAACCAACTCCAGACCAATGCTTTGGATAAACATGCTCGCTCAGTCAAACTGATAAGTAAATTGTTCGGTCACACTGAAAGAACAAGCCAAATGAAAGGCCATGGGGAAACCCTAACCCTACGGTCTACGGAGGGCCCTAACTATAGGAGAGTAACTCGAGGGGTGATTAGCTTGCGGGTTAGATTAACAAACATGTTAAGGTGCTTTCATACTAGGAAGCAACAGAGTTGGGAAAGTTGGCAACAAAGTTCTTTAATATATTTTGCAATGGGAGAAGGAAGCACGATGGCCAAAGTAAGATTGACTTTCCACATCTCTTCCCTCCAGGCCATTTCAAGTAGATATAAAAGAAACAAAAGGAGTTCAATAGGATGAACCCAGCATATCAAATGAGAACCACCAAAACCTCAAGAGTAAGATGCACGAATTGAGACTTCCTCCTCAAAATATTTGACAGTATGATTGATCATGTCTGAAAATAGAAAAGAGGGCATGCTGGCAATGGTGACTTGGTTATTGATTGGAATAGGACTTTTTACTATGAGAAAAAGTTTTCCTTTGATCTTGCACACACTAAAACAAGTAAAAAAAATGTTAGTGCCCAAAAGCCAGGGGAAGTCTTTGGGGATAGCCCTCCGACGCTAATGACGCAAAGCCTCTGCGAGTGGCGGCCATGAGCACAGCCACCGGCCAAATCGGAGACAACTCTGTGGGTGTCCCTCAAGGCCTACGACGTCGGCAATTGGGGAAGTTCGCGACATGGACGCTATCTTTCTATGTGTTGGCAACAGGCAACAAAATCGATCTGAGCGGCAGCAAACAAGAGCAAAAGGAAGGGGTAGCAATTTTAAACAGGAGATTTGTCATGCATTTATAACTAACTATATGCTCTGATACCATTGTTGATACTCAATATGCATGAATCAAAATGAATTAAAATGGTAAACACTTACAACAATCTCCCGCAGATCTACAATCGGCGACGATCAGATTTGATGTCGGGAGATCAATCATAGGATCGGAAGGCTCTCCACAATTCCACGAACCAAATCCCACCGTCTCAAATTTCTTCTCACTCTCCCGTTGTCTCTTTCTCTACACCGTGAATCACCCCCCAATGATCCTTGGACGTACCCCTTATAAAGGAAAATAACCCAAGGATATAATGGACTTTTCCATTAAGAGTAGTGGGGAACGTGGGCATGTTCCCACGTTCCCCATTTCCTGTAGGATCAGCATCTGAAGCCAACTAGTGACGAGCCGAGCGAATCGAGGGATCAAACCCATAGACAGCTTCGGCGAAGATTTTGATCAGCTTACGAGGGAGCGAGGAGGAGAGTGGGTGACCGACGGAGGAGAGGTCCTGCTCGTCGACGCAGCTACAGCGGTGAAGCAACAAATCTTAACTGCCTCGAGAACAAAATCGCAAGCAACAAGACTCTCCTTTCTTTTCCACGACCAAGGAGAAGGAGACGTGAGAAAGATAACGGTTTGCAGTGTACTCTCGCCTCTTCTTAAAAAAAAAAACTCTAATGGCCATTTATACCAGGTGGAGTTGTACTCTCGCCTCTATTTACAAACAAAAAAAAACTGTAATGACCTTTTATACTAGGTGGAGTTTAGAGTTTAGGGTTTAGAATTTAGTCCCATATCGTTTGTTTTTAATTGACAGAGTGGAACTAGTGCTATAAAAGAAGAGGCTATGAGACTTTCTCATTCATACCTTTCTCGGCCTTTTGGCTAAGATCAAGTGTAGTATCTGTTCTTATCAGTTTAATATCTGATACATGGACAATTGGTTCACTATGATATTAAATTAATTTTTATTTTGGGGAGGGATCATTACAGTAGCTTGCTATTGGATCCTTCGCGTGGCATCCCTGTTTTGCACTATTGTAGGGGTTCGACGCACGCGACCAAGATAAATTAAATTTTTATATTAAATTAAGTTTTTTTTAAATTATTAATTATAGTGCATGAAATTAAATCTTAAAATTTTATATATTTAAAAATAAATATAAAACACATAAAAATAATTGAATTTTTTTACTGAATTAATTATTAATGTTCAGTTAATGAATAAGAAATTTTAAAATTAGAATTGAATAAATTGATGTTTTCTTAGATTAAATTTTGAAATAATTTAATTAGGTCCTTCAATTTAATCGAAATAACTTAATTAGTGTTTTTTTTAATTTGGTAAGAAAAAATGATTTTACTCCGCCGAAGAAAGATAAATCACGTACCAAACAACTTTCTAATAGAGAAAATTCAAGTATTCAACTTACTAATCCTGTGATGGTCAATCCAATCAGAAAAATTTTTCCGAAGAAAGGTCCATCAAGACCAATCAATCGTCCAATAGAGAAAATTCAAGTATTCAACTTACTAATCCTGGGATGGTCAATCCAACCATAAAAATTTTCCACCGGTCCATCAATCCAGTGTTCTTAGATCAATCGTCCATTAGAGAAAATTCATTCGTTAATTCATCGAGATTTAAACTCAATCCTTAAATATTTGGGAAATTAAAAAAAGTGCCTTACTGTGGTACTATTACACAAGAACAACCTTATTTATTGTTTGAAACTTGTTCAACTATTTACTAAATTTAATTATTTTATTTTATTTTATTTATTTAACATGTTTATAAAAAAGTTATTGATTATCATTATTCACCAACATACTTGTTCAAATTTATTCGTAAGGTATTGAAATTGTATTGTATTGAACGAACAAAAATAATTCCTTATTAAATTGAACACCAATCTTATTTTTGAACAATTGGTTCATTTACCGCCCTATCCAGCACGCTTGGGATATGCAACGAGGGCACAATGATAGGGCACACATGGGATGTGTACCGAGAGCACAATGTTGTTACCATCTCGATGATCTTGAACCAAC
The DNA here is from genome assembly GCF_018446385.1 of Zingiber officinale. Classification (NCBI taxonomy): domain Eukaryota; kingdom Viridiplantae; phylum Streptophyta; class Magnoliopsida; order Zingiberales; family Zingiberaceae; genus Zingiber; species Zingiber officinale. The sequence continues at coordinate 542,948 of NW_024589968.1, read as the reverse complement.
TCCAGACCAATGCTTTGGATAAATAGGCTCGCTCAGTCAAACTGATAAATGGATCACTGAAAGAACATGCCAAATGATAGACCATGGTAAAACCCTAACCCTACAGTCTACGGAGGGCCCGAACTATAGGAGAATAACACGAGGGGTGATTAGCTTGCGGGTTAGATTAAGTAACATGTTAAGGCACTTTCATACCAGGAAGCAACAAAGTTGGGAAAGTTGGCAACAAAGTGTAAGACCGATAGGTTCGATAGAGGGGGGGGGTGAATATCGATTCGAAAATATCGAGTATAAGCGCAGCGGAAAAGAAAAGTAGACACAGTTGTTTTTACTTCGTTCGGAGCCTGTGACGACTCCTACTCGAAGGCCCGTGGTCCTTGACCACTTTCGTTGGGCAATCACTAGCAATTCGAATATAATTACAAAATGAGTACAAGGAATGCTAATGAAACAAAGTAATACCGACAAGGGAATTAACCAAAAAGACGAAGAAGCACTTTGTCGGAGCTTTGTTAGCGTCGCAGGAACGTGGAGCAGCAGGACCAGCAGTCGAAGAGTTCTCAGTAATGATGATTTTGAAGCTCCTGCCTGGGGCTTCTTTTATATGCTGTCCCGGGCGCCTGGATCCCTTCCGGGCGCCTGGAACGTGACGTAGCTGCACAAACCATGATGCTCCACGTGGCGACGACTCGGCTGGATGAAATTTGCCTTCCGGGCGCCCGGATCCCTTCCGGGCGCCCGGACCCCTCTTCTCCAGAAAGTCCTTCTCCTGCAAGAAAAGGTTAGTCCGAGGCAAATGTACCCTGCAGCAAAAGAATGTTAGCACAGTTTTATAGATGAGCAAAGTATGACTTAGATTCCGTCTTTCCGAGACCGGAATCTAGTCACGATCTCGACTTAGATATCCGAAATGGATCTAAGCCGGATCGACGCCTAATGTTCCCTACCCGGGAACGCGTCCTCGCAGTCACTCCCCTCCAGTGACTTACCTGCCAGACGTCCGGTCAGCCCGTTGACCCGCTTGGACTTCTCGCCAGCGTCCGGTCAGACCTAGCTGGACTTCTCGCCAAGCGTCCGGTCAGCCCGTCGACCCGCTTGGACTTCTCGCCAGCTATCCGGTCAGCCCGTCGACCTAGCTGGACTTCTCGCCAAGCGTCCGGTCAGCCCGTCGACCCGCTTGGACTTCTCGCCAGCTATCCGGTCAGCCCGTCGACCTAGCTGGACTTTTCCTGCACACTTGATAAAAGTGTCAGACAACAACAAACCTAACTTAACCTGATTTGTCATTCATCAAAACCTGAGTTAGACCGTTAGTGCTAACCGCACCAACAATCTCCCCCTTTTTGATGGAATGACAACCTGGTTAAGTTAGTGATAAAAAATATGCAAGAATCAAGCATGATTTTTAAGGTTTAAGTTAGTTTTTCAAGTTTGCATTAAGTTGCTCTAACTTAACCAACCTAACCCTCCCCCTTTGGCATTCATCAAAAAACAAGGGTAAAGATACACAGTGAGAAATACCGAAAACAATAATACCTTGAACAATAACTGTGTTTTTAAATCCAAGAGAAGATCAAATTGACTTGGGGGAGTATAAAGTTTTGAAATTTTGTTTAAAGCATTAGCTTTTAGTTTTTAAAAAAATGCTAAGTTTAGATAGGTTAATTTTCAAACATACGTCTATAAGGTCCAAAACAAGTTTCAACTTTGAAATGCTACTTAAACATAAGTTTTCAAAACCAAAATTCCAAAACTAAGTTTGAAAAGTCTAGTTTTCAAAACTGATTGAAATTTATTTTTCAACACTAAGTGTACAAGATTCAATTTTCAAAATCAAGGAAAATAATTTTGAGAAGCTTAGTTTGTAAACTAAACTTTGTAAAATTTATCTTTCAAATTAAATTGTCAAAATTAAGTAAAATCAAATTTTTAAGAAATAGACTCAGGACAATTTTTTTTAAGTAAGATTAAGTTTAAATCTTTACTTGAAAAGTTCAGTTTTCAAAGAATAGGTAAAAAGTTTGTGAGATTAAAAATTTCACAATTTTAAACAAATTATTTTTAAACTTTGATTTTAAAAATTAAGTTGAAAATTCAATTTGGAAAACTAAAGTAGTTTATTTCTCCCCCTGAATTTGATATCTAACCAGCTGTCTAACCAATTAGGTACTAACTAACTATTAGAAAATAGTAGCTTTCACTTGGTTAGTCAGATTAAGTTAATTATAATCAGTCAGTGTTTGATTTGACTGATGAACTTTAATCTGATTAATATTTGAATTGTATTTAACGTCCAGACTGATACTGATGCACTGAAATAAGCATCTTAGGTCCAGACAGATGGCCTATGCATCTCACCCCTTTCTATGTTTATCAACCACAAGCAAGGTAAACCTACGGTGTTGGTGAGATGCTCAAGAACTAAACCTATGGGTACATGCTTTCTAAGGATGTAAGACTAGTCTAAGGCCAAAACTGTTTTTGAAAGTCTAAAAATGGAAATTTTGAAATCAAACAAGTTTAGCCTACAAGTTGATAAAATCATTTTTTGAAAGTTTTTTTTTTTTTTTAATTTCCTAGTTTTTTTTTGTTTTTTTGTTTTTTTTTAAATTTCCTAGTCTATTGAGTAAGAACATATTCAATGTAAGTTTGAAATATCACTAGATAACTCCAAAAATATTTTACAAATAGTGTAGCTACAGAAGTAGGTCATCACTAAAGCTACTGAGATGATGAAGAGGGTGGTCCAGACCCCAAGGATCGAAGAAGTGTCATCAGCTCAGTGTGGCGGGTGTCCCCGGCAGCTCGTAACTCGGCAACCTCTCGCCGCATGTCCCGATGAAAATCGGAGTTCTCCTGCTGGAGACTCGCCATGGCTCTCTCTAGTCCGGTCATACGGTCGGCTAGAGTGCGGGAAGCGTGTCGTGGTGCTCGAGCTGGGGGTGGTGGTGGAGCCGGTGCGGCTTCCTCCGGAAATAGTGCGAGCATGAACTCGTCCATCTGTGCGTCTGGATCGGGCTGGTGCTGTGCCCCCCTCCGCCAAGTCGTAGTCCCGTCATCTCTATCTACGTGAATGCCGGCTAAGGAGAAGTTCCGAGAGGATATAACATCGAACTCGGTCATATGGGCAATGTCTCCTCTAGTGACATCAATGTGCAGTGAGGACATATAGGCTGTCAGAATGTGACCAAATGGCATATGGACTCGACTGTCAGTCACGTATCCGGCTGCGTAAGTGATGGTGGAGAAGATATGTAGGCTAATGTCAATCTCCAACCTATGAATCAGGGCATAAAGTAGGAATGAATGGAATGGGCGCATCACAGCGATGTCCCGAGTGGTCAGTGGTAAAATACAAAGAACTACAACCCTATAAAGAGCGTAGTCATGGACTCTAAGTTCTACTGACCGAAACTGTGTTACAGTGGGATCTCTCTCTCCCCCAAAAAAATACGAATACATCGTATCGAGAGTAATATGTGAGTAGGGATCGTCGAACGGTAGATCCCTCGGAGGATAGCACAAAAAGGGGCAAGTAGAAGGACGCAACTCTAAAAACTCTCTAACAGTCATAGGGGACAATACAATATCAGTGCCTGCTGCCCTAGTGGTATAGATGAAGTCATCTATTTTTACTAAGTTATTGCAAAATTCGGCACATAGACTTATGTTTATTGGATTGGTACATTCTACAAGGTTCCTTAAATTGTAGTGGCCTATAACCTCTAAGGCAGAGGGACATGACCTTAGGAAGAAGGCTCTATCTATGCAGGTAGTCCTAATGGCCTTATAGATGGTGGACTCAAATTTAATCCTATGTTCGTCTGTGGGAAACCTAGGGTCTGTACTAGCATTGGAGGGTCCAGCACCAGTATTTGTTCGTTTCTTACTGTATATAAAGAATATAAAAAAAATTTAGAAGACAACAAAAAAAATTATTTTAGAGAGGGGAAGAATATTTTACCGAGGAGCCATCGAAAAAATATAGATTTGACGACCTCGGTTGAATCGCAACAGCGTCTTCACCGCACGAAAATTTAATTTAGAGTACTTTCGCACTGAGGTTCAAAGTGAACCTTGGCAAAAGTGAGAATGAGTGGGGCAGAGGTTGGGGGCGCCTGCTGCCCCTTATTTATAGGGCACTCCGGGCGCCCGGACCCTCTCCGGGCGCCCGGGGTTGCTGGGATCATTTTTTGAAACTTTTTTTTTTTTTTTTAAGTAAGATTTTGAAAACTTAAGTTTCAAATTAAATTTTGAGATTAATTTAAGTTTCTTTTAAAATTAATTTTTAAGTTTAAAACTAAAATTTTTGAAATTAATTTTTAAGTTTAAAATTTTGAAATTAATTTTTAGGTTTTAAAATTAAAATTTTGAAATTAATTTTTAAGTTTAAAATTAAAATTTTTGAAATTAATTTTTAAGTTTAAAATTAAAATTTTTGAAATTAATTTTTAAGTTTAAAATTAAAATTTTTGAAATTAAATTTTTGAAATTAATTTTTAAGTTTAAAATTAAAATTTTTGAAATTAATTTTTAAGTTTAAAATTAAAATTTTTGAAATTAATTTTTAAAATTAAGATTTTGAAATTAATTTTTAAGTTTAAAATTAAAATTTTTGAAATTAATTTTTAAGTTTAAATTAAAATTTTTGAAATTAATTTTTAAGTTTAAATTAAAATTTTTGAAATTAATTTTTAAGTTTAAAATTAAAATTTTGAAATTAATTTTTAAGTTTAAAATTAAAATTTTTGAAATTAATTTTTAAGTTTAAAATTAAAATTTTTGAAATTAATTTTTAAGTTTAAAATTAAAATTTTGAAATTAATTTTTAAGTTTAAAATTAAAATTTTTGAAATTAATTTTTAAGTTTAAAATTAAAATTTTTGAAATTATTTTTTAAGTTTAAAATTAAAATAAGATTTTGAAATTAATTTTTAAGTTTAAAATTAAAATTTTGAAATTAATTTTTAAGTTTAAAATTAAAATTTTTGAAATTAATTTAAGTTTAAAATTTTGAAATTAATTTTTAGGTTTTAAAATTAAAATTTTTGAAATTAATTTTTAAGTTTAAAATTAAAATTTTGAAATTAATTTTTAAGTTTAAAATTAAAATTTTTGAAATTAATTTTTAAGTTTAAAATTAAAATAAGCCTAATTCATCTCACCCGATCTATATTATCAATCAGGGAATCCTATGATTTTGTGAGATGAAATTGGTTTGATTACAGACTTTTGGTTTAACTTGTGTTAGATTCAGATTTAGTTTTGGTTTCCACAAATAGGCATTCTTTGGATAAACTTCTAAGCTTGGTGAGTCACAGGGACATCATTAGAAGTAACCAACCTTTCGAAGTTTTCCGAATAGTCCTATCCACGGAACTTAGTACTAAATCTTGGTCTAACTGGTTAGGATTCGTTTAAGGGTAGCTTCGGTCAGTTCCACTTGGCCAAATGCACGGATCGAAGCCATATCTTTCTAGACATGCGATGCCCAAGCTTCCTTAACAACGTACTATCATCCAAAACTTCACCAGCACCATGAGTCAAGTTAACCTTGGTCTCTTTTAACTAATCCTAATTACCTGTCGGGTTAGTTTGTTTTGGGTTACCCGGTATGTTAGTTTTGGAGGTGCCAGCTATTCCGCTCCCCCTGAATTATTAGCCATTAATTTAGATTTTGGGTTTGTGTCGATTCTTTTTATAGTTATAATCAACTTGGTGATAGTTTAAATTTTGTTGAGTTTTGAATTTTGATTTCAAGTTAAATTTATTTTTTAGTTTTTGATCTGATTTATTCAAGTTTATATAATGTATTTTATCTTTAGGTATATAGAATTGATTAGGTCCTACTTGCGTGGTTAAGCACGCTTTCGGGACCCAAGCTTGTTTAGTTACTTTGTGTTGGGTTAATAATGATTTAAAGGTTTTGTTTGATTTTGACTTATATCCAAGTCCGGTTTTATTATAGCATGCCTTTTGGTTATTTAGAATTAAATCTAAATTTTTAGATCTTGTTGTGAATTTTTCCAACAATTCTTTTAACTTATTAATTTCACTTTTTAATGATAAATTCTCCTCCTCAAGTGTTCGGTCTTGAGTTGGATTCGAATTTTTTAATTGTTCCTTGAGGTTTTGATTTTCTTCAAGAAGTGATTTATTTTCATTTTCCAATTTAACTAATTTTTTATTTAAACACGAGATAATTCTAAAGAATTTACGATTTAAGTTTAGGTATACCTCTTCGGAACCTTCGGAAACGAGTGCGGACTCGTGGCTTGATTCGGGTTCGGACCCGTCTTCCGATTCCTCTGATTCGTCTTCCGTTTCAGCTTCGCGAGCCATCAGCGCGAGGTGACTTTGGTGCTTTTGCCTTTCTCCTTCCGATTCGTCTGAGGAGGAATCGTCCCATGTTGCTTTGAGGGCTTTCTTCTTTGTTGACTTTGGTTTGTCAAGTTTCAATCTTGGGCATTCGTTCTTGTAGTGCCCCTTTTTGTTACATCCGAAACATGTGACATTTCTTGAGTCGGCTGGCGAACTGATCTTCTGAAGATCCTGTTTGCTGAAGCTTCTCTTTTTCCTGGTGAACATTTTCCTTACCAGGTTCACCAGGTGTTCTTCGTCTTCAGAGTCTTGATCGGAATCTTCTTCAGATTCGGGTTTGTTCTTCTTTTCTTTAGATGAACCTGCGAATAAAGCTACACCTTTCTCGACCCCGGCGTTAGTTTGCTCATGAAGTTCTAATTCACAGAAGAGTTCATCCAATTTTAATTTAGATAAATTTTTTGAAATTTTGTAGGCATCTACAATTGATGCCCACAAATTATTTCACGGAAAAGCATTTAACGCGTACCTTATTAAGTCTCGGTTCTCCATTTGGTGTCCTATCGCGTGGAGACCGTTGAGGATATCTTTGACCCTCGCGTGGAGCTGACTTGCCGTTTCTCCTTCCTGCATTTTTATATTAAAAATTTTATTTAACAGCAAATCTCTTTTTGTTACCTTCGCGTCGCTTGTTCCTTCGTGCAGCTCGATCAGTTTATCCCAGAGCTCCTTAGCGTTTTCATGCGGTCCGACCCGGTTCAGTTCTTCTCGTGTTAGTCCGCAGTGTAGAGTGTTGATGGCTTTGTTTTCAATTGATGCCTTTTTCTTTAAATCATTTGTCCATTCTTCAGGGTCTATTATTTTCCCGGAGTTGTCTACTGGAATTTTATAAGCCTTTGTGACGCTCATCCATTGGTCGTAGTCTGTCTTCATGTAGACCTCCATTCTTCTCTTCCAGTACGAAAAGTCATCCCCGTTGAATAGGGGAGGACGAACTGTGCTGAAGCCTTCTTGTTGAGACATCTTATCCTGCACACACTAAATTAACTGGAAAAAAGGAAATCCCAAGACTTCGTCTTGGATTAGCAGTGCGGAAAAAAAAAAAAAGAACTCTAAGTGTAACGAAAAAAATCTTCCAAAAAGATAATAATATCAGTTTGGAATTGAAAAATATTTCACCCCCTGTCTGATTGGTGGTTGCACCAAATCAGAGCGGTACCTGCTCTGATACCACTTGTAAGACCGATAGGTTCGATAGAGGGGGGGGTGAATATCGATTCGAAAATATCGAGTATAAGCGCAGCGGAAAAGAAAAGTAGACACAGTTGTTTTTACTTCGTTCGGAGCCTGTGACGACTCCTACTCGAAGGCCCGTGGTCCTTGACCACTTTCGTTGGGCAATCACTAGCAATTCGAATATAATTACAAAATGAGTACAAGGAATGCTAATGAAACAAAGTAATACCGACAAGGAAATTAACCAAAAAGACGAAGAAGCACTTTGTCGGAGCTTTGTTAGCGTCGCAGGAACGTGGAGCAGCAGGACCAGCAGTCGAAGAGTTCTCAGTAATGATGATTTTGAAGCTCCTGCCTGGGGCTTCTTTTATATGCTGTCCCGGGCGCCTGGATCCCTTCCGGGCGCCTGGAACGTGACGTAGCTGCACAAACCATGATGCTCCACGTGGCGACGACTCGGCTGGATGAAATTTGCCTTCCGGGCGCCCGGATCCCCTCCGGGCGCCCGGACCCCTCTTCTCCAGAAAGTCCTTCTCCTGCAAGAAAAGGTTAGTCCGAGGCAAATGTACCCTGCAGCAAAGAATGTTAGCACAGTTTTATAGATGAGCAAAGTATGACTTAGATTCCGTCTTTCCGAGACCGGAATCTAGTCACGATCTCGACTCAGATATCCGAAATGGATCTAAGCCGGATCGACGCCTAATGTTCCCTACCCGGGAACGCGTCCTCGCAGTCACTCCCCTCCAGTGACTTACCTCACTTACCTGCCAGACGTCCGGTCAGCCCGTTGACCCGTCTGGACTTCTCGCCAAGCGTCCGGTCAGCCCGTCGACCCGCTTGGACTTCTCGCCAGCTATCCGGTCAGCCCGTCGACCTAGCTGGACTTCTCGCCAGCTATCCGGTCAGCCCGTCGACCTAGCTGGACTTCTCGCCAAGCGTCCGGTCAGCCCGTCGACCCGCTTGGACTTCTCGCCAGCTATCCGGTCAGCCCGTCGACCTAGCTGGACTTTTCTTGCACACTTGATAAAAGTGTCAGACAACAACAAACTTAACTTAACCTGATTTGTCATTCATCAAAACCTGAGTTAGACCGTTAGTACTAACCGCACCAACACAAAGTTCATTAATATATTTTGCAATGGGAGAAGGAAGCACAACGACCAAATTAAGTAAGATTGACTTTCCACATCTCTTCCCTCCAGGCTATTGTAGGTAGATATAAAAGAAACAAAACGAGTTCAATAGGATGAACCCAGCATATCAAATGAGAACCACTAAAACATCAAGAGTAAGATGCATGAATTGAGACTTCCTCCTCAAAATATTTGATAGTACGATTGATCGTGTCTGAAAATTGAAAAGAGGGCATGCTGGCAATGGTGACTTGTTATTGATTGGAATAAGACTTTTTACTATGAGAAAAAGTTTTCCTTTGATCTCGCAAACACAAAAACAAGTAAAAAAAATGTTTGTACCCAGAAATCAGGGGAAGTCTTTGGCGATAGCCCTCTGATGTTAATGACGGAAAGCCTCAGCGAGTGGCGGCCATGAGCAAAGCCACCAGCCAAATCGGAGACAAACTCCGTGGGTGTCCCTCAAGGCCTACGACGTCGGTAATTGGCGAAGTTCGTGACATGGACGCTATCTTTCCATGTGTTGGCAGCGAGAAACAAATTCGATCGGAGCTGCAGCAAACAAGAGCAAAAGGAAAGGGTAGCAATTAAGCAGGAGATTTGTCATGCATTTTATATCTAACTATGTGCTTTGATACCATTGTTGATACTCTAAATGCATGAATCAAAACGAATTAAAATGGTAAACACTTACAACGATCTCCCGCAGATCTGCAATCGACGAAGATTGGATTTGCGATCGGAAGAGCAATCATAGGATTGGAAATCTCTCCACAATTCCACGAACCAAATCCCACCGTCTCAGATGTTCTGCTCACTCTCTCGTTGTCTCTTTCTCTACACCATGAATCGTCCCCCATGATCCTTGGACGCACCCCTTATAAAGGGAAATAACCCAAGGATATGATGGGCTTTCCCATTAAGAGTAGTGGGGAACGTGGGCATGTTCCCACGTTCCCATTTCCTATAGGATCGACATCTGAAGCCGAATAGTGACGAGATGAGCGAATCGGGGGATCAAATCCACAGACAGCTTCGGTGAAAAATTTGAACAGCTTACGAGGGAGTGAGATGGAGAGAGGGTGTGTCACGCCCCCAGAAGAGTCCCTGTCCGAGAAAATTTCGGCAGCATCTCCCCTGTACGGCGGACAATCAAAAATTTTCTACAAGCACTAAATACTCAGCCACAGGCGGCTGGAATAATAACAGTAAATAAAATCAATCACCACGCAGTTTATATATGTATTCAGCCTCTGGCTGTCACAACCACGCAGTTAATAAAATAAACAACATAGTAATACTCTGACTCGAAATCAACCCTACTCAACTACACTCGTAAAGCCCAAAATCCGATTTTTCTTACCTCTTCTGCCGTCCAGGCAGGCATGTAGTAGAGTAAATCCAAATCATACTAAAAGTCCATCCAACGGAAAGATTCCATACAATATCCATATGTAAGTCCAAAACAAAACTAAAATAAAGTCTGATAGCGAAAAGCTAAAATGAAACAACTCAAAAATCAGCAGCGGCGACACGAAGTGGGGACTAGCGACTGAAACTCCTCCCGACAAAGATCAACCTGAAAATAACAACAATGGAGGCGGGTGAGTCCAACACTCAGCAGTTACATAAAGTAAAGAAACAACACCTAGCACTAATCATGCGTACTTGATAAGAAAGATAAGAATGCATCCGAAATAAACAGAAGAATACTGCCAGGTCCCGAGTATAAGGTCAAACAATCCGAGGGATAAGGAAATCATATGTATGTCAAACATAGGTATCCAAACAATACGCAGCATATAAATGCAGGAAACACAAACACAAGCAATAAATACATCATGCATATGATGCCAATGATGCGTCCTGGTCACCCCGACGCCATCGATCATCTCATACAAAAGTGAGGCCGAGTGGGTAGGGCTGTGACAACCGTGCACTCTGTCACTACTCCTGATGAGTGACCGAGTGGACGGGATGCAGTCGGAGTACACCTATCCTCCTACCCCAAATCATAGATGGGGGAGCGCAATGCTCTCAACTCCCGGTACTCAAAGACAGGGAGGAATCCCTGCCGGATAACACGTTGTGTCACACTACCCATGAGCGGACCAACGGTGCCTAACAGAGTCCCTGCTGCAACACACTCAGCCTGAATCGACCACTAACCCATGAGTGGTGGTGTGTGCAGATCCATGTAACTGGCGATGTGCTCAACAATAATGGAGCGGACTATCGCACAGCATGCAATCATGCAAATAGTGCATGGCACTAACCACAAGAATATCCTGACCTAATCCACATATATATAAAAATGCATCAAAGGTCAACGAATCCAAAACAATCCAAAGGTATACAGAAGGTATAAAACCTAGGTCCTGAACATGGTCAAGCATGGCATATCACTACCCCTATAAGCATGTATAAACAGGTAAAATATACCTGAGACGCAAAACCAATCAATCAATCAAGCATGTAAGATTTGGGTAGTGATTAACCGAAAACAGATAAGAAACACAATTAATGCAACATGTTAATTTAATTACTAAGCATATCAAATGACATAAGTCAAAAGTACCCGCCTCCAATAGGAACGTCCAAATCCGACATCGAGATACTCGTCTCGCGTCAAGGTCCTGTAATATTTATAGTTTACAGGTTTAGCTAATTTCATATAGATAAAATAGCTAAATCAAATCTACGAGAGGCTAACATAAATCCAACAATTAACTAGGGTTAATTTACCTTAACCCTAATTATCCCATTAATCGATTAGATTAAAAATCTAAACTTATCCTTAAATCAAATTAAGAACAATTCATGACTAACATTCCCTAGTTTCCATTCCAGGAGTAAGCTACAACGAAATAAACACACACCTTACCTAAACTCGCAACCGATGTTGATCCACAACTAGGGACAGTACTGCCAACACAGATTGATTGCTGCTGGAATCCAAGAAAAGCCACCGAAGCAACACTTCCTGGGATCCTTCACTGAACGAAATAGGATGAAATCAAGAATCCAACCCAAAATCCCAAATTTTCTACTAAGCAACCCCTTACCTTCTAGATCGTAGTTAGGGCACCGAGGAAGGATTGGCCGGAGCTAGGGCACGGGGTGACCGGCAGTGGCGTCGGCTCTGTCCGGTGCGGCGACGACACTCTGCAAAGGAAGAGGCGTCGGCGGTGTGGCTCAGATCCACCGCACAGTGGCCGGCGTTCGCTCTAGGGCACGGCTGGGCGGAGAAGTGGGGTTCGGCTCAGTAGAGAAGAGAAGGAAATGGATGTGCGGCGGTGGAGAAGCGGCTATCGCTGCACTACTTCGTGCGGAAAGAAGGAACTCGGCCGGCGGCAGCGTCGGGTAGAGAAGGTGCCGAGAGGAGATGAGAACGAAGAGAAGGGATCGGCGTCTAGGTTTCCTCTCGTGCGGCGCCGGTTAGGGCAGGGGAAAGAAGTCGGGTGGTTTCGGCGTTGAGGGAAGAAAAAGAAAATAAAAGAAAATAAAGAAAAGGAAATGTAAATATAAACATTTCCTCGCTTAAACGGGGTAACCTAAACAGGCTTTTCCAGGCCCCGTTTTTGTCCCCGTTAACTCGTCCGTACGAGCTCCGAAAAATACCCGAAAAATTTCCAATAATTCCGAAAAAATCCCTTATTAATATTCCCTATTTTTCCGATATTTTACATTCTCCCCCACTTATAAAAATTTGGTCCCCAAATTTCGTTATCTACCATCAGCAAGTACTAACAACAGATATAGAAAGTATGAATGCTGAACGGTATATCTAATCACATACCTTAAGTGAAAAGATGGGGATAACGAGCTCGGATTGTATCCTCGAGCTCCCACGTAGCCTCCTCGTCCGAATGATGCTGCCATCCGACTTTAACCAGCCGGATAGTCTTGTTCCGCAACTGACGCTCCTTCCGGTCGAGAATCCGTACCGGAACCTCCTCATAGGTAATGTCAGGCTGAACTGGAACTGGAATATCAGCCAACACATGCGTCGGGTCAGGTACGTATCTCCTCAGCATAGACACGTGAAATACATCGTGGACGCCTGACAGGGACGGTGGTAGTGCCAATCGATAAGCTACTGCTCCGATCCTCTCCAAAATCTCGAAAGGACCAATATACCGTGGAGCTAGCTTACCTCTGAGGCCAAATCTCTTCACCCCTTTCGTGGGTGAAACTCGTAGAAATACATGGTCGCCAACAGAGAACTCTAGTGGTCTGCCTCTCCGATCAGCATAACTCTTCTGGCGATCCTGCGCCTCTGACATCCTCCGTCTGATAGTACGGACCAACTCTGCATCCTGCTGAACTCTATGAGGTCCCAACAACTGAGCCTCTCCAACCTCATCCCAAAGGATGGGTGTCCGACAAGGTCTACCATACAACGCCTCAAACGGTGCCATCTGGATAGCCGAATGGAAGCTGTTGTTGTAGGCAAACTCTACCAACGACAGATGGTCCTCCCAACTGCCTCCGAAATCCATAACACATGACCTCAGCAGGTCCTCTAAAGTCTGAATGGTCTGCTCTGACTGTCCATCTGTCTGTGGATGGAAAGCTGTACTGAAATGGAGCTGTGTGCCTAAGGCCTGCTGCAGACTCTGCGAGAAACGAGACGTGAACCGTGGATCTCTATCCGAAATGATACTCAACGGAACACCTTGTAGTCTGATAATCTCTCGGCAATACAGATCTGCCAATCGATCCAGGGAATCAGTCCTCCGAATCGCTAAGAAGTGCGTTGATTTGGTTAATCGATCAATGATTACCCAAATCGCGTCATGGCCTCGTCGTGTCCTCAGCAACCCTACCACAAAGTCCATGGTAATGTGATCCCACTTCCACTCAGGAATAGGAATCCGCTGAAGTAATCCTGCAGGTCTCTGGTGCTCAGCCTTCACCTGCTGACAAACAAGACATCTAGCTACGAAATCCGCGATGTCTTTCTTCATACCGTTCCACCAATAGGAACGTCTCAAGTCTCGATACATACGGGTTCCGCCTGGATGGATCGCAAATCGAGAACGGTGTGCCTCCTGAAGTAGCTCCTGTAAGACCGGATGAGACTGAGGTACGCATAATCTGCCTCGGAAGTATATAATACCCTCCTCGTCTCGTGTAAACTCGGTCTGTTGCCCGAAAGCAAGCTGACTGCCAATAAACTGCAAATGCTGATCACTGGCCTGGGCCTCTCGGATCCTCGTCCTGATCGACGACTGAGCAACCATGGTAACCAGAATACCCTGCTCTGTCGGTCCCTGCTCCTCAAGATCTAACTCCGAGAAACTCTGAATCAAGTCCGTGACTGAAGTCCGGTGGCAAGCCAAAGTCCCTCTGGACTTCCTGCTGAGTGCATCTGCAACCACATTAGCTTTCCCCGGGTGGTAGCTAATGGTACAATCGTAGTCCTTCAGGAACTCCATCCATCTCCTCTGTCGGAGATTAAGCTCCTTCTGAGTGAAAATGTATTTGAGACTCTTATGATCAGTGAGAATCTCAAATGTGATACCGTATAAATGATGACGCCAAAGCTTCAGAGCAAAGATGATGGCAGCTAACTCCAAGTCATGAACTGGGTAGTTCTTCTCATGCTCCTTCAGCTGACGAGAAGCATAAGAGACTACTGCGCATCAAAACAATACCAAACCTGAGAGACGGTGTAAAGTACAACCATCCTCTCCGTAAGGTAAAACCAAACCGAGCCGACACTAATCTCCGCTTGAGCTCTCGAAAGTTGATCTCGCAATCCTGACCATATGAACTTCACGCCTTTCCCGGTAAGTGGCATAGCAATACGCGAGAAGCCCTCGACAAAACGTCGGTAATATCCACCAATCCCAAAATCATGGATCTCGAATCGACTTGGCCGCTCCCAACCGTGATGACCTCGATCTTCGAGGATCAATCAAATACCCGCTAGAAACCACGTGTCCTAGAAAACCGATTGAGGATAACCAGACTTCTCATACAGATGATGTCGTCGAAGAATCTCCAAGATCGTGCTGTGCGTGCTCCTCCTCGGAACGAGAGTAGACCAATATGTCATCAATGAAAACGATAACAAACTGATCCAGATACTCCAGAAAGATGCGGTTCATCAAGTCCATAAACACCGCTGGAGCATTGGTAAGCCCAAATGGCATTACCAAAAACTCATAATGACCGTATCTGGTACGGAAAGCTGTCTTCTGGATATCAGAATCTCTGACTCTCAACTGATGATATCCGGATCGCAGATCAATCTTAGAATACACTGAAGTACCTCTGAGCTGATCAAACAAATCCTCAATCCATGGTAATGGATATTTATTTCTGACGGTCACTGAATTCAGCTGCCTGTAGTCAATACATAACCTCATGGTGCCGTCTTTCTTCTTGACAAATAGAACTGGAGAACCCCATGGTGAAACACTAGGGCGAATAAATCCCCTGTCTAAAAGCTCCTGGAGTTGAACCTTCAGCTCGTTCAACTCTTTTGGTGCCATACGATACGGAGCTTTCGATGTCGGTGAGGTTCCTGGAATCAGCTCAATAGCGATCTCCACTGGCCTTCTAGGAGGCAAACCTGGCAGCTCCTCTGGAAATACATCTGGGTACTCCCGGACTACAGGAACGTCGGAGAGCTGCGAACTACTACTGTCCTCAGTACTGATCAACGACAACAGAAAACCATGACAGCCGTGAGACAGCAGCTTCTGCGCCTGAATCGCCGAAATAATCGAGATGCCGTCGTCTCTGATGCCAGTGAAACTCCACGAGGGTTGGTTCGGAGGCCGGAAGGTGACCACCCTCGTTTGGCAATCAACGGTAGCATGATATACTGACAGCCAATCCATGCCAAGAATGATATCAAACTCGACCATCTCCAATACTAGAAGATCTACCGTAAGTATCATGTTGCCAAAGTCTAACGGGCAACATCTGCTCTCCTGGCTGTCATCTAAAGTCTCACCGGACGGTAGGGAGACAATCAATCGCCGCAACCTAAAGTGGGTAATCTACCAATCTCCCGCATAAAAGTACGGGATATAAAAGAATGCGAACTACCAATATCAATCAAAATATCGCAGATAATGCATAAATGGAAATCGTACTGCAGAAAACGGATCCGTCGGCCCGCATCCTCTCCGGTAATAGCATGAACACGACCAGTCTCTGGCGGAGGAGGAGGTGGTAATCTGCAGGCGTAAGCTCGCCACCGAGGGCGCTGGACTATGCTAGATAAGACCGAGAGGATGGTGATCGACATCGCACTGGCCGAACCGAGTCTCGACATCGCCTCGAGTCGGATAATAAGGTCCGAGCAAAACTGGGTGCTGCACCTGGAGTACTCTGTCCAAGCATGCCAAATCCGCGGAGGAGCTGCTCGCCGACGTGAAGATTGGGCCGCCTCCTCGATATGCCTCGATCGACTAGACTGCCCCTCCGACCGACCCTCCGGCCGCAGGCCGAGCCTTCACCGACAATCTCGGCTCTGGTGCCCGGGCAGTTTGCAATAAAAGCAAATTGTCCCAGAGAGCAAGTGGGGTGAGGTGATCTCTGGATCCACATCTCAAACAATGAGTATCATCGGAAGGTGGTTGCTTGCTCACGAGAAAATCGGGAACGTCCCAAGAAGACCGCCTCGATTTCGAGGCTCACGAGACGCCCTAGAAGTACCCGACCGACCGTCAGGACTACTCGAGGCTGTCCTGCTGCCTCGGTTCGCCGGACTGCTCAAGTCTGACCCGTATGCTTTCTTTTCCTGTCCGGATATGCTGTCTGCCGAGCTAACTCTATCATCAAAGCTCGATTCAATGCATCAGAGTAAGATGAAATCCCTAATCCGGTAAGCTGTACATGCAGATAACCATCCAATCCCTGTATAAACTGCATCATGCGAGTTCTGTCCTCCGCAACTAACTTTGGACAAAACTGAGCCAACCGGAGGAATTCTGTATTATACTCGGTCACTGAGCGATTATTCTGCCTCAGACTCATAAAATCCTGTCGGCGAGCCATCTGATAGGACAGTGGAAAGAAACGGCTCTCAAAAGCCTCTCTGAACCTGGCCCATGTGACGTTGCGCTCACCAATAATAGAACGCTGAGTAACCCACCAGGCATTAGCTTCATCCCGTAAATGGTAAGCAGCCAGCTCTGCTTTCTCCCACTCGGAGCAAGTCATATAGAAGAAAGTCTGCTTCATAGTCTCTATCCATGACAGAGCCATACTCGGATCGGGATCTCCGCGGAAAAGAGTGAAACGAGTCTTCATCGACTCAGCCAGTGCTGGAATCCTAGCTCGTGCAGCGATAATATCAGTGAGCGGTGTCGGGACGGCTGCAGGAACTGGCGGAAACACCGGAGCTGACACTACAGGTGGTACCGCGGAATAAACCGGAGGAGGAACTCCCGGTGCTGCTGTATATACCGGAGCATAAGCCGTCGGTGGTACTGCCTGGGGAATAAAAGTGGTGGCAACTGGAGGTACGGTAGGAAAAGGTACCGGATGTGGAGCAGCTGCTGCTACTGTAGGCACTGGGGGTACAGGTGCCACTGGTATAGGATACACTGTAGATCCAAGTGGTGGTGGCACTGAATACGCCGTAGGCTGCGCTGGAGCAGATGTCGGGTACACCAATGGTACCCCTGATGGTACTGTAAACAGGGTAGGCGTGGATACCGTCGGTGTGGCCAAAGTAGGTATCTCTACAGGAGCTATCGGGATTTGAGAGCCCGATGCTCCCGCTGCATCCTGAGTCTGTCCCTGACTGACAGGCTCACTAACAGTGGGCATCTCTGGCATATCCAGAGATCCCGTGGTCCTCGCACGTGGTCGTCCAGCACCACGTCTCGCAGCAATACGAGTAGATCGTCTCATATCTGTTAAATTAAATTACAGATATCAATACCAATATAACCAACATAAAATAACAACATACCTATTTGCCGTCTGGAGATGTTCTGTCGCTGTCCAGTCCCCAATTTGACCTCAAAATTCCGAACGTACATATCGCCGGAAATCCAAATAAATCCACAACGGAAATCCGAAATATAACCATATCGAAAATCCGATAATGCCCAGTTTGACTCGCAAACCTGGCTAACCCAAATATCCAGAATACCAACAACAGGTATCCGATAAATCTCCAAAAACCAAAAGCAAGTATCCATAACCTGCTCTGATACCAATAAATTGGTATCAGATAAATCCCGAAAATCCAAAATACGAAACAAAAGATCGTAAAACTGTGCTCTGATACCACTAAATTGTCACGCCCCCAGAAGAGTCCCTGTCCGAGAAAATTTCGGCAGCATCTCCCCTGTACGGCGGACAATCAAAAATTTTCTACAAGCACTAAATACTCAGCCACAGGCGGCTGGAATAATAACAGTAAATAAAATCAATCACCACGCAGTTTATATATGTATTCAGCCTCTGGCTGTCACAACCACGCAGTTAATAAAATAAACAACATAGTAATACTCTGACTCGAAATCAACCCTACTCAACTACACTCGTAAAGCCCAAATCCGATTTTTCTTACCTCTTCTGCCGTCCAGGCAGGCATGTAGTAGAGTAAATCCAAATCATACTAAAAGTCCATCCAACGGAAAGATTCCATACAATATCCATATGTAAGTCCAAAACAAAACTAAAATAAAGTCCGATAAAAGCTAAATGAAACAACTCAAAACCAAGAATGGAGTAGCACTACGTGCAAGGGGACTAGCGACCGAACTCCCTCCGACAAAGATCAACCGAAAATAACAACAATGGAGGCGGGTGAGTCCAACACTCAGTACAGTTGATATGCAAAGTAAAGAAACAACACCTAGCACTAATCATGCGTACTCGATAAGAAAGATAAGAATGCATCCGAAATAAGCAGATACTGTACTATCCAGGTCATGAGTATAAGGTCAAACAGTCAAGGAATAGAAATCTGTATGCATGTCAAACATAGGTATCCAAACAATATGCAGCATATAAATGCAGCAAACACAAACACAAGCAATAAATGCATCATGCATATGATGCCAATGATGCGTCCTGGTCACCCCTGACGCCAGTCGATCATCTCATACAAAAGTGAGGCCGAGTGGGTAGGGTTGTGACAACCGTGCACTCTGTCGTCACTACTCCTGATGAGTGACCGAGTGGACGGGATGCTGTCGGAGTACACCTATCCTCCTACCCCAAATCATAGATGGGGGAGCGCAATGCTCTCATCTCCCGGTACTCAAAGACGGGGAGGAATCCCTGCCGGATAACACGTTGTGTCACACTACCCATGAGCGGACCAACGGTGCCTAACAGAGTCCCTGCTGCAACACACTCAGCCTGAATCGACCACTAACCCATGAGTGGTGGTGTGTGCAGATCCATGTAACTGGCGATGTGCTCAACAATAATGGAGTGGACTATCGCACAGCATGCAATCATGCAAATGGTGCATGGCACTTACCACAAGAATATCCTGACCTAATCCACATATATATAAAAATGCATCAAAGGTCAACGAATCCAAAACAATCCCAAGGTATACAGAAGGTATAAAACCTAGGTCCTGAACATGGTCAAGCATGGCATATCACTACCCCTATAAGCATGTATAAACAGGTAAAATATACCTGAGACGCAAAACCAATCAATCAATCAAGCATGTAAGATTTGGGTAGTGATTAACCGAAAACAGATAAGAAACACAATTAATACAACATGTTAATTTAATTACTAAGCATATCAAATGACATAAGTCAAAAGTACCCGCCTCCGATAAAATGGTCAAAATCCTGACTCCGAGATACTCGTCTCGCGTCAAAGTCCTGTAATATTTATAGTTTACAGGTTTAGCTAATTTCATATAGATAAAATAGCTAAATCAAATCTACGAGAGGCTAACATAAATCCAACAATTAACTAGGGTTAATTTACCTTAACCCTAATTATCCCATTAATCGATTAGATTAAAAATCTAAACTTATCCTTAAATCAAATTAAGAACAATTCATGACTAACATTCCCTAGTTTCCATTCCAGGAGTAAGCTACAACGAAATAAACACACACCTTACCTAAACTCGCAACCGATGTTGATCCACAACTAGGGACAGTACTGCCAACACAGATTGATTGCTGCTGGAATCCAAGAAAAACCACCGAAGCAACACTTCCTGGGATCCTTCACTGAACGAAATAGGATGAAATCAAGAATCCAACCCAAAATCCCAAATTTTCTACTAAGCAACCCCTTACCTTCTAGATCGTAGTTAGGGCACCGAGGAAGGATTGGCCGGAGCTAGGGCACGGGGTGACCGGCAGTGGCGTCGGCTCTGTCCGGTGCGGCGACGACACTCTGCAAAGGAAGAGGCGTCGGCGGTGTGGCTCAGATCCACCGCACAGTGGCCGGCGTTCGCTCTAGGGCACGGCTGGGCGGAGAAGTGGGGTTCGGCTCAGTAGAGAAGAGAAGGAAATGGATGTGCGGCGGTGGAGAAGCGGTTATCGCTGCACTACTTTGTGCTGAAAGAAGGAACTCGGCCGGCGGCAGCGTCGGGTAGAGAAGGTGCCGAGAGGAGATGAGAACGAAGAGAAGGGATCGGCGTCTAGGCTTCCTCTCGTGCGGCGCCGGTTAGGGCAGGGGGAAGAAGTTGGGTGGTTTCGGCGTTGAGGGAAGAAAAAGAAAATAAAAGAAAATAAAGAAAAGGAAATGTAAATATAAACATTTCCTCGCTTAAACGGGGTAACCTAAACAGGCTTTTCCGGGCCCCGTTTTTGTCCCCGTTAACTCGTCCGTACGAGCTCCGAAAAATACCCGAAAAATTTCCAAAAATTCCGGAAAAATCCCTTATTAATATTCCCTATTTTTCCGGTATTTTACAGGGTGACCGACGGATGAGAGGCCCTGCTAGTCGACGCAGCTGCAGCGGCGAAGCAACAAACCTTAACTAGCTCCAGAACAAAATCGCAAGCAACAAGACTCACCTTTCTTTTCCGCGGCCTAGGAGAAGGAGACAAGAGAAAGATTACGGTTTGTAGTGTACTCTCGCCTCTTCTGAAAAAAAAACTCTAAAAAAACTGCAATGACCTTTTATACTAGATGGAGTTTACATGTTAGGGTTTAGAATTTAGGCCCATATCTTTTGTTTTTGATTGACGGAGTGGAACTAGTGCTATAAAAGAAGAGGCTATGACACTTTCTCATTCATACCTTTCTCGGCCTTTTGGCTAAGATCAAGTGTAGTATCTGTTCTTATCAATTTAATATCTGATACGTGGACCATTGGTTCACTATGATATTAAATTAATTTTTATTTTGGGGAGGGATCATTACAGTAGCTTGCTATTGGATCCTTCGCGTGTCATCCCTGTGTTGCACTATTGTAGGGGTTCGACGCCAAGATAAATTAAATTTTAATATTAAATTAAGTTTTTTTTTAAATTATTAATTATAGTGCAAGAAATTATATCTTAAAATTTTATATATCTAAAAATAAATACAAAACACATAAAAATAATTAAATTTTTTTACTGAATTAATTATTAATATTCAGTTAATGAATAAGAAATTATAAAATTAGAATTGAATAAATTGATGTTTTCTTAGATGAAATTTTGAAATAATTTAATTAAAATTTTAAATTTTTTAAGTTATTCAATTGAATTGAAATAACATAATTAGTGTGGTTTATTTTTTTAATTTGGTAAGAAAAAAGGATTTTACTCCGCCCAAGAAAGATAAAACACATACCAAACAACTTTCTAATAGGGAGGACATTTAATCCTTAGGGAATAAAACATGTAAAACACCTGTATCACTCGAATACCAATTTGGCTACACCGTGGGGGTAGAGTTTGGTTCAAGTTTGGCTTGAGGTTGGTTCGTTTAAATGTTATCAAGTTCTCAATTGAATTGGTATCAAGTACTCAACTTTCGCTGACTAATCCTGAGATGGTCAATCCAGCCATAAAAATTTTCCACCGGTCCATCAATCCAATGTTCTTAGATCAATCGTCCATTAGGGAAAATTCATCCGTTAATTCACCGAGATTTAAACTCGATCCTTAAATATTTGGAAAACTAAAAGTGTCCTATCATGGTACTATTACACAAGAACAACCTTATTTATAGTTTGAAACTTATTCAATTATTTATTAAATTTAATTATTTTATTTTATTTTATTTTATTTAACATGTTTATAAACAAGTTATTGATGATCATTATTCACCAATATACTTGTTCAAATTTATTCATAAATTTTTGAAGCATGTCCAATTAATTAAAATAGTGTTGTATTGAACGCACATAAATAATTTCATATTAAATTGAACACCAAACTTATTTTTGAACCATTGGTTCATTTACCGCCTTATCTGGCATGCTTGGGATATGCAACGAGGGCACAATGATAGGGCACGCTTGGGATATAAACCGAGAGCGCAATGTTGATACCATCTCGATGATCTTGAACCAACTCCAGACCAATGCTTTGGATAAATAGTCTCGCTCAGTCAAACTGATAAGTAAATTGTTCGGTCACACTGAAAGAACATGCCAAATGAAAGACCATGGGAAAACCCTAACCCTACGGTCTATGGAGGGCCCAAACTATAGGAGAATAACTCGAGGGGTGATTAGCTTGTGGGTTTGATTAACTAACATGTTAAGGCGCTTTCATACCTGGATGCAACAGAGTTGGGAAAGTAGGCAACAAAGTTCTTTAATATATTTTGCAATGGGAGAAGGAAGCACAAAGGCCAAACTAAGATTGACATTCCACATCTCATCCCTCCAGGCTATTGCAAGTAGATATAAAAGAAACAAAACGAGTTCAATAGGATGAACTCAGCATAGCAAATGAGAACCACCAAAACCTCAAGAGTAAGATGCATGAATTGAGACTTCCTCCTCAAAATATTTGACAATACGATTGATTATGTTTGAAAATTGAAAAGAGGGCATGCTAGCAATGGTTACTTGGTTATTGATCGGAATAAGACTTTTTACTATGAGAAAAAGTTTTCTTTTGATCTCGCACACACTAAAACAAGCAAAAAAAAATGTTAGTGACCAAAAACTAGGGGAAGTCTTTGGCGATAGCCCTCTGACGCAAATGACGCAAAGCCTCTGCGAGTGGCGGCCATGAGCACAACCACCGGCCAATATCAGAGCAAACTTTGTGGGTGTTCCTCAAGGCCTACGATGTCGGCAATTGGGTAAGTTTGCGACATGGACGCTATCTTTCCATGTGTTGGCAGCAGGCAACAAAATTGATCGGAGCGGTAGGAAAAGAGAGCAAAAGGAAGGGGTAGAAATTTTAAGTAGGAGATTTGTCAAGCATTTATAACTAACTATGTGCTATGATACCATTGTTGATACTCTAAATGCACGAATCAAAACGAATTAAAATGGTAAACACTTACAACAATCTCCCACAGATCTACAATCGACGACGATTGGACTTGCTGCCGGAAGAGCAATCATAGGATTGGAAAGCTCTCCACAATTCCACGAACCAAATCTCACCGTCTCAGATATTCTTCTCACTCTCTCGTTGTCTCTTTCTCTACACTGTGAATCATCCGCCATGATCCTTGGACGCACCCCTTATAAAGGAAAATAACTCAAGGATATAATGGACTTTTCCATTAATTGTAGTGGGGAACGTGGGCATGCTCCTACGTTCCCATTTCCTATAGGATCGACATCTGAAGCTGACTAGTGACGAGCCGAGCGAATCGAGGGAACAAACCTATAGACACCTTAGGCAAAGAATTTGATCAGCTTATGAGGGAGAGAGGCGGAGAGAGGTTGACCGATGGAGGAGATGTCCTGCTTGTCGACGCAGCTGCTGCGGCGAAGCAACAAACCTTAATTGCCTCCAGAACAAAATCACAAGCAACAAGACTCTCCTTTCTTTTCCGTGGCCAAGGAGAAGGAGACGTGAGAAAGATCACGGTTTGCAGTGTACTCTCGCCTCTTCTTAAAAAAAAACTCTAATGACCATTTATACCAGGTGGAGTTGTACTCTCGCTTCTATTTACAAACAAAAAAAACTGTAATGACCTTTTATACTAGGTGGAGTTTTGAGTTTAGGGTTTAGAAGTTAGTGCCATATCGTTTTTTTTGATTGACGGAGTGGAACTAGTGCTATAAAAGAATAGGCTATGGCACTTTCTCATTCATACCTTTCTCGGCCTTTTGGCTAAGATCAAGTGTAGTATCTGTTCTTATCAGTTTAATATCTGATACGTGGACCATCGGTTCACTATAATATTAAATTAATTTTTATTTTGGGGAGGGATCATTACAGTAGCTTGCTATTGGATCCTTCACGTGTCATTCCTGTGTTGCACTATTGTAGGGGTTCGGCGCACCCGACCAAGATAAATTAAATTTTTATATTAAATTAAGTTTTTTTTTTAAATTATTAATTATAGTGCAAGAAATTAAATCTTAAAATTTTATATATTTAAAAATAAATACAAAACACATAAAAATAACTGAATTTTTTTATTGATTAAATTATTATTTTTCATTTAATGAATAAGAAATTTTAAAATTAGAATTGAATAAATTGATGTTTTCTTGGATGAAATTTTGAAATAATTTAATTAAAATTTTATTAGGTTATTCAATTTAATCGAAATAACTTAATTAGTGTGGTTTTTTTTTAATTTGGTAAGAAAAAATGATTTTACTCCACCCAAGAATGATAAATCATGTACCAAACAACTTTCTATAATAGGGAGGACATTTAATTAATCTGTAGGGAATAAAATAGGTAAAACACTTGTATCATTCGAATACCAATTTGGCTACATCGTGGGGTAGAGTTTAATTCAAGTTAGGCTTGAGGTTGGTTTGTTTAAATGTTATCAAGTTCTCAATTGAATTGGTATCAAGAATTCAACTTTCACTAACTAATCCTGGGATGGTCAATCTAGCCATAAACATTTTCCACCGGTCCATCAATCCGGTGTTCTTAGATCAATCGTCCATTAGAGAAAATTCATCCGTTAATTCACCGAGATTTAAACTCGATCCTTAAATATTTGGGAAACTATAAAAGTGCCCTACCATTGTACTATCACACAAGAACAAACTTATTTATTGTTTGAAACTTATATAATTATTTATTAAATTTAATTATTTTATTTTATTTTATTTTATTTATTTAACATGTTTATAAAAAAGTTATTGATGATCATTATGCACCAATATACTTGTTCAAATTTATTCATAAGTTTTTGAAGCATGTCCAATTAATTAAAATTGTGTTGTATTGAACGAACATAAATAATTCCATATTAAATCGAGCACCAAACTTATTTTTGAACCATTGGTTCATTTACTGCCCTATCCGACACGCTTTGGATATGCAACGAGGGCAGAATGATAGGGCACGCTTAGGATGTGTACCGAGAGCACAATGTTGTTACCATCTCGATGATCATGAACTAACTCCAGACCAATGCTTTGGATAAATAGGCTCGTTCAGTCAAACTGATAAATAGATCACTGAAAGAACAGGCCAAATGAAAGACCATGGGAAAACCCTAACCCTACGGTCTACGGAGGGCCCGAACTATAGGAGAATAACTCGAGGGGTGATTAGCTTGCGGGTTAGATTAACTAACATGTTAAGACGTTTCATACCAGGAAGCAACAGAGTTGGGAAAGTAGGCAACAAAGTTCTTTAATATATTTTGCAATGGGAAAAGGAAGCACAAAGGCCAAAGTAAGATTGACTTTCCACATCTCATCCCTCCAGGCTATTGCAAGTAGATATAAAAGAAACAAAACGAGTTCAATAGGATGAACCCAACATATCAAATGAGAACCACCAAAACCTCAAGAGTAAGATGCATGAATTGAGACTTCCTCCTCAATATATGTGACAGTACGATTGATCATGTCTGAAAATTAAAAAGAGGGCATGCCGGCAATGGTGACTTGGTTATTGATTGGAATAAGACTTTTTAATATTAGAAAAAGTTTTCCTTTGATCTCGCACACACTAAAACATGCAAAAAAAAATGTTAGTGCCCAGAAACCAGGGGAAGTCTTTGGCGATAGCCCTCCGACGCTAACGACGCAAGGCCTCTGCGAGTGGCGGCCATGAGCACAACCACCGCCCAAATCAGAGGCAAACTCCGTGGGTGTCCCTCAAGGCCTACGACGTCGACAATTGGGGATGTTCGCAACATGGACGCTATCTTTCCATGTGTTGGCAACAGGAAACAAAATCGATCGGAGCGGCAGCAAACAAGAGCAAAAGGAAGGGGTAGCTATTTTAAACAGGAGATTTTTCATGCATTTATATCTAACTATGTGCTCTGATACCATTGTTGATACTCTAAATGCATGAATCAAAACGAATTAAAATGGTAAACACTTACAACGATCTCCCACAGATATACAATCGGCAACGATTGTACTAGCTGTCGGAAGAGCAATCATAGGATTGGAAAGCTCTCCATAATTCCACGAACCAAATCCCACCGTCTCAAATGTTCTCCTCACTCTCTTGTTGTCTCTTTCTCTACACCGTGAATCGTTCCCCATGATCCTTGGATGCACTCCTTATTAAGGAAAATAACCCATGGATATAATGGACTTTTCCATTAAGAGTAGTGGGGAACGTGGACATGTTCCAACGTTCCCATTTCCTATAGGATCTACATCTGAAACTGACTAGTGACGAGCCGAGCGAATCGGGGGATCAAACCCACAAACAGCTTCGCCGAAGAATTTGATTAGTTGATGAGGGCATGAGGCGGAGAGAGGGTGATCGACGGAGAAGATGTCCTGCTTGTCGACGCAGCTGCAGCGACGAAGCAACAAACCTTAACTGCCTCCAGAACAAAATCGCAAGCAACAAGTCTCTCCTTTCTTTTCTGCGGCCAAGGAGAAGGAGACGTGAGAAAGATCACGATTTGCAGTGTACTCTCACCTCTTCTTCAAAAAAACTCTAATGGCCATTTAGACCAGGAGGAGTTGTACTCTCGCCTCTATTTACAAACAAAAAAAAACTGTAATGATCTTTTATACTAGATGGAGTTTACATGTTAGGGTTTAGAATGTAGTCCCATATCGTTTGTTTTTGATTAACGGAGTGGAACTAGTGCTATAAAAGAAGACGCTATGACACTTTCTCATTCATACCTTTCTCGGCCTTTTGGCTAAGATCAAGTGTAGTATCTGTTCTTATCAGTTTAATATCTGATACATGGACCATTGGTTCACTATGATATTAAATTAATTTTTCTTTGGGGAGGGATCTTTACAGTAGCTTGCTATTGGATCCTTTGCGTGTCATCCCAATGTTGCACTATTGTAGGGGTTCGGCGCACCCGACCAAGTTAAATTAAAATTTTATATTAAATTAAGTTTATTTTTAAATTATTAATTACAATCTATGAAATTAAATCTTAAAATTTTATATATTTAAAAATAAATACAAAACACATAAAATAATTGAATTTAATGAATAAGAAATTTTAAAATTAGAATGGAATAAATTGATGTTTTCTTAGATGAAATTTTGAAATAATTTAATTAAAATTTTAAATTTTATTAAGTTATTCAATTTTATCGAAATAACTTAATTAGTGTTTTTTTATAATTTGGTAAGAAAAAATGATTTTACTCCCCCCAAGAAAAGATAAATCACTTATCAAACAACTTTCTAATAGGGAGGGCATTTAATCCTTAGGGAATAAACACCTGTACCACTCGAATACCAATTAATTCGGCTTGAAGCAAAGATTTTATAAAAGTTCGGCTTGAAGCAAAGATTTTATAAAAAAAAATTAATTCGAACCTAACCCCAATCTGAATACAATTCGAAATCTTTAAATATGAATCTAAATAATTCGACCAACTTGAATAACTTAATTAAAAATAATTTTTTGCTTGTTATTTTTATTATAATTTTTTATTTTTATCTCAATAATTTATCATTATTATACTAGCTTTAATATTGATATTCATAATTTTAAAAATAAAATTTGATTTAATTTTAAAAAGATTTATTAAATCCTAAATTTAGGCCAATCCTAGTCAATCTGGACTCCGATCCAATCCTAGTACAACTTAAAAATCCTCCGATCTGAATATGAAAATTTCTAATTCAAGTTGGATATTTTTCGGGTTGACTTGGATTTACGGATCAGATTTATTTTTGACATCCCTAATTATAAATTATTAAGAAAATTTAATGAAATTTTGTTCCTAGTTCTACTATATACCCACACAACTCAGCTACCAGCCCAATGTGTATGCTATTATAAAATTTATATAAACACAAAATATATATCATGCCAGGCCAAACAAAATCTATATATATTTAGATATTATTACATTTTTAATTTGAAATTGATTGATTAAAAATTTTATATTTTAAAGTTTATTTATTTGATTAATGAGTTTAATATTACAGTTTTTTTTTTAAAAAAATTATTTACAAATTTAATAACCAGTTTGTTAATAAATATAGTTTACAAGTTTTGTTTGTGAATATAATTTTTGAATAATTTAAAATCTTTGTTTTTAAGAAATTTATTTAATTTTTAATGAATTAATCAAGCTTATTTATTTAATTCATATCAAATAAATATAAATAAATGATTATCGAGTTAAACACTAAATTTTCTCATAAATGTTTAATTTATTTTTGTTATCGAATATATAGATAGTGGAAATTGTATTTGAATTTTAAAAAAGATAAAATTATGATATTATTTTTAGATCTCATTTGATCAGTTAAACTTATGAGTCTGAGAAATTTCTATCATTTTGATTTTTTTTCTTATTGTAATAGAAAAAAAAAATATTGTTATCCCTCATAATTTGTCGATTTTTTTAGAATGCATCTTTATGGTTTTTGAATCATTCATTTACCTTTATAATAGTTTTAATTTATTGAGTGCAAGTTTTTTTTTACAATTAAGTTAAGCCATATAAATTTAGAATTTCCATTATTTTTTAATGTTACAAACTTATATTTGCAATTAGTATACTTGTCATAAAACCAAAAAGCTAATAATCGCTTAGAATTTAACTACCATGTTGGAGATAGAGATGTTCTTTGTATATATTACAAGAAGTTAACAAGTTAATGACGAGTTCCTCTAACAAATAGATCTTTGCCATTAGATGATCTCGATAGGTTGAGTACAAGCAATGAGTCCATTTTTGCCCACCATATCAAAGATTGAACTAATTCTAGCATGCCTTATCGCGCCTTGAATTGGTTCGCTCAAATCATACATTTTTTATTGTATTGATACTGACAAATCTAAGATTTGCACCCTAAAAGTAAGTTAATTTGATAGGAATATTATAGCGAGGATTTGAGTTATGAAGTATGAATTTATATATTTGCAATGCTGAAGAATACTTTTGAGTCGCGAGATTTATCCCATCGTAATTAGTGTTCAATCAACCTAATCATGGAGCCTCCGAGGCTATGGTGCCGCGGCAGGGCATCTAGGTTATCACTCAGGCACCCACGGTTCGAGCCCCAGCTATGGCGAATTTGCAGGAATTTTTCCTCTAGATGGGGCACGCAACTAAAAGATGTTGGGCTTCTAGGCTGCCCGCTGCGAGCCCTTCCCGATTTACTTTGGTGTCCGGTGGAAAACTTTCGTGGGACCGGGTCGGTCATCCCATGCTCGACGTTACTCAGCCTGGTTAATTATTTTTAAGACTAGCTTAACATTACAAGACAACATTGGGAAGATGTAGAACTAATATCATCACATCTAAAAGCCTTATTGTCTCAATCATTTTGATTTTACAACACACATTACAAGAACTAAAACAAAAACATTTTAGATACAAGTCAATCACTAGAAATCTTCTCTAACCATATGAAAATGATAAGAAAGCCACATGCGAACTCAATTTGTTAGATGTTTAAAGCAGTTCCATTCCCACGCATTTATTGTTCGACCATATATCTGAATATTTGCCAAATCTTGAATCTATCGATCAATTCCCTCATTGTCCATGGTATAAACAGGGATTTGACAGTTGTTATTGTTATTCTTTGTGTCATTTATTAGACTTCGATCATCTTCATCTTCCTTGTAAGTTTTCACATATGTTTCGGCACTTGCCAAAATCAATCTTTCTACCATAAAAAGCTGATAGTTGTTCTCGACCACCGAGTCAAATATGGTTGTAAAGTTCGATGAGCATGCCAATTTGTACCTGTTACAAAGTTTGCACTCACATACAAAAACCAACATATATCCAATGCAGAAGTGCACGAATAGATGAAGCAACAAAAAAAAAACAAAAAGTAGTCCGGTGCACAAAGCTCCCGTTATGCGGGGTCTCGAGGAAGGATCCATTGTATGCAGCCTTATCCTGCTTTTTTGCAAGAGGTTGTTTCCAGGATTCGAACCCGTGACCTTTTGGTCACAAAGCAACAACTTTACCGTTGCAAGAGGCTGCACGAATAGATGAAGCAAAGAAGTTTATTTATTTCGATAGGCAAAGCATAAATTCCAGAAATTATAAATTTAAAGAACAGAGAGATTCTTATGAATGAGAGAAACAACACTTTGAAAATGGATTAAGAGATTGATAGACACATGGAAGTAGGAGGGTTGTAATCAAAGTTCATTCTTGTCATATTTTATGAATCTACTAAATCTTATTGCATTCTATAATAATAACAAGAATGAAAAGTTATCCATATGCGTTGAAGAAATTCTCCAGTGGTATCTCAATATGCATCATTTGTCTGCCACAAGAACAAATTCATCAAATGTTCTCATGTCACACGTTTGCAAGACTTTTGTGGCAAGTAGAGCAATGAAACTAAGAAAGAGTCACACGAGTCCAACACCAATTATTCATTTGAATGTCATAGAAACATCAGAGCTCATGAAAAAAGTGAATTTCTCTGGAAGGGTTTGTGTCATAGAAACATCACAACCCTAACAAAAAGTGAATTTCTCTTGAAAGATATTTTACTTGTATTATGAGATAGTTATTAGCTATTTTGCAAGTCAAATAACAAATTTGGAGAACCAATACCTTATCTGCTACATTCCTTAGTCTTTTGGCAACCAATACCTGCAAAGAAGTCGGGCCGGGAAGGGGTTCCCGGCGACGACCCTCCGACGCTCAAGTCAGGCAAGAGGAATTCAAGTGGCTTCGAATAAGGGAGAATGCGTACCTCCGGCGAGAGGTACGGGGATCGATACCCTGCATCTCCATAAAATATTTTATTAGTTTATGTTTTTTATTTTGTAGGTGAAAGTAATAAAACTCTTTATATATAATTTTATTATTCTAGGTAATCATTTATGAGAAATTCATGAACATACAATAGTGTTAATTTTTTTTTAGAGTTTAGGTTAAAAAAGTGAACATTTTTTTTTAACAGGTTTTCGTTGATGATCTTAGATCGATAACTAAGGTTATCAAGAATACCTCCAACAAAACACACCCTAAATGATCATCATTTGCGTATACATGGGTGTGCATGATAACAAAACACTATAAATATAATTTTGATATTCTGCATACCTTACTCTGCAAATCTCTTGAGTATCCAATTTGTTTTTTAAATTTAATTTTTTGTTATGCTTAATACTATAATCCAAATCCTACACTCAAAAGACAAACTCTTATTGACATAAGTGGAGCTAAAAAATTTCGTATTTCGCTGATTCTATGTGCTGCCCACGAATGTCGCCTAGGCTAGCATTTGTGTGTGTATAGTATGTTATGCGATCGTCCGTGCCTGATTGATAGAGGCACCTGGAATTGATCAAGGCGTCTCAATTTTTTTATTTTTTAAAATTAAAAAAATCCATAAATCGGAGCTAAAAAAATATCCTATATATATATATATATATATATATATATATATATATATATATATATATGTATATATATATATATATATATATATATATATATATATATATATTATACCCGTGAGTATCTAATTTTGTTTAATTTGAACATTATAATTTAACATATATAGACACTAAAGGTAAAATCTAATTAGTTTAAACTCAGAGCGTAAAAAAATAAAATAAAATAACACATGTATTCCAATTAGGGTGTCTGGATCAATTCTATGCGCTCGACAACACAGTTGTGGACTGTTCCACTAAAAAAAAAGCATTACTGACGGAATATTCCGTCGTAGTTCTGTCGGTAGAGGCATTTACTGACGGAAAATAAAGTGTCGGTGTAAAATTCGTCGGAAAATTATACTCCGACGGAATTACTGTTCCGTCGGTACATTTACCGATGGAATAACTAGTTTTGTTGGTAAATATATACCGACGGAAAAGTTATTCTCTCGACAATTTTCGCTATCCTAATCTGTGAGCCCGACAACAGAGTTGTGGACTGTTCCACCGCGAACGATATATATATAGGTGCCCATCTTGTATTAGATTTATTTTTTAAAATTTATTTCGTTTAGCTCCTGAGTTAAGCCGATTAGATTTAAACTTTAGGGTTTAGGAGTTGGATTATAGTGTTCAAGCTAAAAAAATTAAAATTAAAAAATTTTAAGTACCCATGGGGTATATAATATATGTATTTTGGGTGTTTAGGATTTACAATTTAAAGGAATAAATTTTTAAAAAAAATTGAGATGCTTGGATCAATTCTAGGCGCGTGAATTGTTCTGCCGCGAATGATCCATGTAAATTTCTCATGAAGGAGATCAATGATCATAAGCAAAGGAAACCGGAAATCTCCATGTTTCAGGAGATACATTCTCTTGTGAAACATAGAACAAACACACTATTGTAAAACAACAAATTACTACAATCAAAGTTAACTGCGAAATTGAATCATTACCCGTTCAGCAAGCACGCAAGCTTTGCCAGGAGTCCCAACACCAACTGCAATTAGTTTAACTCCTGCTGCATCAAATTTGGATGAGTTTGCAGGTATCAAAAGAGAAGAGCTAAACTCACCAACAAAAACATCCAAAATGCCTCATGAGTGCAACCACTGAAACACACTAATCTACACAAAAGTAGTTGATCATGTATCAATCAATCTGCTAGGACAATGAAACAGAACAGCTAACAATTGCCTAATCGAACAAACTAAGAGCAAGTGGTAATCAGATCTAGAGAAGAAAGATTTAGAAAATCAGTAGTTAGTATGAACGGGAGAAGGGAAAAAAGGAAGCAATTTGATATTTCGTTTTGGTCCCAGAGATCGCTGAGGAACAGGGCTCTCCAGTGCCCCCGCTGCGAATACACGGATACCATCAAGGGCATCCCGGGTTGCGGTCTCATTGACGCCGCTAGTGGCGACTGCGACAGAGGAACCATGCGACGCAGCTTGAAGGATCGGCATCTGAACCCGACTAGTGACGAGCCGAGTGAATCGGGGGATCAAACCCACAGATGGCTTCGGCGGAGAATTCGATCAGCTTACGAGGGAGCGAGGCGGAGAGAGGGTGAGCGACGGAGGAGAGGTCTTGCTCGCCGACGCAGCTGTAGTGGCGAAGCAACAAACCTTAACAACCTCCAGAACAAAATCTCAAGCAACAAGACTCTCCTTTCTTTTCCGCGGTCAAGGAGAAGGAGACGTGAGAAAGATCACGGTTTGCAATGTACTCTCACCTCTTCTTAAAAAAAAAACTCTAATGGCCATTTAGACCAGGTGGAGTTGTACTCTCACCTCTTCTTAAAAACAAAAAAAAATTGTAATGACCTTTCATACTAGATGGAGTTTAGAGTTTAGGGTTTAGAATTTAGTCCCATATCGTTTGTTTTTGATTGACGGAGTGGAACTAGTGCTATAAAAAAAGAGGCTATGGCTCTAATTTATTCATACCTTTCTCGGCCTTTTGGCTAAGATCAAGTGTAGTATTTGTTCTTATCAGTTTAATATCTAATACGTGGACCATTGGTTCACTAAGATATTAAATTAATTTTTGTTTTTGCGGCGAGATCATCTACTAGTTCTTTCGTGTGTTATCCTTGTGTTGTACTATTGCAGGGTTCGTGTGTTAAGTTCAATTAAATTTTTATATTAAGCTGGTCTTAGGTTTTGAGGTTTGGAAATAAGGGAATTAATTAATTTCCAAAAAATACCCTTAGTATATTTGTTTAATTTTTCTTCCATTTCATTTTCTCTCCTTGTTCTCTTTCATCATACTTTCTTTCTCCTCATTCTATCATCATATTTTTTCTTTCAATATATTTTATCTCTTCTTATTCTCTCTCATCACACATTCGTTACAATTTTCTCTCTCATCATAGACTCTCTCTCATTATTTTCTCTCTCTTTATTTTCTCATTTTTTTCATCATACTTTTTCTCTCATCATTCGTTCTCTCTCCTGAATCTCTCTTACCATACTCTCTCTCCATATTTTATCTAATCACACTTTCTCTCTCTTCATTCTCTTCCATCACTCTCTCTCCTTATTCTCTCTCATCACACATTCTCTATCATTTTCTCTTTGTATTCTCTCTCATCACTCTCTCTCATTATTTTCTCTCTCATCACTCTCTCTCATTATTTTCTTTCTCTTCATTTTTTTATCATACTTTCTCTCTCCTCAATCTCTCTTACCATACTCTCTCTCTCCATATTTTCTCTCATCCCACTTTCTCTCTCTTCATTCTTTTCCATCACACACTCTCTCCTCATTTTCTCTCATCACACTTTCCCTTTATTCATTTTTTCCCATCACACATTCTCTCTCATCACATTTTCTCATCATACTTTCTCTCATCACACTTTCTCTCTTTATTTTTCCCAATTACTCTTTCTCTCTCAACACACTTTCTCTCTCATCATACTTTTTCTCTTCTCAATCTCTCCTATCAAGCTCTCTCTCCTCATTTTCTCTCATCATACTTTCCCACTCTCCATTTTTTCCCATCACACTTTCTTTCTCATCATATGTGTCTCTCACATTCAATTTTACTTTCCATCTAATTTTTTCTCTTATTTTCTTCTAAGGGTAAAAAAGAAAATTTAAGTTCATTCCGATTGAAAATATTCAACTAACCAAACATTAGTTTTAGGAATGACACCCAAGCTCACACTCATTCCCATTCCACAATACTATGATACCTATTCCCATTTCGATTCCTAGGAGAGAACCAAACACCACCTAAATTAAGTTTATTTTTAAATTATTTATTACAATCCATGAAATTAAATCATAAAATTTTATATATTTTAAAATAAATACAAAACACATAAAAAATAATCAAAATTTTTTACTGATTTAATTATTAATTTTTAGTTCATAAATAAGAAATTTTAAAATTATAATTGAATAAATTGATGTTTTCTTAGATGAAATTTTGAAATAATTTAATTAAAATTTTAAATTTGATTAGGTTATTCATTTTAAATTTTAAATGTTATCAAGTTCTCAATTTAATTGGTATCAAGTATTCAACTTGCAAATCCTCTAGCCATGAAAATTTTTAACCAGTCTGTCAGTCCAATTTTCTTAGATCAACCGTCCATTAGAGAAAATTCATCCATTAATTCACCAAGATTTAAACACGATCCTTAAATATTTGAGAAACCAAAAAATTGCCCTACCGTGGTACCATTACACAAGAACAACCTTATTTATTGCTTAAAACTTATTCAATTAGTTATTAAATTTAATAATTTAAACTTATTTTATTTTATTTATTTAACATGTTTATAAAAAGTTATTGATGATTATTATTCACTAATATACTTGTTCAAATTTATTCATAAGTTATTGAAACATGCCCAATTAATTAAAATTATGTTGTATTGAACGCACATAAACAATTCCATATTAAATTGAACACCAAACTTATTTTTGAACCATTGGTTCATTTACTGTCCTATCCGGCACGCTTGGGATATGCAACGAGGGTAGAATGATAGCGCACGCTTGGGATATGTACCAAGAGCACAATGTTGTTACCATCTCGATGATCTTGAACCAACTCCAGACCAATGCTTTGGATAAACATGCTCGCTTAGTCAAACTGATAAGTAAATTGTTCGATCACACTGAAAGAACAAGCCAAATGAAAGGCCATGGGGAAACCCTAACCCTACGGTCTACGGAGGGCCCTAACTATAGGAGAGTAACTCGAGGGTGTTAGGATCGATGGTCGCGGCTAGAGAGGGGGGTGTGAATAGCCGCCCCAAATTCTTCGCGTTTCTTCCTACGATTAGGGTTAGCGCAGCGGAAATGAAACCGTAGAAACGAAAAGGAAGAAGACCAACCTCAAACTCGATGGATGTAACGAGGTTCGGAGGTGATACTCCTACTCCTCGGCGTGTTCGTAAGGTGGACGAGCCTTATCAATCCGTCGGTGGATGAGTCCCCGGAGAACCGGCTAATAAATACTCCTTGTGGGTGGAGAAAACTCGCCACAATAGCTTGCAACAGCAATATGGAAATACAAAGAAGAGCAAGAACAAAATACACAATGAATGTACAAATACTCGCTTGCCTTCTCGTCGACTGAAGTCCCGGATGAAGCACCAACTTCACGGACGAATGCCAACAAGCAACTCAGTCGAAGAAGCTCACACGAAGCTTCGGAGCTCAGCAAAGCTCAAGAGCACAACTTTCAGAAGAACAGCAGCTCAGTTCAGAGGAGGAAGAAGAAGGAAGAAGTAGCCCCTCTGTAGAAGCCCTCAGCCTCTTTTATACCTGCATCCACCTGCGAAGAAGAAGCCAGAAGACAGCAGAAGACAGAAGACCGTTGTGAGCCAACGGATAGTTCTGGACCGATCAGGCTGAAGCCTGATCGGTCCAGGGCACCTCTGATCGGTCCTGGGACCGATCAGGCCCCAGTCTGATCGGTCCCCGGACCGATCCCACCTCTCTGTAAGAGAGGTGGCTGCGTCTCTGATCGATCGTGGAGACCGATCAGTACTCCTGATCGGTCCCCGATCAGTTCACTCACTGAAAGTTGGCTCAACTCCTCTAATCGGTCTCGGACCAATCGGATGACTTACTGAACCCTTACATTTGTTATCCGATCGGTCACTGAACCGATCGGATACTCAGTATCATTGGATCGGTCAGACCGATCCGGTTTAAACTCGACCTAAACCTAAATGGTCACGAGCGAGCTCGATCCTCTCTTGACCTAGTCAGGAGAGCGAGCTGAGCCCTCTCCGATGAGAACGAGCTACCGAGCCCTCTCGACTCCGGAGAACGAGCTACCGAGCCCTCTCCGACTTTCCGTGCCAAGTCTCCAACTTGGTCTTCTCTGTGCCAAGTCTCCATACTTGGACTTTTCCCGTGCCAAGCTCCCTGCTTGGACTTTTCACCAGATGTCTGGTCAACCTTGACCCATCTGGATTTCCCTTGCCTGGCTTCACTCACCAGGACTTCCAAACTGCCTAGCTTCACTCACTAGGTCTTGCCCCTGCCTGGCTTCACTCACCAAGTCTTTCCCAAGCGCCTAGCTTCACTCACCAGGACTTTCTCCAACTGTCTGGCTTCACTCACCAGGACTTTCACTTTCACCTAGCTTCACTCACTAGGATTTTCACCTGGCTTCACTCACTAGGATTTCCCGACTGCCTGGCTTCACTCACCAGGACTTTCACTTTCACCTAGCTTCACTCACTAGGATTTTCACCTGGCTTCACTCATCAGGATTTCCCGACTGCCTAACATCCTAGTTAGGACTTCCCAGTCAAGTATCCGATCAACCTTGGCCTACTTGACTCTTCTTCATCCAACCTGATCAGACCCTGATCAGTATCTCTCCGCATGGACAACTACACCTGCATTGTCCATGTCTACATGTCTTTCTGTATTGTCAAACATCGAAACCATGACCAAGGTTTACGCTTGGTCAACTAGGTCAACCTTGACCTACTGGAAATTGCACCAACATTCTCCCCCTTTTTGATGTTTGACAACACCTTTAAGTTAGGCTAATCCAATAGCCTCAACTTTCTTCATGCCACTAGGTAATGAAACATAAGTTGCAACCTTACATTCTCCTTCTAAGAAGGCAACCTCCTTCTTAGATAATGAAGGTCTAACTTAAACCCTTCATTCTCCTCCTATTGACACACATCAACAAACTCTCCCCCTGAAGAGTAAGTTATCGTTGTTCACAACTTCACTCGTTGTGATCAACAAACTCTCCCACTAACTCCAATGTTCTTCCTTGAACATTCTCTAGACATTCTCCATTCTCCCCCTTTTTGACACACATTCTCTGGGTGGAGAAACCTCGCCACAAACTTTGCAACAGCAAGCAGAAGTACAAGTACAGCAAGAAGCTAAGAACATAAATGTAACAACACTAGCTTGCCTTCTTCTCTTCGACTGGATGAAGCAGCAGCTTCACAAGACGCCTACAACAGCAGGAACCAGCCGATGAAGCTCACACGAAGCTTCAAGCAGAAGCGAGCTCAGCAAAGCTCAAATCATAGCAGCGAAGAAGAAGAAGCAGAAGCTTCGAACCAGAAGCAGATAACTGTAGCATCCCTCGATCTCCTTTTATAACCTCTGATATCCTGAGCCAACCTGCGAACCTGAAAGCAAAAAGGCCAGAACACAGAAGCCCGAAATAACCTAGCCGTTGAGTCACAACGGCTAGTCCTGGACCGATCAGGCTCCACCCTGATCGGTCCAGGGTTCTTCTGATCGGTCATGGAGACCGATCAGGCTCTATGCTGATCGGTCCCTAGACCGATCAGAATGCTTTCACAGAGAGTTGCCCAACTCTCTGTCCGTACCCTGATCGGTCCCGGGGACCGATCAGGCTTCCTGCTGATCGGTCCCCAGACCGATCAGCTGTTACTTCCCGAGCCTGTTGGTCTCCGGACCGATCCAGATACCCAGTGTATCACTGGATCGATCCACTGATCAATCCAGAGCTTGGTTTTTGCCCAAACCAAGTCCAAACCAATATCCGGTCAACCTTGACCTCTTGGTACATCATGCTTAGCATCCGGTCACTCCCTTGACCTGCTAAGACTCCCCACCAAGTGTCCGGTCAATCCCTTTGACCCACTTGGACTTTTCTCTTCGTGTCAAGTATCCGGTCACTCCCTTGACCTACTTGACCTTCTCAACACCAGATGTCCGATCACCCTTGATCCATCTGGATTTTCCCTTGCCCGGCTTCACTCACCAGGACTTTCACCTAGCTTCACTCACTAGGATTTTCACCTGGCTTCACTCACCAAGATTTCCAATCTACAGCTTCACTCACGGGACTTTCCAAGCTTCACTCACAGGACTTTCCTCACCTGGCTTCACTCACTAAGACTTTCCCAGCTTCACTCACGGGACTTTCACCTAGCTTCACTCACTAGGATTTTCTCACTGCCCGACTCCACTTTCCTGGCTTCACTCACCAGGACTTCAATCTGGCTTCAATCACCAGGACTTTCCCACTGCCTGGCTTCACTCACCAGAACTTTCCACATCCGGTCCAGAGAACGAGCTACCGAGCCCTCTCTGACCACAGTTCGGAGAACGAGCTACCGAGCCCTCTCTGACCACCATCCGGTCCAGAGAACGAGCTTCCGAGCCCTCTCTGACCACAGTCCGGAGAACGAGCTACCGAGCCCTCTCCGACTTCCCATGTGCCAAGCTTCCATACTTGGACTTCTCCGTGCCAAGTCTCCATACTTGGACTTTTCCCGTGCCAAGCTCCCTGCTTGGACTTTTCACCATGCCAAACTCCCTGCTTGGACTTTTCACCATGCCAAACTCCCTGCTTGGACTTTTTCCGTGCCAAGCTCCCTGCTTGGACTTTTCCCGTGCCAAGCTCCCTGCTTGGACTTTTCCGAGTCAGGTCAACTCACCTCGGGTCAACCAGGTCAACCTTGACCACGGGTTGCACCCACAATCTCCCAAGCTTGTATCCTTGTAAAACATCAAGATACAACTTTTCTGTTCACGTCAAACATTGTCAAACATAACTCGTCAAACATCAAAACACAACTCGAGTCAAGTCAACTCGAGTCTGGTCAACCAGGTCAACCTTGACCTAAGGTTGCACCAACAATCTCCCCCTTTTTGATGTTTGACAAAACTCATAATCAAACTTAGGTTTTCTAATGTTCTTCCTTGAACATTCTCCCCAAACCTACACTCTCCCCCTTTTTGACACACATCAAAAAGAGTGAATCAAGGTCAAGAGTTTCTTTCTAATAAAGGTCCCATACCTTTCATTGAAACCCTTAATTTCCCCCTTGATACTAAGGTCAACAATTAACTTAGTGATAATCCCATATCACTCAAGTCTTTAAGAGTAAAAACTCCCCCTAAAAGTCAACTCCCCTAGACTAATAGGTAAAATTCCCCCTAAAGGTCAACTCCCCCTTGACCATTGCACCAACAATGTCTTGGAGAGTTTCAAACCTTCAAAATACCAACTCCCGAGCTGAAATTTCAGACAACCAGTCGAATTTCAGCAATTTGGCACGCCCTGATCGGTCACTAGACCGATCAGGCTCCCTCTGGATCGGTCCAGTGACCGATCCACACAGACCTGGACCGATCAGGGAACCTCCTGATCGGTCCATGACCTCTGATTTCTGAATTTTTCTTCTCCCGAAATTCGGAAACCTCTAGAAAATCACAGAAAATTTCAAAAATTATAAAATTTTGAGGATACATTCCTCATAACATATACTATCATGGAAAAATAGTTTTCTATGAAAATAGCTTCAATTTTTCAATCTTGATACAAAGTTCACAAGTCTTTGAAATAGCTCAAAGTTAACTCATCTTTGTATCACCTTGTTCAATGATGAATGCTATCACTAGAAAAACTTCATCAAGGTTTTTCAAATCAATTTTAAAATGATTTTAAACCCTTTAATTTAGGATCACAATCTTAGGGCTAAATGTACATGACTTGTACACAAGCTTTCCCTATGATCCTCAATTTCGAATTAGGCTCATCTAGGTACAAGAACTATGCACCTTGATCCTAACTCATGATCCTAATATCTCACACACATCTAAGGTGTATCAAACACATCCAAATCAATTTTGATGTGAGATATGGGTTTAGGTCATCTTAGGCTAAGTTCTCATGCATTTTCTAAACAACAATTTGATCTCCATATCAAATTGTGTTTTTGTCCTTAAATTAAATTAATTGATTTTAAATGCAAAAGATGATGACATGGCATATAATGATATCATAAGTAAAAACATGTGCCAATGTCATGATGTCATGTCATAAAGTATGAAACTTAAATAGAGCATGACATTTAACTAACCTAAGCATTATCATGACATTTCAAATAATAATAAATTAAATATGA
Source organism: Zingiber officinale (assembly GCF_018446385.1). Lineage (NCBI taxonomy): Eukaryota > Viridiplantae > Streptophyta > Magnoliopsida > Zingiberales > Zingiberaceae > Zingiber > Zingiber officinale. Next base: position 501,981 of record NW_024589968.1, on the reverse strand, counting down.
TGTCATGACATGGCATATGACAAACAATATATGGCAAATAACATGTAAAGGTATAGAAGATACCTAATTCTAGCCTTAGTTGCCATTTTTGATAGTTTTGATCATTTTGCCATAGGTTCTATATTCCTAAGTGTAATAGACCTAAAATCATATCCTCAAGACTTTTAGATCACTATGTGCCAACTAGATTGACTCTAGAAAAATTCCTCAAATGTGGTTGGCACATCCTAATTATCTTAGGAATAATTTTCACTTTCATTTTCAAGGCTTGATTAGACCTTGAAAATTCCTAAGGTGCTACCTTTTGCCATGATTAGGTTAACTACCTATTCAAGTAAGGTTGGCACACCCTAAACCATCTAGTGTGATGGAATCACACTCCTAGGAACCCAATACCTATTGGAGCTCATTGGGTTCACTAAGTATTCACTAGGGATGACTTCCCTAGCAACCCTTCTAATGACCCTCCTAGGCTTTGAAGCCTTGGTCATTTGGGACTCATTAAGATCAACTCTAGGGGTGACTCCCCTTGTGACCTTGGTGATGGTCTTCCTTGCCCTAGATTTTGTTCCATAATCTAATGGAACATTGTGATAAGTGGGCTTGACCACTTGGGACTTAGGTTTGTGACCTAAACCTTTCTTGTCCTTGGACTTGGGTTTTTGACCCCTAGACCCTAGAGTCAAATCCTTAAGAGCTTTTTCTAGAGAGTCAAGTCTTGACCTCAAGACTAGATTTTCTTTCTCTAATACCTCAAGCTTTAATTTATCCTTTTTCTTTGAGGTATTCCTAGGCATGTGTCTAGTTGATTTGGGATTTCTACCTAGGTTCTCCCTAACCTTAGATGAGTTAATCCTAGGATTGACATTTCTAGTATTATCCTTATCTAGGTTAACATGTTTGGCTCCTAAGCTCATGTATTGGTTCCTAAAGTTAACATGCTTATCATTATTAACAATTGCAACAAAACTACTAGCATGTGTCTTATTGCAAGAGTAAGACTTAAATGTTACCTTAGGGTTTGCCTTCGCTCCCCCTATTGACGTGCTCGGTCTTTTGTCCTTGTGAGGTTGCCTCCCCCTCGGACATTGACTCCTATAGTGTCCCCTTCGCTTGCATTGGAAGCACATCACGTGCTCCTTGCCCTTGCGTGTTGGGACTCCGGCTTCCTTGACCTTTGGCGCCGGTGGAGTCTTTCTAACCCTCTTTGGACATTTACTCTTGTAATGTCCAAATTCCCTACACTCAAAGCACATTATGTGTAATTTATTTGAAATTAAATGGCTTGAGTTACCTATGGTTGAGGATGGATGTGAGCTCTCTTCTTCATCCCTTCCGGAGATAGAAGCTTCTTCTCCTTGCTCCGATCTTGAAGAGGAACTCTCCTCTTCTTCTTCCTTAGATGTTGAGTAGCCCTCAACCTCTAAATCCATGCCTCCATGATGTGAGCTACTTGGCTCACTTGACTCCTCTTCATGACTTGAAGTGGAGTTCTCTTCATGGAACTTTGCCAAGTTATTCCACAACTCCTTGGCATCGTTATATCCACCTATCCTACACAAAACATCATTAGGTAAAGAAAATTCAATGATTTTCGTTACCTCATCATTGATGGTTGATTGGTGGATTTGCTCTTTCGTCCACTTCTTCTTCTCCAAAAGTTCTCCTTCTTTATCCAATGGAGGAGTAAAACCTAATTGCACACACCTCCAATTTTCAAGGTTAGTCATAAGAAAGTACTTCATTCTTACCTTCCAAAACGCGAAGTCGTCGCAATCGTAGAAAGGTGGAATTGTGACATCTTCTCCAAATAACTCCATTCTCTAGCTCGTGCTCCCCCGGGTGTTGATCCAACGAAGAGCGACCTCGCTCTGATACCACTTGTTAGGATCGATGGTCGCGGCTAGAGAGGGGGGGTGTGAATAGCCGCCCCAAATTCTTCGCGTTTCTTCCTACGATTAGGGTTAGCGCAGCGGAAATGAAACCGTAGAAACGAAAAGGAAGAAGACAAACCTCAAACTCGATGGATGTAACGAGGTTCGGAGGTGATACTCCTACTCCTCGGCGTGTCCGTAAGGTGGACGAGCCCTATCAATCCGTCGGTGGATGAGTCCCCGGAGAACCGGCTAATAAATACTCCTTGTGGGTGGAGAAACCTCGCCACAATAGCTTGCAACAGCAATATGGAAATACAAAGAAGAGCAAGAACAAAATACACAATGAATGTACAAATACTCGCTTGCCTTCTCGTCGACTGAAGTCCCGGATGAAGCACCAACTTCACGGATGAATGCCAACAAGCAACTCAATCGAAGAAGCTCACACGAAGCTTCGGAGCTCAGCAAAGCTCAAGAGCACAACTTTCAGAAGAACAGCAGCTCAGTTCAGAGGAGGAAGAAGAAGCAAGAAGTAGTACCTCTGTAGAAGCCCTCAGCCTCTTTTATACCTGCATCCACCTGCGAAGAAGAAGCCAGAAGACAGCAGAAGACAGAAGACCGTTGTGAGCCAACGGATAGTTCTGGACCGATCAGGCTGAAGCCCGGTCGGCTGATCGATCCAGAAGCACCTCGATTCTGACGCAACTGGATCGGTCCCGACCGATCCAGGAACACCCTGATCGATCGGGAGACCGATCGGGAGCCTCTGTGCTTCTGCTGCGATCGGTACGCAGTTGGATCGGTCTCCGACCGATCAGGAGCGCCCTGATCGGTCGGTCAACCGATCAGTGCACTTCCTAGCTTTCTGTTCGATACGGGATCGGTCGGCTGACCGATGGAGAACGAGCTACCGAGCCCTCTTCGACTTCGTCCGGTCCAGAGAACGAGCTACCGAGCCCTCTCTGACCACAGTCCAGAGAACGAGCTACCGAGCCCTCTCCGACTTTCTGTGCCAAGTCTCCAACTTGGTCTTCTCTGTGCCAAGTCTCCATACTTGGACTTTTCCCGTGCCAAGCTCCCTGCTTAGACTTTTCACCAGATGTCTGGTCAACCTTGACCCATCTGGATTTCCCTTGCCTGGCTTCACTCACCAGGACTTCCAAACTGCCTAGCTTCACTCACTAGGTCTTTCCCCTGCCTGGCTTCACTCACCAGGTCTTTCCCAAGCGCCTAGCTTCACTTACCAAGACTTTCTCCAACTGCCTGGCTTCACTCACCAGGACTTTCACTTTCACCTAGCTTCACTCACTAGGATTTTCACCTGGTTTCACTCACCAAGATTTCCCGACTGTCTGGCTTCACTCACCAGGACTTTCACTTTCACCTAGCTTCACTCACTAGGATTTTCACCTGGCTTCACTCACCAGGATTTCCCGACTGCCTAACATCCTAGTTAGGACTTCCCAGTCAAGTATCCGGTCAACCTTGACCTACTTGACTCTTCTTCATCCAACCTGATCAGACCCTGATTAGTATCTCTCCGCATGGACAACTGCACCTGCATTATCCATGTCTACATGTCTTTCTGTATTGTCAAACATCGAAACCATGACCAAGGTTTACACTTGGTCAACTAGGTCAACCTTGACCTACTGGAAATTGCACCAACAGAGGGGTGATTAGCTTGCGGGTTAGATTAACAAACATGTTAAGGTGCTTTCATACTAGGAAGCAACAGAGTTGGGAAAGTTGGCAACAAAGTTCTTTAATATATTTTGCAATGGGAGAAGGAAGCACGATGGCCAAAGTAAGATTGACTTTCCACATCTCTTCCCTCCAGGCCATTTCAAGTAGATATAAAAGAAACAAAAGGAGTTCAATAGGATAAACCCAGCATATCAAATGAGAACCACCAAAACCTCAAGAGTAAGATGCATGAATTGAGACTTCCTCCTCAAAATATTTGACAGTATGATTGATCATGTCTGAAAATTGAAAAGAGGGCATGCTGGCAATGGTGACTTGGTTATTGATTGGAATAGGACTTTTTACTATGAGAAAAAGTTTTCCTTTGATCTCGTACACACTAAAACAAGTAAAAAAAAAATGTTCGTTCCCAAAAACCTGGGGAAGTCTTTGGCGATAGCCCTCCGACGCTAATGACGCAAAGCCTTTGCGAGTGGCGGCCATGAGCACAACCACCGGCCAAATCGGAGACAACTCCGTGGGTGTCCCTCAAGGCCTACGACGTCAGAAATTAGGGAAGTTCGCGACATGGACGCTATCTTTATATATGTTGGCAACAGGCAACAAAATTGATCGGAGCGGCAGCAAACAAGAGCAAAAGGAAGGGGTAGCAATTTTAAACAGGAGATTTTTCATGCATTTATAACTAACTATATGCTCTGATACCATTGTTGATACTCAATATGCATGAATCAAAATGAATTAAAATGGTAAACACTTACAACAATCTCCCGCAGATCTACAATCGACGACGAATGGATTTACTGTCGGGAGATCAATTATAGGATCGGAAGGCTCTCCACAATTCCACGAACCAAATCCCACCGTCTCAAATGTTCTTCTCACTCTCCCGTTGTCTCTTTCTCTACACCATGAATCACCTGTAAAATGGCGAAATAAAGGAAAATTATTAAGGATTTAATGGAATTTTCCATTAAGACTAGTTAACGGGGATAAAAAAAATGGGGCCTGGAAAAGCCTGTTTAAGCTACCCTATTTTTAGTGAGGAAATGTTTATATTTCCTTTTCTTTTTATATTTCTTTTACTTTTAATTATTTTTATCGCCGTTTCTCCTTTCCCGTGTGCCGCACGCCCGAAGCCTTCTCCCCTTGCCCTAACCGGCGCCAACGCCGCTGTCCTCTCTGGACCGAAGCAGCGTCTCCTGTGCCCTAGCGCCGCTGCCGCACGGGACAGAGCCGACCTTCTCCACGCCGAGCCCTCGTTTCCTAAGGCTGATTTCTTCCTCTCTACCGAGGGTCTCGTCGCTGCTGTCCACTACGGACTCACATCTGGTCATCGTTGATTCCACACCGCCAGCATCCTAGGTACCTGATCGCAGCCCCTTTGTGCCCTAACTGACACTGTCTGAGAGGTTCTGTGGGTTCTCCAGCAAAGAGGAAGCTGTCGACACTGAGTTGAGGTAAGCTACGGCTGAGAACAGATTTGGTAGGAAATGTAGTTTGCATTTTCTGTATAGGTTTGTAGAGATTAGGTAATGTTTGGTTTGTAATCGTCACTGCTTGATCTCTCCTTTTGATTCCATCCAGTGAGGATTGGTTGGAAGTGATCTTGGTTCTAGGGGTGTTTCTTGCCGGCAGCACTCAAACAAACGTCGTTAGGGGTTTTGGATCAAGAGCAAAGGTAAGTATGTGTACTGTGAAGAAAGGAAAGAATTTGTTACTAGAATTTGTTTTAGATTTAACTTTAAATCTATTTGTGTTAAGGGAATTAGGTTTGGATTTAATCTAATGGGTTGATTGGGGATTAAGTTACTAACCCTAATTAACTATTTGATTTAAATAGGTAAATTGAGATTATGTGATTAGGGTTTTACCCTAAATTAGTTTTAGGGATTTTATTTAGCTTTTTTTTTTAAGGAATGTAGCTAAATAAAATATTTATGTTATTTGACGCAGGACACTGATTCGAGACGGTATCTCGACGAGTATCTTGATTACCGGATAGGACCATTTTATCGGAGGCGGGCACTTTTGACTTATGTCATTTGATATACATTGTAGTGAATATAACAAATTGCATTAATTATGTTTCTCATTCTGTTTCGATTAATCACAACCCAAAACTTGATACATGCTTGATTGATTGATTGGTTTGCATCTCATGTATACATTACCTGTTTATACATGCTTGTAGGGGTAGTGATATACCATGCTTCACCATGTTCAGGACCTAGTTTTTATACCTTCTGTGTACCTTTGATTTGATTCAACTCGTTGACCTATGATGCACTTTTATATATATATGGATTAGGTCAGGATATTTTGTGGTTAGTGCGAGGCACCATTTGTATGATTGCATGCTGTGCGATAGTTCCCTCCATTATTGTTGAGCACATCGCCAGTTACATGAATCTGCACATACCACCACTCATGGGTTAGTGGTCGATTCAGGCAGAGTGTGTTGCAACAGGGACTCTGTTAGGCACCGTTGGTCCGCTCATGGGTAGTGTGACACAACGTGTTAGCCGGCTGGGATTCCTCCCCGTCATCGTGTACCGGGAGTTGAGAGCATTGCGCTCCCCCATTTATGATTTGGGGTAGAAGGATAGGTGTACTCCGACAGCATCCCGTCCACTCGGTCACTCATCAGGAGTAGTGACGACAAAGTGCACGGTTGTCACAACCTTACCCACTCGGCCTCACTATTGTGTGTGAGATGATCGACTGGCGTCAGGGGTGACCAGGACGCATCATTGGCATCATATGCATGATGCATTTATTGCTTGGGTTTGTGTTTGCTGCATTTATATGCTGCATATTGTTTGGATACCTATGTTTGACATGCATACAGGATTTCCATATCACTCGAACTGTTTGTCCTTATACCCAGGTCCTGGTTAGTACAGTATTCTCCTGTTTACTTTAATTTGCATTTTCCTTTATTACATCAAGAGATTGTACGCATGATTAGTGCTAGGTGTTATTTCCTTACTTTGTATATCAGTTGTACCTGCTGAGTGTTGGACTCACCCCGCCTCCATTGTTGTTATTTTTCAGGTTGATGCTGTCAGGAGAGAGTTTCAGTTGCTAGTCCCCTGCTGACCACGAGGGCTTAGTAATATTTTGGTTTTCTTCTTTATTATTCTATGTTCAGACTTATTCTATTTTTGATACTATGGATCTTTGATACTATGGATCTGGTATGATTTTATGTGTCGATGGATTTTATTTCGATGTGTTTTTACTACATGCCTGCCTGGTCGGCAGAAGAGGTGAGTTTGTCGGATTTGAGCTTTATGAGTGTAGTGGAGTAGGGTTGATTTCAAGTCAGAGTATTATTCATTCCGTTTACTTGTCATATAAACTACGTGGTTGTGTCAGCCAGAGGCTGAAATTGATATTAACTGCGTGGTGATGGTTTTTATTATTGTTATTATTCCAGCCACATGTGGCTGAGGTATATAGTGTTTGTAGAAAGTTTCAGATTGTCCGCCGTACAAGGGAGATGCTGCCGAAATTTCTTCGGACAGGGACTCCTCCAGGGCGTGACAATTTATTTGGTATCAGAGCCAGGTTTGCGAGTCAAACTGGGCATTTTCGGATTTTCGTTGTGGTTATGTTTCAGATTTCCGTTTCGGATTTATATGAATTTTCGGTGATTTTCTCATTCGAAATTTTGAGGTCAAGTTGGGGACTGGACAGCGACGGAACATCTCCAGACGACAATTAGGTATGATGTTTATTTTATGATTGTTATATTGGTAGTAATATCTGTAATATAACTTAACATATATGAGGAGATCTACGCGTATTGCGGCGAGACGTGGTGCTGGACGACCACGTGCGAGGACCACGGGATCTCTGGATATGCCAGAGATGCCTACTGTTGATGAGCCTGTCAGTCAGGGACAGACTCAGCATACTGTGGGCGCGTCGGGCTCTCAGACCCCGACGGCTCCTATAGAGGTACCTACCTCGGTTACGCCGAGTGTACCTATCCCTACTGTAGTTCCGGTACCATCAGAGGTACCATTGGCGTTCCCGATATCTGCTCCAGCGCAGCCTACAGCGTATTCAGTACCACCGCCACCTGGACCTACAGTGTACCCGACACTAGTGATATCTGTACCCCCAGTGTCTACAGTAGCAGCAGCTGCTCCGCATCCGGTACCATTACCTACTGTACCTCTAGCTGCAGCCACTTTTGTTCACCATACCGTACCACCGACGGCTTATGCTCCAGTTTATTCAACAGCACCGGGAGTACCTCCTCCGGCTTATTCCGCGGTACCACTTGTAGCACCAGTTCCAGTGGTTCTGCCAGTTCCTGCAGCCATCCCGACACAGCTCACTGATATTGTCGCAGCACGAGCTAGGATTCCAGCATTGGCTGAGTCGATGAAGACTCGATTCACTCTTTTCCAAGGAGACCTCGATCCGGGTATGGCCCTATCATGGATAGAGACTATAGAGCAGACTTTCTTCTACATGGCTTGCTCCGAGTGGGAGAAAGTAGAGCTGGCTCCTTTCCACTTACGGGATGAGGATAACGCCTGGTGGATTACTCAGCGTTCCATCATCGGCGAGCGGAACGTTACTTGGGCCAGGTTCAGAGAGGCTTTTGAGAGCTGTTTCTTTCCACTATCATATCAGATGGCTCGCCGACAGGATTTCATGAGTCTGCATCAGAATAATCGCACGGTGACAGAGTATAATACTGAATTCAACTGGTTGGCTAAGTTTTGTCCAGAGTTAGTTGCGGAGGACAGATCTCGCATGATGCAGTCTATACAGGGACTGGATGGTTATCTGCAAGTAAGGCTTGCCGGTTTAGGGATCGTATCTTACTCTGATGCACTGGATCGAGCTTTGATGATAGAGTTAACTCAGCAAAGAGCATTTCCGGACAGGAAGAGGAAGCATGCGGGTCAGGCATCCGGACAGATCCAGCAGACACCGACGACAGGACAGCAGCAGAGTAGTCGCAGTCGGTCAGGTCAGGGTACATCTGGGGTATCTCGTAGGCCTCAGAAGTCAGTGCGGTTTTTTTCAGGACGTTCTCGGTTTTCTCAGTAGAACCGGCAACCATCTTCCAGCGATACTCACTGTTTCCGATGTGGATCCAGAGATCACCTCACCCCAGCTTGCTCTCTGGGACAGCCGGTTTGCTTTTATTGCAAACTGCCTGGGCACCAGAGCCGAGATTGTCAGCTGAAGGCTCAGCACACGGTTTCCGGAGGGTCAGGTCAGAGGGGACAATCTAGTCAGTCAGGGGCATATCGAGGAGGGCAGAAAGCCCAGTCTTCACATCGTCAGCAGGGGACAGTTTCACCTGCAACAGCGGCATTTGGCATGCTTGGACAGGAGTACTCCAGTGCTTCCATAGCACCCCAGAGTTTCGTTCCAGGACCTTATTATCCGACCCAGGGACAGTATCAGATGCATCCTTAACCCCTAGGCCAGTACCAGACTCAGTCTCAGTCATCGGCACAGTATCAGTCACCGTCCTCTCAGTCTCCTCTGGCACATTATCCAGCACCGCCTCAGTGGCAGGTTTCTTCCCAGTCGCAGCAGCCTCTGGCAGCGTTACCACCTCCTCCTCCGCCAGAGACTGGACGTGTTCATGCGATTACCAGAGAGGATGCGCAACAAGCCAACGGATCCGTTTTCCGCGGTATGATTTCCATTTATGCATTTTCCGCTGATATATTGATTGATACTGGTAGCTCGCACTCTTTTATATCCCATACCTTTATGTGGGAGATTGGTAGATTACCTACTTTTAGACTGCAGCGATTGACCGTCTCCCTACCGTCCGGTGATACTTTAGAAGTCACCCAGGAGATCAGAGGTTGCCCGTTAGACTTTGGCAACATGATACTTACGGTAGATCTTCTAGTATTGGAGATGGTCGAGTTTGATATCATTCTTGGCATGGATTGGCTATCAGTATATCATGCTACCGTTGATTGCCAGACGAGGGTGGTCACCTTCCGGCCTCCGAACCAACCCTCGTGGAGTTTCACTGGCATCAGAGACGACGACATCTCGATTATTTCGGCGATTCAGGCGCAGAAGCTGCTGTCTCACGGCTGTCATGGTTTCCTATTATCTCTGATTAGTACTGAAGACAGCAGTAGTTTGCAGCTCTCCGACATTCTGTAGGTTTGCCTCCCAGAAGGCCAGTGGAGTTCGCTATTGAGTTGATTCCGGGAACCGCGCCGACATCGAAAGCTCCTTATCGTATGGCACCAAAAGAGTTGAACAAGCTGAAGGTTCAACTCCAGGAGCTTTTAGACAGGGGATTCATTCTCCCTAGTGTTTCTCCATGGGGTTCACCGGTATTATTTGTTAAGAAAAAGGATGGCACTATGAGGTTATGTATTGACTACAGACAGCTGAATGCAGTTACCGTCAGAAATAAATATCCTTTACCACGGATCGAGGATTTGTTTGATCAGCTCAGAGGTACATCAGTGTATTCTAAGATTGATCTGCGATCCGGATATCATCAATTGAGGGTCAGAGACTCAGATATCCAGAAGACGGCTTTCCGTACGAGATACGGTCATTATGAGTTTTTGGTAATGGATGTTTATGGACTTGATGAACTGCATTTTTCTGAAGTATCTGGATCAGTTTGTTATCATTTTCATTGATGACATATTGGTCTACTCGCATTCCGAGGAGGAGCATGCACAACATCTTCGTATAGTCTTGGAGACTCTTAGGCGGCATCAGCTGTACGCGAAGTTCAGCAAGTGTGCATTCTGGTTATCCTCAGTCGGTTTTCTGGGACACGTGGTTTCTAGTAGAGGTATTTCAGTTGATCCTCAGAAGATCGAGGCTGTCACCAGTTGGGAGAAGCCGAAGTCAGTTCAGGAGATCCGCAGTTTTCTGGAACTAGCAGGATATTACAGACGATTCGTCGAGGGTTTCTCGCGTATTGCTATGCCGTTGACACGTCTTACCAGGAAAGGCGTGAAGTTCATGTGGTCCGAGGATTGCGAGACCAGCTTTCAGGAGCTGAAGCGGAGATTAGTGTCGGCTCCAGTTTTGGTTTTACCTTCTGGAGAGGACGGATTTGTACTCTACACCGACGCTTCTCTACAGGGTTTGGGTGCTGTTCTGATGCAGCATGGCAGAGTAGTCTCTTATGCTTCTCGTCAGCTGAAGGAGCATGAGAAGACCTACCCAGTTCATGATCTGGAGTTAGCTGCCATCATATATGCTTTGAAGATTTGGCGTCATCATCTGTACGGCATTACATTTGAGATTCTCACTGATCATAAGAGTCTCAAATATATTTTCACTTAGAAGGAGCTTAATCTCCGACAGAGGAGATGGATGGAGTTCCTAAAGGACTACGATTGTACCATTAGCTACCACCCGAGGAAAGCTAATGTAGTTGCCGATGCACTGAGCAGGAAGTCCAGAGGGACTTTGGCTTGCCACCGGACTTCAGTCACGGATTTGATTCAGGGTTTCTCTGAGTTAGACCTTGAGGAGTAGGGACCGACAGAGCAGGGTATTCTTGTTACTATGGTTGCTCAGTCGTCGATCAGGACGAGGATTCGAGAGGCTCAAGATGGTGATCAACATTTGCAGTTCATTAGCAGTCAGATAGTTTTCGGGCAGCAGACCGAGTTTACACGAGACGAGGAGGGTGTTATATACTTCTGAGGCAGATTATGCGTACCTCAGTCTCATCCGGTCTTACAGGAGCTACTTCAGGAGGCACATCATTCTCGATTTGCGATCCATCCAGGCCGGACCCGTATGTATCGAGACTTGAGGCGTTCCTATTGGTGGAACGGCATGAAGAAAGACATCGCGGATTTCGTAGCTAGATGTCTTGTTTGTTAGCAGGTAAAGGCTGAGCACCAGAGACCTGCAGGATTACTTCAGCGGATTTCTATTCCTGAGAGGAAGTGGGATCACATTACCATGGACTTTGTAGTAGGGTTGCCGAGGACACGACGAGGTCATGACGCAATTTGGGTAATCGTTGATCGATTAACCAAATTCGCGCACTTTTTAGCGATTCGGAGGAATGATCCCCTAGATCGATTGGCAGATCTGTATTGTCTGGAGATCATCAGACTACATGGTGTTCCGTTGAGTATCATCTTGGATAGAGATCCACAGTTCACATCTCGTTTCTGATAGAGTCTGCAGCAGGCCTTGGGCACACAGCTCCGTTTCAGTACAACTTTCCATCCACAGACAGATGGACAGTCAGAGCGGACCATTCAGACTTTAGAGGACCTGCTGAGGTCATGTGTTATGGATTTCGGAGGCAGTTGGGAGGACCATCTGCCGTTAGTAGAGTTTGCCTACAACAACAGCTTTTATTTGGCTATCCAGATGGCACCGTTTGAGACGGTGTATGGTAGACCTTGTCGGACACCTGTCCTCTGGGATGAGGTTGGAGAGGCCCAGTTGTTGGGACCTCATAGAGTTCAGCAGGATGCAGAGTTGGTCCGTACTATCAGATGGAGGATGTCAGAGGTGCAGGACCGCCAGAAGAGTTATGCTGATCGGAGACGCAGACCACTAGAGTTCTCTGTTGGCGACCATGTTTTTCTGCAAGTTTCACCCATGAAAGGGGTGAAGAGATTTGGCCTCAGAGGTAAGCTAGCTCTGCGGTACATTGGCCCTTTCGAGATCTTGGAGAGGATCGGAGCGGTAGCTTACCGACTGGCACTACCACCATCCCTGTCAGGCGTTCACGATGTATTCCACGTATTGATGCTGAGGAGATACGTGCCCGACCCGACGCATGTGCTCGCAGATATTCCAGTTCCAGTTCAGCCTGACATTACTTATGAGGAGGTTCCGGTACGGATTCTCGACCGGAAAGAGCGTCAGTTGCGGAACAAGACTATCCGGCTGGTTAAAGTCGGATGGAAACATCATTCGGACGAGGAGGCTACTTGGGAGCTCGAGGATACGATCCGAGCTCGATATCCCCATCTTTTCACTTGAGGTATGTGATTTGTTTACCGTTCAGCATTTATACTTTATATCTGTTGTTGGTACTAGCTGATGGTAGATAATGAAATTTAGGGACCAAATTTTTATTAGTGGGGGAGAATGTAAAATACCGAAAATAGGCGAATATTAATAAGGGAATTTTCTGAAATTTTTGGGAATTTTTCAGGAATTTTTCGGAGCTCGTACGGACGAGTTAACGGGGATAAAAAAAAAATGGGCCCCGGAAAAGCCTGTTTAGGCTACCCTATTTTTAGTGAGGAAATGTTTATATTTCCTTTTCTTTTTATATTCCTTTTGATTTTAATTATTTTTATCGTCGTTTCTCCTTTCCCGTGTGCCGCGCGCCCGAAGCCTTCTCCCCTTGCCCTAATCGGCGCCGACGTCGCTGTCCTCTCTGGACCAGAGCAGCGTCTCCTGTGCCCTAGCGCCGTTGCCGCACGGGACAGAGCCGACCTTCTCCACGCCGAGCCCTCGTTTCCTAAGGCTGATTTCTTCCTCTCTGCCGAGGGTCTCGTCGCTGCTGTCCACTACGGACTCACATCTGGTCATCGTTGATTCCACACCGCCAGCATCCTAGGTACCTGATCGCAGCCCCTTTGTGCCCAAACTGACACGGTCTGAGAGGTTCTGTGGGTTCTCCAGCAAAGAGGAAGCTGTCGACACTGAGTTGAGGTAAGCTACGGCTGAGAACAGATTTGGTAGGAAATGTAGTTTGCATTTTCTGTATAGGTTTGTAGAGATTAGGTAATGTTTGGTTTGTAATCGTCACTGCTTGATCTCTCCTTTTGATTCCATCCAGTGAGGATTGGTTGAAAGTGATCTTCGTTCTAGGGGTGTTTCTTGCCGACAGCACTCAAACAAACGTCGTCAGGGGTTTTGGATCAAGAGCAAAGGTAAGTATGTGTACTGTGAAGAAAGGAAAGAATTTGTTACTAGAATTTGTTTTAGGATTAACTTTAAATCTGTTTGTGTTTAGGGAATTAGGTTTGGATTTAATCTAATGGGTTGATTGGGGATTAAGTTACTAACCCTAATTAACTATTAGATTTAAATAGGTAAATTGAGATTATGTGATTAGGGTTTTACCCTAAATTAGTTTTAGAGATTTTATTTAGCTATTTTTTTTTATGAATGTAGCTAAATAAAATATTTATGTTATTTGACGCAGGACACTGATTCGAGACGGTATCTCGACGAGTATCTTGATTACCGGATAGGACCATTTTATCGGAGGCGGGTACTTTTGACTTATGTCATTTGATATACATTGTAGTGAATATAACAAATTACATTAATTATGTTTCTCATTCTGTTTCGGTTAATCACTACCCAAAACTTGATACATTTTTGATTGATTGATTGGTTTGCATCTCATGTATACATTACCTGTTTATACATGCTTGTAGGGGTAGTGATATACCATGCTTCACCATGTTCAGGACCTAGGTTTTATACCTTCTGTGTACCTTTGATTTGATTCGACTCGTTGACCTATGATGCACTTTTATATATATATGGATTAGGTTAGGATATTTTGTGGTTAGTGCCATGCACCATTTGCATGATTGCATGTTGTGCGATAGTTCGCTTTATTATTGTTGAGCACATCGCCAGTTACATGAATCTGCACACACCACCACTCATGGGTTAGTGGTCGATTTAGGCAGAGTGTGTTGCAGCAGGGACTCTGTTAGGCACCGTTGGTCCGCTCATGGGTAGTGTGACACAACGTGTTATCCGGCAGGAATTCCTCCCCATCATCGTGTACCGGGAGTTGAGAGCATTGCGCTCCCCCATTTATGATTTGGGGTAGGAGGATAGGTGTACTTCGACAGCATCCCGTCCACTCGGTCACTCATCAGGAGTAGTGACGACAGAGTGCACAGTTGTCACAACCTTACCCACTCGGCCTCACTATTGTGTGTGAGATGATCGACTGGCGTCAGGGGTGACCAGGACGCATCATTGGCATCATATGCATGATGCATTTATTGCTTGGGTTTGTGTTTGCTGCATTTATATGCTGCATATTGTTTGGATACCTATGTTTGACATGCATACAGGATTTCCATATCACTTTGACTGTTTGTCCTTATACCCAGGTCCTGGTAAGTACAGTATTCTCCTGTTTACTTCAGTTTGCATTTTCCTTTATTACATCAGGAGACTGTACGCATGATTAGTGCTAGGTGTTATTTCCTTACTTTGTATATCAGTTGTATCTGCTGAGTGTTGAACTCACCCCGCCTCCATTGTTGTTATTTTTCAGGTTGATGCTGTCAGGAGAGAGTTCCAGTTGCTAGTCCCCTGCTGACCACGAGGTCTTAGTAATCTTTTGGTTTTCTTCTTTATTAGTCTATGTTCAGACTCATTCTGTTTTTGATACTATGGATTTTTGATACTATGGATCTGGTATGAATTTTATGTGTCGATGGATTTTATTTCGATGTGTTTTTACTACATGCCTGCTTGGTCGGCAGAAGAGGTGAGTTTGTCGGATTTGAGCTTTACGAGTGTAGTGGAGTAGGGTTGATTTCGAGTCAGAGTATTATTCATTCCCTTTACTTGTCATATAAACTGCGTGGTTGTGTCAGCCAGAGGCTGAAATTGATATTAACTGCGTGGTGATGGTTTTTATTATTGTTATTATTCCAGCCAAATGTGGCTGTGGTATACAGTGTTTGTAGAAAGTTTCAGATTGGCCGCCGTACAGGGGAGATGTTGCCGAAATTTCTTCGGACAGGGACTCCTCCGGGGCGTGACATCACCCCCCCAATGATCCTTGGACGTACCCCTTATAAAGGAAAATAACCCAAGGATATAATGGACTTTTCCATTAAGAGTAGTGGGGAACGTGGGCATGTTCCCACGTTCCCCATTTCCTATAGGATCAACATCTGAAGCCAACTAGTGACGAGCCGAGCGAATCGAGGGATCAATCCCATAGACAGCTTCGGCGAAGAATTTGATCAGCTTACTAGGGAGCGATGAGGAGAGAGGGTGACCGACGGAGGAGAGGTCCTGCTCGTCGACGCAGCTACAGCGGTGAAGCAACAAATCTTAACTGCCTCTAGAACAAAATCGCAAGCAACAAGACTCTCCTTTCTTTTCCACGGCCAAGGGGAAGGAGACGTGAGAAAGATCACGGTTTGCAGTGTACTCTCGCCTCTTCTTAAAAAAAAAACTCTAATGGCCATTTATACCAGGTGGAGTTGTACTCTCACCTCTATTTACAAACAAAAAAAACTGTAATGACCTTTTATACTAGGTGGAGTTTAGAGTTTAGGGTTTAGAATTTAGTCCCATATCGTTTGTTTTTGATTGACGGAGTGGAACTAGTGCTATAAAAGAAGAGGCTATGGCACTTTCTCATTCATACCTTTCTCGGCCTTTTGGCTAAGATCAAGTGTAGTATCTGTTCTTATCAGTTTAATATCTGATACGTGGACCATTGGTTCACTATGATATTAAATTAATTTTTATTTTGGGGAGGGATCATTACAGTAGCTTGCTATTGGATCCTTCGCGTGTCATGCTTGTGTTGCACTATTGTAGGAGTTCGACGCACCCGACCAAGATAAATTAAATTTTTATATTAAATTAGGGTTTTTTTAAAATTATTAATTATAGTGCAAGAAATTAAATCTTAAAATTTTATATATTTAAAAATAAATAGAAAACACATAAAAATTTAATGAATAAGAAATTTTAAAATTAGAATTGAAGAAATTGATGTTTTCTTAGATTAAATTTTGAAATAATTTAATTAGGTCCTTCAATTTAATTGAAATAACTTAATTAGTGTGGTTTTTTTTAATTTGGTACGAAAAAATGATTTTACTCCACAGAAGAAAGATAAATCACGTACCAAACAACTTTCTAATAGAGAAAATTCAAGTATTCAACTTACTAATCCTAGGATGGTCAATCCAACCATAAAAATTTTCCACCAGTCCATCAATTCAGTGTTCTTAGATCAATCGTCCATTAGAGAAAATTCATTCGTTAATTCATCGAGATTTAAACTCAATCCTTAAATATTTGGGAAATTAAAAAAAGTGCCTTACCGTGGTACTATTACACAAGAACAACCTTATTTATTGTTTGAAACTTGTTCAACTATTTATTAAATTTAATTATTTTATTTTATTTTATTTATTTAACATGTTTATAAAAAAGTTATTGATGATCATTATTCACCAACATACTTGTTCAAATTTATTCGTAAGGTATTGAAATTGTGTTGTATTGAACGAACAAAAATAATTCCTTATTAAATTGAACACCAATCTTATTTTTGAACAATTGGTTCATTTACCACCCTATCCAGCACGCTTGGGATATGCAACGAGGGCACAATGATAGGGCACACATGGGATGTGTACCGAGAGCACAATGTTGTTACCATCTCGATGATATTGAACCAACTCCAGACCAATGCTTTGGACAAATAGGCTCGCTCAGTCAAACTGATAAATGGATCACTGAAAGAACATGCCAAATGATAGACCATGGTAAAACCCTAACCCTACAGTCTACGGAGGGCCCGAACTATAGGAGAATAACTCGAGGGGTGATTAGCTTGCGGGTTAGATTAAGTAACATGTTAAGGCACTTTCATACCTGGAAGCAACAGAGTTGGGAATGTAGGCAACAAAGTTCTTTAATATATTTTGCAATGGGAGAAGGAAGCACAAAGGCCAAAGTAAGATTGACTTTCCACATCTCTTCCCTCCAGGCTATTGTAGGTAGATATAAAAGAAACAAAACGAGTTCAATAGGATGAACCCAGCATATCAAATGAGAACCACTAAAACATCAAGAGTAAGATGCATGAATTGAGACTTCCTCCTCAAAATATTTGATAGTACGATTGATCATGTCTGAAAATTGAAAAGAGGGCATGCTGGCAATGGTGACTTGGTTATTGATTGCAATAAGACTTTTTACTATGAGAAAAAGTTTTCCTTTAATCTCGCAAACACAAAAACAAGTAAAAAAAAATGTTAGTGCCCAGAAATCAGGGGAAGTTTTTGGCGATAGCCCTCTGATGTTAATGACGGAAAGCCTCAGCGAGTGGCGGCCATGAGCCAAGCCACCGGCCAAATCGGAGACAAACTCCGTGGGTGTCCCTCAAAGCCTACGACGTCGGCAATTGGCGAAGTTCGTGACATGGACGCTATCTTTCCATGTGTTGGCAGCGGGCAACAAAATCGATCGGAGCGGCAGCAAACAAGAGCAAAAGGAAGGGGTAGCAATTTTAAGCAAGAGATTTGTCATGCATTTATAACTAACTATGTGCTCTGATACCATTGTTGATACTCTAAATGCATGAATCAAAAAGAATTAAAATGGTAAACACTTACAATGATCTCCCGCAGATCTTGCAATCAGCGAAGATTGGATTTGCGGTCGGAAGAGCAATCATAGGATTGGAAAGCTCTCCACAATTCCACGAACCAAATCCCACCGTCTCAGATGTTCTGCTCACTCTCTCGTTGTCTCTTTCTCTACACCGTGAATCGTCCCCCATGATCCTTGGACGCACCCCTTATAAAGGGAAATAACCCAAGGATATGATGGGATTTTCCATTAAGAGTAGTGGGGAACGTGGGCATGTTCCCACGTTCCCATTTCGTATAGGATCGACATCTGAAGCCGACTAGTGACGAGATGAGCGAATCGGGGGATCAAACCCACAGACAGCTTCGGTGAAAAATTTGAACAGCTTACGAGGGAGTGAGATGGAGAGAGGGTGACCGACGGACGAGAGGCCCTGCTCATCGACGCAGCTACAGCGGCGAAGCAACAAACGTTAACTAGCTCCAGAACAAAATCGCAAGCAACAAGACTCTCCTTTCTTTTCCGCGACCAAGGAGAAGGAGACATGAGAAAGATCACGGTTTGTAGTGTACTCTCGCCTCTTCTGAAAAAAAAAACTCTAATGGTCATTTAGAACAGGTGGAGTTGTACTCTCGCCTCTATTTACAAACAAAAAAAACTGCAATGACCTTTTATACTAGATGGAGTTTACATGTTAGGGTTTAGAATTTAGTCCCATATCTTTTGTTTTTGATTGACGGAATGGAACTAGTGCTATAAAAGAAGAGGTTATGACACTTTCTTATTCATACCTTTCTCGGCCTTTTGGCTAAGATCAAGTGTAGTATCTGTTCTTATCAGTTTAATATCTGATACGTGGACCACTGGTTCACTATGATATTAAATTATTTTTTGTTTTGGGAGAGATTATTACAATAGCTTGCTATTGGATCCTTGACGTGTCATCCCTGTGTTGCACTATTGCAAGGGTTTGGCACACCTGACCAAGTTAAATTAAAATTTTAAATTAAGTTTATTTTTAAATTATTAATTACAATGCATGAAATTTAATCTAAAATTTTAAATATTTAAAAATAAATACAAAACAAATAAAAAATTTGAATTTTTTACCGATTTAATTATTATTTTTTAGTTAATGAATAAGAAATTTTAAAATTAGAATTGAATAAATTGATGTTTTCTTAGATGAAATTTTGAAATAATTTAATTAAAATTTTAAATTTATTAAGTTATTCAATTGAATTGAAATAACATAATTAGTGTGGTTTATTTTTTTAATTGTGTAAGAAAAAAAGATTTTACTCCGCCCAAGAAAGATAAAACACATACCAAACAACTTTCTAATAGGGAGGACATTTAATCCTTAGGGAATAAAACATGTAAAACACCTGTATCACTCGAATACCAATTTGGCTACACAGTGGGGGTAGAGTTTGGTTCAAGTTTGGCTTGAGGTTGGTTCGTTTAAATGTTATCAAGTTCTCAATTGAATTGGTATCAAGTACTCAACTTTCGCTGACTAATCCTAGGATGGTCAATCCAGCTATAAAAATTTTCCACCGGTCCATCAATCCAATGTTCTTAGATCAATCATCCATTAGGAAAAATTCATCCGTTAATTCACCGAGATTTAAACTCGATCCTTAAATATTTGGGAAACTAAAAGTGTCCTATTATGGTACTATTACACAAGAACAACCTTATTTATTGTTTGAAACTTATTCAATTATTTATTAAATTTAATTATTTTATTTTATTTTATTTTATTTAACATGTTTATAAACAAGTTATTGATGATCATTATTCACCAATATACTTTTTCAAATTTATTCATAAATTTTTGAAGCATGTCCAATTAATTAAAATAGTGTTGTATTGAACGTACATAAATAATTTCATATTATATTGAATACCAAACTTATTTTTGAACCATTGGTTCATTTACCGCCTTATCTGGCATGCTTGGGATATGCAACGATGGCACAATGATAGGGCATGCTTGGGATGTGTACCGAGAGCACAATGTTGTTACCATCTCGCTGATCTTGAACCAACTCCAGACCAATGCTTTGGATAAATAGTCTCGC
The DNA here is from genome assembly GCF_018446385.1 of Zingiber officinale. NCBI lineage: Eukaryota > Viridiplantae > Streptophyta > Magnoliopsida > Zingiberales > Zingiberaceae > Zingiber > Zingiber officinale. The sequence goes on along the minus strand of NW_024589968.1, from coordinate 481,970 downwards.
TCAGTCAAACTGACAAGTAAATTGTTCGGTCACACTGAAAGAACATGCCAAATGAAAGACCATGGGAAAACCCTAACCCTACGGTCTATGGAGGGCCCAAACTATAGGAGAATAACTCGAGGGTTGATTAGCTTGTGGGTTAGATTAACTAACATGTTAAGGCGCTTTCTGTTGGTGCAACCTTAGGTCAAGGTTGACCTGGTTGACCCGACTCGAGTTGACGTGACTCGAGTTGTATTTTGATGTTTGACTTGGGGAGATTGTCGGTGCAACCTTAGGTCAAGGTTGACCTAGTTGTGTTGCATGTTGATGTTTGACACTCGTGAGAGAGTTCTATTCTTGATGTGGGACAAGAATAGATGTTTGGGAGATTATTGGTGCAACCGTAGGCCAGGGTTGACCTGGTGACCTGATTCGGGAAAAGTCCAAGTATGGAGACTTGGCACGGAAAAGTCCAAGTAGGGAGCTTGGCACTGGAAAAGTCCAAGTATGGAGACTTGGCACGGAAAAGTCCAAGCAGGAAGGCGAAAAGTCCAAGTATGGAGACTTGGAAAAGTCCAAGTATGGAGACTTGCATCGAAAAGTCCAAGTATGGAGACTTGGCATGGAAAAGTCAAGTATGGAGACTTGGCACGGGAAAGTCCCGTGAGTGAAGCCAGGCGGTGGGAAAGTCCTAAGCGATGTTAGGCGGTTGGAAAGTCCCGGTGAGTGAAGCCGGTGGTGGGAAAGTCCTAAGCGGGATGTTAGGCGGTGTGGAAATCGGTGAGTGAAGCCGGTGGAAAGTCTGGTGAGTAAAGCCGGCAAGGAAAATCCAGATGGATCGTGGATGATCGGACTTGGTGTTGGAAAGTCCAAGTAGGTCAAAGGATTGACCGGACACTTGGCGAGGAGTTCTAGCGAGTCAAGGGTGACCGGATGCTAGGGATGAAGTACCAATAGGTCAAGGTTGACCGGATATTGGTTTGGAAGTCTTGGGACTTGGTTTGGGCAAAAACCAAGCTGGATCGGTCACCGCACCGATCCGGATGTCTCTGTTTGCTCGATCGGTGCGGTGACCGATCGGATACGAAACTCTGTTCGATTCTTGTCGATCGTGGCCGTGACCGATCGCCAGCTAACGAGGCGAAAAGAAAGCGGTGATCGGTCCACATCGATCAAAGTCTGATCGATGCGGGGACCGATCAGAGACGATGTCGCGGAAGCACGCCTGAGTTGGGATCGATGCGTGGACCGATCCAGCTCTTTGATCGGTCCACGCATCGGATGCCGAAGGTTACGTGCACTAGCGGTCGATGCGGGACCGATCGGGCCTGATCGGTCCGTAGACCGATCAGGCTATTGCGACGCAACGGCTAGTTTCTTCGCCGTTCTTCTTCGCAGGTATAAAGGGGTTGAGGGCTGCGCGATAACTTCTTCCTCTTCTTTCTACTGAGCTGCTGTTGTGCTCTTGAGCTTTGTTGAGTTCCGAAGCTTCGTGTGAGCTTCTACGACTGGTTTCCTGCTGTTGTAGGCGTCGCTTGAAGCTGCTGCTTCATCCAGTCGAAGAGAAGGCAAGTAAGCGAAGGTTTTACAGTTGTATTGTATTTTGCTTCTTGCTGTATACTCCTTCTTGTATTGCTTTTGCAAAACTTTGTGGCGAGGTTTCTCCACCCAGAAGGAGTGATTATTAGCCGGTTCTCCGGGGACTCATCCACCGACGGATTGATAGGGCTCGTCCACCTTACGGACACGCCGAGGAGTAGGAGTTTATCTCCGAACCTCGTTACATCGACGCGTTGAGGTTTGATCTTCTTGTTTTCGTTTCTTGTTCTTATTTCCGCTGCGCTAACCCTAGTTTGTAGAAAGAAACGCGAACGATTTGGGGCGGCTATTCACACCCCCCCTCTCTAGCCGAGTACGAACGAACCTAACAAGTGGTATCAGAGCGAGGCCGCTCTTCGACGGATCAACACTCGTGGGAGCAAAGCTAGAGAATGGATCTCTATGGAGAAGATGTCACCATTCCACCTTTCTACGAATGCGGCGACTTCGCGTATTGGAAGGTAAGGATGAAGTATTTTCTTATGACTAACATAATGAATTGGTTTTGTGTACAAGAAGGTTTTACTCCTCCGGTGGATGAAGAAGGAAAACCACTTGAGAAGAAGGAGTGGACAAGAGAACAAATTCACAAATCCGAAATCAACGAAGAGGTAACGAGAATAATTGAATTTTCATTGCCTACTAACATTTTGTGTAAGATAGGATACAACAATGCCAAGGAGTTGTGGAACAACTTGGCCAAGTACCATGAGGAGAGCTCCACCTCAAGCCATGAAGAGGAGCCTAGTGAGCCAAGTAGCTCACATCATGGAGGGAGCGAATTGGAAGTTGAGGGCTACTCAATATCCAAGGAAGAAGAGGAGGAGAGTTCCTCTTGTTCAAGTTCGGAGCAAGAAGAAGAAGTTTCCACCTCCGGAAGGGTTGAAGAAGAAAGCTCACACCCATCCCCAAACCTAGGTAACTCAAGCATCTCAATTTCAAATAAGTTACATATAATATGCTTTGAGTGTAGGGAGTGTGGACATTACAAGAGCAAATGTCCAAAGAGAGTTAGGAAGACTCCACCGGCACCAAAGGTCAAGGAAGCCGGAGTCCCAACACGCAAAGGCAAGAAGCACATGGTGTGCTTTCAATGCAAGCAACGGGGACACTATAGGAGCCAATGTCCGAAGAGGAGGAAACCTCACAAGGACAAGGGATGCACATCGATAGGGGGAGCTAAGGCAAACCCTAAGGTAACCTCTAAGGTTCATTATTGCAATTCTAATAAAACTCATGCTAGTAGTTTTGTTGCAATTGTTAATAATGATAAGCATGTTAACTTTAGGAACCAATACATGTGCTTAGGAGCTAAACATGTTAGCCTAGATAGGGATACTACTAGGAATGCTAACCCTAGGATTAACACTTCTAAGGTTAAGAAAAACCTAGGTAGAAACCCTAAATCAACTAGACATATGCCTAGGAATACCTCAAGGAAGAGTGATAAATCAAAAATTGAGGTATTAGAAAAGGAGAATCAAGTCTTGAGGTCAAGGCTTGATACCCTAGAAAAGGCCCTTAAAAGTTTAGAGAAGTCAACTCTAGGGCCTAAGGGTCAAAAGTCCAAGGACAAGAAAGGTTTGAGTCACAAACCTAAGTCCCAAATGGTCAAGCCCACATATCATGATGTTCCATTCGATTATGGAACAAAACCTAGGGCTAGGAAGACCAACACCAAGGTCACAAGGGAGTCACCCCTAGAGTTGATCTTGATGAGTCCCAAATGGCCAAGGCTTTAAAGCCTAAGAGGGTCATTAGGAGGGTTGCTAGGGAAGTTATCCCTAGTGAATATTTAGTGAACCCAATGAGCTCAAGTAGGTATTGGGTTCCTAGGAGCATTTTCTCTACCCCATAGATGGGTTAGAGAGTGTCAACTCCAATAAGAAGGGTAGTTAACCCAACTTTGAGGAAATTGACACTCAAGGAGCATTTTCAAGGTTTTGATAACCTTTGAAAATGAAAAAGAATTATTATTTACTCCTTAAAGAGTAAATTGTGCCATATTTGAAAAATATCGATTTCAATCTTATTTGGCACAATTTAAGAAAACCTAGAGAAATACCATAATTGGGATTTTGGTTTTCTCTAAGGGATATATGGGCAATCTAGGGTTAGATTCTAAGTTAGCTAAGGCTAAGGATACTTAGATAGGGAATTTAGGCATTTTATTTGTGCTAACTTCCCATGATTGGTTGCCATATGCCATGCCATGACATCATACTTATTTTATTATCATTTGAAATGTCATGATAATGCTTAGGTTATCTATATGTCATGTGTTAGTTTCGTTTCAAACTTTATGCCATGACATCATGACATTGGCACATGTTTTCATTTATGTTATTAATTTATGCCATGTCATCATCTCTTGCATTAAGAATCAATGAAATTGATTTAAGGATAAAAACACATTTTGGTATTGAGATCAAAGTGTAGTTTAGAAAATGCATGAGAACTTAGCCTAAGTTGACCTTAACCCATATCTCACATCAAATTGACTTGAATGTGGTTTGATACACCTTAGATGTGTGTGAGATATTAGGATCATGAGTTAGGATCAAGGTGCATAGTTTTTGTACCTAGATGAGCCTAATTCAAGAAAAGGAGGATCATAGGGAAAGCTTGTGTACAAGTCATGTACATATAGCCCTAAGATTGTGGTCCCAAATTAAAGGGTTTGAAATCATTTCAAAATTGTTTTGAAAAACCTTGATGAAGCTTTCCTAGTGATAGCATTCATCATTGAACATTGTGATACAAAGTTGACTTAACTTTGAATTATTTCAAAGTTTTTGAATTTTGTATCAAGATTTGAAAATGGAAGTTATTCTCATAGAAAACTATTTTTCCATGATAGTATATGTTATGAGGAATGTATCCTCAAAATTTCACATTTTTTCGAATTTTCTGGAATTTTTTAGGAGTTTCTGAATTTCCGGGAAGGGAAATCAGAAATCTCTGATTTCAGAGTGTGGATCGGTCACCGGACCGATCCAGGGAAGTTCTGATCGGTCTGGTGACCGATCAGTGACGATCCAGTGCGATCAGTGAAGCGTGGATCGGTCTGGGGACCGATCCAGGGGGATTCTGATCGGTCTGGGGACCGATCAGTGCGTGCCAGTTTCTGATTTTCAGCTGTTGGTCTGAAATTTCAGCTGGAAGTTGGGTTTTGTGGATTTCTAAAGGTTTGGAACTCTCAAAGACATTGTTGGTGCAATGGTCAAGGGGGAGTTGACCTCTAGGGGGAGTTTTACCTAATTGTCAAGAGGAGTTGACTTTTAGGGGGAGTTTGTACTCCTTAAGACTCTTGAGGATTAGTGATATGGGATTATCACTAAGTTGATTGTTGAGTTTAGTATCAAGGGGGGAAATTAAGAGTTTCAATGAAAGGTATGGGACTTTCATTAGGAAGAAACTCTTGACCTTGATACTCTCCTTTTTCTTTTTGATGTGTGTCAAAAAGGGGAGAGTATTCATTGGAGAATTATTGGAGAACCCAAGTTAGGTTATCGGGTTAACCTAAGCTAGGGGAAGAATGTCAAGGAATGTTCAAGGAAGAACATTGGAATTCTTTTTGATGTGTGTCAAAAAAGGGGAGAATTATTGGAGAACCCAAGTTAGGTTATTGGGTTAACCTAAGGGGAGAATGTCCAGAGAATGTTCAAGGAAAGAACATTGGACATTGGAAGATGATTGAAAACCTAAGTTAGGTTATCGGGTTAACCTAACTTGATTATGGTTTTGTCAAACATCAAAAAGGGGGAGATTGTTGGTGTAACCTTAGGTCAAGGTTGACCTGGTTGACCCGACTCGAGTTGACGTGACTCGAGTTGTATTTTGATGTTTGACTTGGGAAGATTGTCGGTGCAACCTTAGGTCAAGGTTGACCTAGTTGTGTTGCATGTTGATGTTTGACACTCGTGAGAGAGTTCTATTCTTGATGTGGGACAAGAATAGATGTTTGGGAGATTATTGGTGCAACCGTAGGTCAAGGTTGACCTGGTTGACCTGATTCGGGAAAAGTCCAAGTATGGAGACTTGGCACGGAAAAGTCCAAGTAGGGAGCTTGGCACTGGAAAAGTCCAAGTATGGAGACTTGGCACGGAAAAGTCCAAGCAGGGAGCTTGGCACGCGAAAAGTCCAAGTATGGAGACTTGGCACTGGAAAAGTCCAAGTATGGAGACTTGGCACTGGAAAAGTCCAAGTATGGAGACTTGGCACGGGGAAAGTCCTGGTGAGTGAAGCCAGGCAGTGGGAAAGTCCTAACTGGGATGTTAGGCAGTTGGAAAGTCCTGGTGAGTGAAGCCAGGCAGTGGGAAAGTCCTAACTGGGATGTTAGGCAGTTGGAAAGTCCTGGTGAGTGAAAAGTCCTGGTGAGTAAAGCCGGGCAAGGAAAATCCAGATGGATCGTGGATGATCGGACTTGGTGTTGAAAGTCCAAGTAGGTCAAAGGGATTGACCGACACTTGGCGAGGAGTTCTAGCAGGTCAAGGGAGTGACCAGATGCTAGGGATGAAGTACCAATAGGTCAAGGTTGACCGGATATTGGTTTGAAGTCTTGGGACTTGGTTTGGGCAAAAAGCTCGGATCGGTCACCGCATCGATCCGGTGATATTTGCTCGATCGGTCCGGTGACCGATCGATAATCGAACTCTGTTGGCATCGATCGGCCCGTGACCGATCGCAAGCTTAACAGAGGCGAAAGAAGGCAGTCGATCGGTCCACGCATCGATCAGATGTCCCGATCGGTCCTGGGACCGATCAGAGACGATGTCGCGAAGCACGGCCGAGTTGGGATCGGCCGTGGACCGATCCTGATCGGTCCACGCATCGAGTACGCATGGTTACGTACTAATCGATCGGGGGGACCGATCGATAGGCCTGATCGTCCGTAGACCGATCGGGGTTCTAGCGTTGCGACGCAACGGCTAGTTTCTTTTCTTCTTCGCAGGTATAAAGGGTCGAGGGCTGCTGCTGCGCGATAACTTCTTCCTCTTCTTTCATCGAGCAGTTTTGAGCTTTGTTGAGTTCAAGCTTCGGTGAGCTTCACGATGGTTTCTGCTAGGCGTCGCTGAAGCCTTTGCTTCATCCAATCAAGAGAAGGCAAGTAAGCGAAGGTTTTACAGTTGTATTGTATTTTGCTTCTTGCTGTATACTCCTTCTTGTATTGCTTTTGCAAAACTTTGTGGCGAGGTTTCTCCACCCAGAAGGAGTGATTATTAGCCGGTTCTCCGGGGACTCATCCACCGACGGATTGATAGGGCTCGTCCACCTTACGGACACGCCGAGGAGTAGGAGTTTATCTCCGAACCTCGTTACATCGACGCGTTGAGGTTTGATCTTCTTGTTTTCGTTTCTTGTTCTTATTTCCGCTGCGCTAACCCTAGTTTGTAGAAAGAAACGCGAACGATTTGGGGCGGCTATTCACACCCCCCCTCTCTAGCCGAGTACGAACGATCCTAACACTTTCATACCTGGATGCAACAGAGTTGGGAAAGTAGGCAACAAAGTTCTTTAATATATTTTGCAATGGGAGAAGGAAGCACAAAGGCCAAACAAAGATTGACATTCCACATCTCATCCCTCCAGGCTATTGCAAGTAGATATAAAAGAAACAAAACGAGTTCAATAGGATGAACTCAGCATAGCAAATGAGAACCACCAAAACCTCAAGAGTAAGATGCATGAATTGAGACTTCCTCCTCAAAATATTTGACAATACGATTGATTATGTTTGAAAATTGAAAAGAGGGCATGCTGGCAATGGTTACTTGGTTATTGATTGGAATATGACTTTTTACCATGAGAAAAAGTTTTCCTTTGATCTCATACACACTAAAACAAGCAAAAAAAAATGTTAGTGACCAGAAACCAGGGGAAGTCTTTGGCGATAGCCCTCCGACGCAAATGACGCAAAGCCTCTGCGAGTGGCGGCCATGAGCACAACCACCGGCCAATATCAGAGCAAACTTTGTGGGTGTTCCTCATGGCCTACGACATCAGCAATTGGGGAAGTTTGCGACATGGACGCTATCTTTCCATGTGTTGGCAGCAGGAAACAAAATCGATCGGAGCGGCAGGAAAAGAGAGCAAAAGGAATGGGTAGAAATTTTAAGCAGGAGATTTGTCATGCATTTATAACTAACTATGTGCTCTGATACCATTGTTGATACTCTAAATGCACGAATCAAAATGAATTAAAATGGTAAACACTTACAACGATCTCCCACAGATCTACAATCGACGACGATTGGACTTGCTGCCGGAAGAGCAATCATAGGATTGGAAAGCTCTCCACAATTCCACGAACCAAATCTCACAGTCTCAGATATTCTTCTCACTCTCTCGTTGTCTCTTTCTCTACACTGTGAATCATCCCCCATGATCCTTGGACGCACCCCTTATAAAGGAAAATAACTCAAGGATATAATGGCCTTTTCCATTAAGAGTAGTGGGGAACGTGGGCATGCTTCTACGTTCCCATTTCCTATAGGATCGACTTATGAAGCCGACTAGTGACGAGCCGAGCGAATCGGGGGATCAAACCTACAGACACCTAGGCAAAGAATTTGATCAGCTTACGAGGGAGCGAGGCGGAGAGAGGTTGACCGACGGAGGAGATGTCCTGCTTGTCGACGCAGCTGCAGCGGCGAAGCAACAAACCTTAACTGCCTCCAGAACAAAATCACAAGCAACAAGACTCTCCTTTCTTTTCCGTGGCCAAGGAGAAGGAGACGTGAGAAAGATCACGGTTTGCAGTGCACTCTCGCCTCTTCTTAAAAAAAAAACTCTAATGGCCATTTATACCAGGTGGAATTGTACTCTTGCCTCTATTTACAAACAAAAAAAACTGTAATGACCTTTTATACTAGGTGGAGTTTAGAGACTAGGGTTTAGAATTTAGTCCCATATCGTTTGTTTTTGATTGACGGAGTGGAACTAGTGCTATAAAAGAAGAGGATATGGCACTTTCTCATTCATACCTTTCTCGGCCTTTTGGCTAAGATCAAATGTAGTAATACATGGACCATTGGTTCACTAGGATATTAAATTAATTTTTATTTTGGGGAGGGATCATTACAGTAGCTTGCTATTGGATCCTTTGCGTGTCATCCCTGTTAAGTTTTTTTTTTAAATTATTAATTATAGTGCAAGAAATTAAATCTTAAAATTTTATATATTTAAAAATAAATACAAAACACATAAAAATAATTGAATTTTTTTATTGATTAAATTTTTATTTTTCATTTAATGAATAAGAAATTTTAAAATTAGAATTGAATAAATTGATGTTTTCTTAGATGAAATTTTGAAATAATTTAATTAAAATTTTATTAGGTTATTCAATTTAATCGAAATAACTTAATTAGTGTGGTTTTTTTTTTAAAATTTGGTAAGAAAAAATGATTTTACTCCGGCCAAGGAAGATAAATCACGTACCAAACAACTTTCTATAATAGGGAGGACATTTAATTAATCTGTAGGGAATAAAACAGGTAAAACACCTGTATCATCCGAATACCAATTTGGCTACATCGTGGGGTAGAGTTTAATTCAGGTTAGGGTTGAGGTTGGTTTGTTTAAATGTTATCAAGTTCTCAATTGAATTGGTATCAAGAATTCAACTTTCACTGACTAATCCTGGGATGGTCAACCCAGCCATAAACATTTTCCACCGGTCCATCAATCCAGTGTTCTTAGATCAATCGTCCATTAGAGAAAATTCATCCGTTAATTCACCGAGATTTAAACTCGATCCTTAAATATTTGGGGAACTATAAAAGTGCCCTACCGTTGTACTATCACACAAGAACAAACTTATTTATTGTTTGAAACTTATATAATTATTTATTAAATTTAATTATTTTATTTTATTTTATTTATTTAACATGTTTATAAAAAAGTTATTGATGATCATTATGCACCAATATACTTGTTCAAATTTATTCATAAGTTTTTGAAGCATGTCCAATTAATTAAAATTGTGTTGTATTGAACGAACATAAATAATTCCATATTAAATTGAGCACCAAACTTATTTTTGAACCATTGGTTCATTTACTGCCCTATCCGGCACGCTTGGGATATGCAACGAGGGTAGAATGATAGGGCACGCTTGGGATGTGTACCGAGAGCACAATGTTGTTACCATCTCGATGATCATGAACTAACTCCAGACCAATGCTTTGGATAAATAGGCTCGTTCAGTCAAATTGATAAATAGATCACTGAAAGAACAGGCCAAATGAAAGACCATGGGAAAACCCTAACCCTACGGTCTACGGAGGGCCCGAACTATAGGAGAATAACTTGAGGGGTGATTAGCTTGCGGGTTAGATTGACTAACATGTTAAGGCGCTTTCATACCAGGAAGCAACAGAGTTGGGAAAGTAGGCAACAAAGTTCTTTAATATATTTTGCAATGGGAGAAGGAAGCACAAAGGCCAAAGTAAGATTGACTTTCCACATCTCATCCCTCCAGGCTATTGCAAGTATATATAAAAGAAACAAAACGAGTTCAATAGGATGAACCCAACATATCAAATGAGAACCACCAAAACCTCAAGAGTAAGATGCATGAATTGAGACTTCCTCCTCAAAATATGTGACAGTACGATTGATCATGTCTGAAAATTGAAAAGAGGACATGCTGGCAATGGTGACTTGGTTATTGATTGGAATAAGACTTTTTACTATGAGAAAAAGTTTTCCTTTGATCTCGCACACACTAAAATATGCAAAAAAAATGTTAGTGCCCAGAAACCAGGGGAAGTCTTTGGCGATAGCCCTCCGATGCTAACGACGCAAGGCCTCCGCGAGTGGCGGCCATGAGCACAGCCACCGCCCAAATCAGAGGCAAACTCCGTGGGTGTCCCTCAAGGCCTACGACGTCGACAATTGGGGAAGTTTGCAACATGGACGCTATCTTTCCATGTGTTGGCAACAGGAAACAAAATCGATCGGAGCGGCAGCAAACAAGAGCAAAAGGAAGGGGTAGCAATTTTAAACAGGAGATTTGTCATGCATTTATATCCAACTATGTGCTCTGATACCATTGTTGATACTCTAAATGCATGAATCAAAATGAATTAAAATGGCAAACACTTACAACGATCTCCCACAGATCTACAATCAGTGACGATTGGACTAGCTGTCGGAAGAGCAATCATAGGATTGGCAATGTAAAGCCCGAAAAATTCCCGAATTTATTTTAGAAATATCCTATGATTTTTCTAGATTATTAGGATATTTTTACATAATTGTTGGAGTACCGGAAGTAGTAAAAAAAAAAACAAATAAGTCGCAAAATGGTTTACGCGGGAATCGAACCCGGAACCATCGGAGCCTACGACTTATTATGTGTTCCGGAAACCAAGTGAACCCAGTAGGGCCGTGCTGAAAGGATAGGAAATCAAATATATTTATATTTGATTTGGGAGAAATAACTATTTGATATAAATAGAAAACTTAAGTGGGATTGGTTTATTTTTTTTTTGTTCGGCATTTTCTCTCCTCACCGAAGCCTTTCTCTCCCTCTCCCGTTTCCTTCTCTCGGCGCAGCAGACAAAGCAAAGGAGACCTAGGGTTCCTTCCCTAGGATCGTGTGTTCACTTTCCGGCGACAACACCAACACGAAGTCGGTTCTTCTCGCGAGAGGAACGCGAGGACGTAAGCGGTTCGTCGAACGGAGCAATTTTTCCGGAAAACCTAGCGGATAGAATAGTAAGAAAACCTTGCGATCGAAGTAAGAAACCCCTCACCTGCAGTATAATTGCTCTCGCTTGTTAGTTTTGGCATTAGTTCAGTAGTTCTACAGTTTTCAGTCTTAGGGTGTGCTTTTAGTGCACACCAAGCATCCGGTAGAATGCCCAGTTCAGAAGGATGCACCAGTAGGCGTCCTAACAGCATGAAAAATGTATTAGAAACATTTTATTCAGCTTATTATCAGTTATTACAGCTAAATGGATCAGATATCCATTGGGTGGGCTCCCATAGTAGCCTCTAGGTTCAGATAACCTAGCTCTAGGTTCAGATAACCTAGAACAGCAAAGTAAAATAAAACAGTATTCAGTATTTTACTTTTATTCAGTTGGCACTATACTTGGATCAGATATCCATGGGCTGGACTCCCACAGTCGTCCCTAGGTTCAGATAACCTAGTAACCCTGCTGGATTCGGAACTTGCAATCCCGGGTCTCGTAGGAATGCGCGCACAGTAGGTACAGTTGCCAGGGCCCAGCAGCATGTTTAGTATTTTCATCTATTATTATATATAGTTTTCCAAATATGTAATCAGTGATGGAAACACTAACTTAGTTTCAGTTACAGTTAATTACCTCAGTTAAGTTTCATGATTTGAGTTCATGACCAGTTAGATGTATATGCATGACCAGTTCAGTATTCATGCTTAGTTTCAGATACAGTATGCTATGCTCAGCTTGTTTGTATGCCATGATCAGTTTAGTACATGTTTGTATGCCATGCCATGTTGCCATGCTCAGTTCAGTTTTCAAACCGCATGTTTTAAAAACATAATCGCATCGTTGCATGTTTTTGTGAGGTAGATGGTTTCTTACTAAGCTTCTTAGCTTACAGATGCTACTTTTCTTATACTGCAGATACCTGTAAAAGAAAAGTGGACTAGCGGAGGCTGGAGGGCGATGCTACGATGATGTGTGTGTGCAAGGGGTCTGGAATAAAGATCCTTGGGATCTATACGCTTTTATTTCAATTTTAGTACTTAACATGTCTAGTTTTATGACTTAGTCTTGTTACTAGGTATTATAGCTTAGTAAACTATGTCTTGTTTAGTTTATCATGTTTAGAACGTTAGTATTTACATGCTAGAGTGTTTTTCATGTATCTAGAGCTTGTGTATGTGATTTTTGGCACGAATCAGTGCTGGAAATCAGAAATTCTGATTTCGTTTCAGACTATCAGAACCTGGATCGGTCAGCAGACCGATCCAGTGCCATTCCTTTTCCTGGATCGGTCAGCCGACCGATCCAGATGGATACAGTAGCCTACTGTATCTCCCTGGATCGGTCAGCCGACCGATCCAGTATCGAACAGAAGGCATCCCAGCGTCTCCAGGTGCCTGGATCGGTCTGCAGACCGATCCAGACACACCTGGATCGGTCTTGCCGACCGATCCAGCCTCTGCTGGATCGGTCCGCAGACCGATCCAGCAGGGCACGGAATCGCGGCAAGTTTGATCGATCCGTGGATCGAACAGCAGCTAGCTGGGAAGTTAGTTTTGAGTTCTAGCTCAGATGGGAGGTCAAGTATCCTCCTCAGCACATATACCTCAACCGGAAAGGGTCTTGAACCCTTCCTTATAACAGCATGGGTGTACCAGTTGTCAGTTTAATAGAGTCAGTTAGTGAAATTTTGTTTTACCCAGTTTCCGCACAGTACAGCACAGTAGCTTCAGTAGTTAATGTAGCGTTCCGGCTCACAGCTTAGTACTTAGGAGTTGGGTCGTTACAGAGTGGTATCAGAGCAAGTTCCTTACTTCCTACACACACATCAGCATTGTGCCTACAGCTTCCAAGTAAGAACATCTCTCACTCAGTTTTGTTTTCAGCTTTCATATCAGTTATATGTGCTTTCATGTTTGCTCTCATGTTGGTAGTTAATTAATTCATGTTTACAGTGATAGTATTTAACATGTTACCAGTAGTTAACTATAACATGATAGCCTAGTTATATATATGTGTTCTCTGCTATTTAGAAAATGGTACGAGGACGTCCAGCTAAGAAAGCATCAGCGGCTGAGCCCCAGCATGAGGCAGGCAGTTCAGTGCCTCCCCCAGACCTTACAACACTAGTGGCTCAGCTACAGCAGCAGTTAGCTGAACAGCAGCAGGAGATAGCCTCCTTAAAGGCTAACCAGCAGACTACTCCCCCAGTCACTCCAGTACCGAACCTCACGACTCCAGTAATCACAGAGGTTGTACCAGCTCAGCTTGCAGTACCAGTCCCAGTAGCAGGGGCTAAGAGAGAAGCTTACCTTATCCAGTGGCAGAGAATTAAGCCCGAGAACTTCTCAGGCACCAGCGAACCATGGGATGCTCAGGCATGGTTTAAAACACTGGAAAGCACGATGGAGCTTCTAGACTGGCCAGAGCACGAAAAGGTGAAGTGTGCCTCCTTCTATTTAACAGGAGACGCACGCATGTGGTGGGAGCGGATTAAATCGAAGTGGCCAGTAAACCAGATGACATGGGCCAACTTCGAGAAAGAATTCTTCGAGGAATTCTTTCACATGCAAGTCACGAACCGACACTATGACGAGTTTACAGAATTTCGTCAGGGCAACCTATCAGTTCAGGAAGCCGTGAAGAAATTCAATAGGTTGGCCCGTCTGTGTCCAGAACTAGTCAGCACAGAGAAGGAACAAGTACGGTTGATGTTGAAGATGCTCAGACCAGAGATCGCAATGAATGTGGCTGGTGGCGTTCATAGGCCACAAACCACAAAGGAGCTAGTGAGTAGTGCTCTGATCACCGAGCACTATCAGCACAGCATCACCCAGCAGAAGCAGGTTTCCACAGAGCCCAAGGGACAAGCTGGCTCAGGTACTCAGCAGAAACAACAGGGACATAGCTCCAACTGGAAAGGGAAACGCAAGGCAAGCAGTGACCCAAAAGGAGGGCCAGCTGGAAAACATTCCAGACATCCCAAGTGTGCTACTTGTGGGAAACATCATCCAGGAGTTTGCCGCAAGGGTACGCGAGGTTGTTTTGAATGTGGACAGGAAGGGCACATGGCTAAGCAGTGCCCGAACAAGAACAGTCTTCCTCAGCCTCAGCCGATACAGTATGGAGCTCAGCCAGCGCAGCTACACCAGATGTATGCTGCCTTAGATGGTCCACAGATCAGTCAGGGCAGATTGGAAGCCCCCACAGCTATCACGAATGCCAGGATTTTCTCACTGACCAGAGAGAACGTAGCAAATGCCTCGACAGTTGTCACAGGTCAGATCAGTATTTTACAGCATAATGCAACTGTCTTATTCGATACTGGGGCAACCCACTCTTATGTATCCAGGGCATTTGCCGAGAAATTAGCAACACCTCCAGAGTTACTCAATAGTCAGTTTCTGACAACACTACCCTCAGGAGACATTATGGCATCTACGCACTGGCTCAGAGCAGTGCCAGTCATTATAGCAGACAAAGAACTTTTTGGTGATCTGATAGTGCTAGAAATGACTGACTACAATGTCATCTTTGGAATGGATTTTCTGATCAGATACGACGCTTCTATAGAGTGTCGTAAACAGAAGGTCATATTCCAACCTGAAGTAGGAGTACAGTTTGAGTACATAGGAAAACCAAAGAGAAAAGCCAGGAAGTTTCTCTCAGCATTGAAAGCAATTATTGGATTCGGGATGCATGGGATTTTTAGCAAATGTAGTCAACACCAGACAAGAACCAACACTATTAGAGGTTCGAGTCGTGACTACCAGCAGCCTTCCCTCAAGAGCTACCAGCTTAGCACGACATGGAGATTGAATTTGAGATAGAGCTCATTCCCACAAATCCAATTTCCAAGGCACTGCACCGCATGGCTCCAGCAGAATCAAGGAACTCAGGAGCAATTACAGGAGCTTCTTGACAAGGGTTTCATACGCCCTAGTCACTCACCATGGGGAGTACCTGTGTTGTTCGTGAAGAAGAAGGATGGAAGCATGCGCCTATGCATAGACTACCGTGCCTTGAACCAGGTCACAATTAAAAACAGGTACCCTCTTCCCAGGATAGATGACCTGTTTGACCAGCTAAAGGGAGCCACATTGTTCTCTAAATTTGACCTCAGATCAGGATATCACCAGGTTAGAGTCAAGAAAGGTGATATACCTAAAACAACTTTCAGGACCAGATACGGACATTATGAGTTCGTAGTCATGCCTTTCGGCGTGACAAATGCTCCAGCTACTTTCATGGACCTCATGAACAGAGTATTCAGAGAATACTTAGACAAGTTTGTCATCGTGTTCATCGATGACATTCTTATCTATTCAGGCACTCAGGAGGACCATGCAGAGCATCTGAAGACAGTTTTGCAGATCCTTCAGCAGAACCAGCTGTACGCCAAATTCATGAAATGTGAATTTTAGCTAGACCAGGTAGCCTTTCTAGGTCACATCATCTCCAAGGATGGTGTTATGGTAGATCCCAACAAGATAGAAGCAGTAAGTAACTGGAAGAGACCCAGGAACGACAGTGAAATCAGAAGCTTTCTGGGATTAGCAGGCTACTACAGGAAATTCGTAGAGCACCAGAAAGAACAAGAAATTTCAGTGGACAGAGGACTGCGAGAACAGCTTCAGCGAACTAAAACGGAGATTGACCAGTGCTCCTATTTTAGCTATACCAGAAAACACAGACAGCTTCGACATCTACAGTGACGCCTCTAAATTGGGATTAGGAGCAGTACTGATGCAGCAGGGCAAGGTGATCGCCTATGCCTCCAGACAACTCAAGGATTATGAGAGGAACTATCCTACTCACGACCTTGAGCTTGCAGCAGTGGTGTTCGCTCTCAAGATTTGGAGACATTATTTGTACGAAGCTCAGTGCAGAGTGTATACAGATCATCAAAGTCTGAAGTATTTCTTTACTCAGAAGGATCTGAATATGCGACAGCGCAGATGGTTAGAGCTGGTCAAGGATTATGACATAGATATCCTCTACCATCCAGGGAAAGCTAATAAGGTAGCAGACGCACTCAGCAGGAAGTCCAGTGCTACCTTATTATCTTTAGCAGCTATGTCACCACCCCTAAGGAAGGAGATTACAGCTTTTAGTCTCGAGCTTATAGTCGGGCAACTTTCCACTATGTCCTTAGCATCTACCTTACTTGATGATATCCAGACAGCTCAGGAGCAGGATCCTGAAATCCAGAAAATCAAGCAAGGGTTAGCAGAATCAGAAAGTGGAGAGTTCAGAGTGTCCGCCAGTGGGGTAGTGTACTGTGGTGACAGACTTTGTGTTCCAGATCAGGAGGAACTACGAAAACAGATTCTAGACGAGGCTCATAGGACTCCCTATGCGATGCATCCTGGTTCCACCAAAATGTATCAGGATCTAAAGAAATGATTTTGGTGGCCTGGGATGAAGCGAGACATCGCCAGATACGTCAGCATCTGTCTAACCTGTCAGAGGGTTAAGGCAGAACATCAGCGACCAGGAGGAGTTCTGCAGCCGATCCAGATTCCAGAATGGAAGTGGAAGGATATCTCTATGGACTTCATAGTGGGATTACCCAGAACCACGAATGGTTTTGATGCCATCTGGGTAATAGTCGACAGGTTGACTAAATCAGCCCACTTCTTGGCTATCAGAATATCCTATTCCATGGAGCAGCTAGCTCAGTTGTATCTCAAGGAGATTGTCAGGCTGCATGGAGTCCCACGAACCATTATATCAGACAAAGACAGCAGATTTACATCACACTTCTGGAAGTATGTACAGTCAACTATGGGCACCCAGTTAAAATTTAGCACAGCCTTCCATCCTCAGACAGATGGTCAGACGGAGTGAGTAAACCAGTACTCGAAGATATGCTCCGGGCTTGTACTCTAGATTTCAAGGGAAGTTGGTGCAAATATCTGAGTCTAGCAGAATTTGCATACAACAACAGTTATCAGGCCACTATCGGCATGGCACCTTATGAGGCACTCTATGGGCGGAGGTGCAGATCACCAATCTGCTGGTATGAGAGTGGTGAACAGAAGGAACTAGAGCTTCAGACAGATCTAGTAGTAGATACCACAGCAGCCATATAGCAGATTCGCTAGAGGATAGAGACAGCACAGAGCCGTCAGAGCTAGCCGATACACCACGCACCCTAGAGTTTTCTTGGGATACAGCTTTCCTCGAGTAGCTCCCATGAAGGAGTCATGCTTGGGAAGAAGGGCAAGTTAGCTCTCGATATGTGGGACCATACCTTATCACGAAGAGAGTGGGCAAGGTAGCATATGAGCTAGAGCTACCTCAGAAGATGTCCACAACGTATTTCATGTCTCCATGTTGAAGAAGCATATTCCGACGCCACCTGTGTGATTGAGCCCCATTGGTACAGTCCGTGATGATCTCAATGATGACAATCGGCCTATTCGATAATAGACCGAGCAAGAAAGAAATTACGAACAAGGAAGTACCATTAGTCAAAGTCACCGCAAAATCACACAGCAGCAGAGGCTTGGGAGACAGAGGCCATGAGGCATGTATACCTGAATTGTTTTAAGTTCAGGGACGAACTTTTTATAAGGTATGGGGGATTGTAAAGCCCGAAAAATTCCCGAATTGATTTTAGAAATATCCTATGATTTTTCTAGATTATTAGGATATTTTTACATAATTATTGGAGTACCGGAAGTAGTAAAAAAAAACAAAAAATAAATAAGTCGCAAAATGGTTTACGCGGGAATCGAACCCGGGAACCATCGGAGCCTACGACTTATTATGTGTTCCGGAAACCAAGTGAACCCAGCAGGGCCGTGCTGAAAGGATAGGAAATCAAATATATTTATATTTGATTTGGAAGAAATAACTATTTGATATAAATAGAAAACTTAAGTGGGATTGGTTTTTTTTTTTTTGGTTCGGCATTTTCTCTCCTCACCGAAGCCTTTCTCTCCCTCTCCCGTTTCCTTCTCTCGGCGCAGCAAACAAAGCAAAGGAGACCTAGGGTTCCTTCCCTAGGATCGTGTGTTCACTTTCCGGCGACAACACCAACACGAAGTCGGTTCTTCTCCGCGAGAGGAACGCGAGGACGTAAGCGGTTCGTCAAACGGAGCAGTTTTTCCGGAAAACCTAGCGGATAGAATCGTAAGAAAACCTTGCAATCGAAGTAAGAAACCCCTCACCTGCAGTATAATTGCTCTCGCTTGTTAGTTTTGGCATTAGTTCAGTAGTTCTACAGTTTTCAGTCATAGGGTGTGCTTTTAGTGCACACCAAGCATCCGGTAGAATGCCAGTTCAGAAGGATGCACCAGTAGGCGTCCTAACAGCATGAAAAATGTATTAGAAACATTTTATTCAGCTTATTATCAGTTATTACAGCTAAATGGATCAGATATCCATTGGGTGGGCTCCCACAGTAGCCTCTAGGTTCAGATAACCTAGCTCTAGGTTCAGATAACCTAGAACAGCAAAGTAAAATAAAAGGATTAAGATTTTACTTTTATTCAGTTGGCATCGTACTTGGATCAGATATCCATGGGCTGGACTCCACAGCCGTCCCTAGGTTCAGATAACCTAGTAACCTGCCGGATTCGAACTTGCAATCCCGGTCTCAGAGGAATGTGCGCATGAGGTTGCAAGGGCCCAATAAAGATGTTTAGTATTTTCATCTATTATTATATATAGTTTTCCAAATATGTAATCGGTGATGGAAACACTAACTTAGTTTCAGATTCAATTACCTCGGTTAAGTTTCATGATTTGAATTCATGACCAGTTAGATGTATATGCATGACCAGTTCAGTATTCATGCTTAGTTTCAGATACAGTATGCTATGCTCAGCTTGTTTGTATGCCATGATCAGTTTAGTACATGTTTGTATGCCATGCCATGTTGCCATGCTCAGTTCAGTTTTCAAACCGCATGTTTTAAAAACATAATCGCATCGTTGCATGTTTTTGTGAGGTAGATGGTTTCTTACTAAGCTTCTTAGCTTACAGATGCTACTTTTCTTATACTGCAGATACCGGTAAAAGAAAAGTGGACTAGCGGAAGTTGGAGGGCGATGCTACGATGATGTGTGTGTGCAAGGGGTCTGGAATAAAGATCCTTGGGATCTATACGCTTTTATTTCAGTTTTAGTACTTAACATGTCTAGTTTTATGACTTAGTCTTGTTACTAGGTATTATAGCTTAGTAAACTATGTCTTGTTTAGTTTATCATGTTTAGAACATTAGTATTTACATGCTAGAGTGTTTTTCATGTATCTAGAGCTTGTGTATGTGATTTTTGGCACGAATCAGTGCTGGAAATCAGAAATTCTGATTTCGTTTCAGACTATCAGAACCTGGATCGGTCAGCAGACCGATCCAGTGCCATTCCTTTTCCTGGATCGGTCAGCCGACCGATCCAGATGGATACAGTAGCCTACTGTATCTCCCTGGATCGGTCAGCCGACCGATCCAACATCGGCATCCCAGCTTCTCCAGGTGCCTGGATCGGTCTGCAGACCGATCCAGACACACCTGGATCGGTCTTGCCGACCGATCCAGCCTCTGCTGGATCGGTCCGCAGACCGATCCAGCAGGGCACGGAATCGCGGTAAGTTTGATCGATCCGTGGATCGAACAGCAGCTAGCTGGGAAGTTAGTTTTGAGTTCTAGCTCAGATGGGAGGTCAAGTATCCTCCTCAGCACATATACCTCAACCGGAAAGGGTCTTGAACCCTTCCTTATAACATCATGGGTGTACCAGTTGTCAGTTTAATAGTGTCAGTTAGTGAAATTTTGTTTTACCCAGTTTCCGCACAGTACAGCACAGTAGCTTCAGTAGTTAATGTAGCGTTCCGGCTCACAGCTTAGTACTTAGGAGTTGGGTCGTTACAGGCAAGCTCTCCATAATTCCACGAACCAAATCCCACCGTCTCAAATGTTCTCCTTACTCTCTTGTTGTCTCTTTCTCTACACCGTGAATCGTTCCCCATGATCCTTGGATGCACTCCTTATTAAGGAAAATAACCCAAGGATATAATGGACTTTTCCATTAAGAGTAGTGGGGAACGTGGACATGTTCCAACGCTCCCATTTCCTATAGGATCGACATCTAAAACTGACTAGTGACGAGCCGAGCGAATCGGCGGATCAAACCCACAAACAGCTTCGCCGAAGAATTTGATCACTTGATGAGGGAACGAGGCGGACAGAGGGTGATCGACGGAGGAGATGTCCTGCTTGTTGACGTAGCTGCAGCGACGAAGCAACAAACCTTAACTGCCTCCAGAATAAAATCGCAAGCAACAAGACTCTCCTTTCTTTTCTGTGGCCAAGGAGAAGGAGACGTGAGAAAGATCACGATTTGCAGTATACTCTCACCTCTTCTTAAAAAAAACTCTAATGGCCATTTAGACCAGGTGGAGTTGTACTCTCGCCTCTATTTACAAACAAAAAAAAAACTGTAATGACCTTTTATAATAGATGGAGTTTAGAGTTTAGGGTTTAGAATTTAGTCCCATATCGTTTGTTTTTGATTAACGGAGTGGAACTAGTGCTATAAAAGAAGAGGCTATGACACTTTCTCATTCATACCTTTCTCGGCCTTTTGGCTAAGAGCAAGTGTAGTATCTGTTCTTATCAGTTTAATATCTGATACGTGGACCATTGGTTCACTATGATATTAAATTAATTTTTCTTTGGGGAGGGATCATTACAGTAGCTTGCTATTGGATCCTTCGGCTGTCATCCCTATGTTGCACTATTATAGGGGTTCGGCGCACCTGACCAAGTTAAATTAAATTTTTATACTAAATTAAGTTTATTTTTAAATTATTAATTACAATCCATGAAATTTAATCTTAAAATTTTATATATTTAAAAATAAATACAAAACACATAAAAATAATTGAATTTAATGAATAAGAAATTTTAAAATTAGAATGGAATAAATTGATGTTTTCTTAGATGAAATTTTGAAATAATTTAATTAAAATTTTAAATTTTATTAAGTTATTCAATTTAATCGAAATAACTTAATTAGTGTTTTTTTCTAATTTGGTAAGAAAAAATGATTTTACTCCGCCCAAGAATAGATAAATCACAAATACCAATTAATTCGGCTTGAAGCAAAGATTTTATAAAAGTTCGGCTTGAAGCAAAAATTTTATAAAAAAAAATTAATTCGAACCTAACCCCAATCTGAATACAATTCGAAATCTTTAAAACCAACTTGAATAACTTAATTAAAAATAATTTTTTGCTTGTTATTTTTATTATAATTTTTTATTTTTATCACAATAATTTATCATTATTATACTAGCTTTAATATTGATATTCATATTTTTAAAAATAAAATTTGATTTAATTTTAAAAAGATTTATTAAATCCTAAATTTAGGCCAATCCTAGTCAATCTGGACTCCGATCCAATCCTAGTACAACTTAAAAATCCTCAGATCTGAATATGAAAATTTGTAATTCAAGTTGGATATTTTTCGGATTGACTTGGATTTACGGATCAGATTTATTTTTGACATCCCTAATTATAAATTATTAAGAAAATTTAATGAAATTTTGTTCCTAGTTCTACTATATACCCACACTACCAGCCGAATGTGTATGATATTATAAAATTTATATAAACACAAAATATATATCATGCCAGGCCAAACAAAATCTATATATATTTAGATATTATTACTTTTTTAATTTGAAATTGATTGATTAAAATTTTTATATTTTAAAGTTTATTTATTTGATTAATGAGTTTAATATTACAGTTTTAATAACAAGTTTGTTAATAAATATAGTTTACAAGTTTTGTTTGTGAATATAATTTTTGAATAATTTAAAATCTTTGTTTTTAAGAAATTTATTTATTTTTTAATGAATTAATCAAGCTTATTTATTTAATTCATATTGAATAAATATAAATAAATGATTATCGAGTTAAACACTAAATTTTCTCATAAATGTTTAATTTATTTTTGTTATCGAATATATAGATAGTTGAAATTGTATTTGAATTTTAAAAAAGATAAAATTATGATGTTATTTCTAGATCTCATTTGATCAGTTAAACTTATGAGTCTGAGAAATTTCTATCATTTTGATTTTTTTTCATATTGTAATAGAAAAAAAAATATTGTTATCCCTCATAATTTGTCGATTTTTTTAGAATGCATCTTTATGGTTTTTGAATCATTCATTTACCTTTACAATAGTTTTAATTTATTGAGTGCAAGTTTTTTTTTACAATTAACTTAAGCCATATAAATTTAGAATTTCCATTATTTTTTAATGTTACAAACTTATATTTGCAATTCGTATACATGTCATAAAACCAAAAAGCTAATAATCTCTTAGAATTTAACTACCATGTTGGAGATAGAGATGTTCTTTGTATATATTACAAGAAGTTAACAAGTTAATGACGAGTTCCTCTAACAAATAGATCTTTGCCATTAGATGATCTCGATAGGTTGAGTACAAGCAATGAGTCCATTTTTGCCCACCATATCAAAGATTGAACTAATTCTAGCATGCCTTATCGCGTCTTGAATTGGTTCGCTCAAATCATACATTTTTTATTGTATTGATACTGACAAATCTAAGATTTGCACCCTAAAAGTAAGTTAATTTGATAGGAAAATTATAGCGAGGATTTGAGTTATGAAGTCTGATTTAATGATTTTTGATGAATGTATATATTTGCAATGCTGAAGAATACTTTTGAGTCGCAAGATTTATCCCATCGCCATTAGTATTCAATCAACCTAATCATGGAGCCTCCGAGGCTATGGTGCAGCGGCAGGGCATCTAGGTTATCACCCATGCACCCATGGTTCGAACCCCAGCTATGGCGAATTTGCAGGAATTTTTCCTCTAAATGGGGCACGCAACTAAAAGATGTTGGGCTTCTAGGCTGTCCGCTGCGAGCCCTTCCCGATTTACCTTGGTGTCCGATGGAAAACTTTCATGGGACCGGGTCGGTCATCCCATGCTCGACGTTACTCAGCCTCGTTAATTATTTTTAAGACTAGCTTAACATTACAAGACAACATTGGGAAGATGTAGAACCAATATCATCACATCTAAAACCCTTATTGTCTCAATCATTTTGATTTTACAACACACATTACAAGAACTAAAACAAAAACATTTTAGATACAAGTCAATCACTAGAAATCTTCTCTAACCGTATGAAAATGATAAGAAATCCACATGCGAACTCAATTTGTTAGATGTTTAAAGTAGTTCCATTCCCACGCATTTATTGTTCCACCATAAATCTGAATATTTGCCAAATCTTGAATCTATCGATCAATTCCCTCATTGTCCATGGTATAAACAGGGATTTGACAGTTCTTATTATTATTCTTTGGGTCATTTATTAGACTCAGATCATCTTCATCTTCCTTGTAAGTTTTCACATATGTTTCGGCACTTGCCAAAATCAATCTTTCTACCATAAAAAGCTGATAGTTGTTCTCGACCACCGAGTCGAATATGTTTGTAAAGTTCGATGAGCATGCCAATTTGTACCTGTTACAAAGTTTGCACTCACATACAAAAACCAACATATATCCAATGCAGAAGTGCACGAATAGATGAAGCAACAAAAAAACCAAAAAGTAGTCCAGTGCACGAAGCTCCCGTTATGCGGGGTCTCGAGGAAGAATCCATTGTATGCAGCCTTATCTTGTTTTTTTGCAAGAGGTTGTTTTCAGGATTCGAACCCGTGACCTTTTGGTCACAAAGCAACAATTGTACCGTTGCAAGAGGCTGCACGAATAGATGAAGCAAAGAAGTTTATTTATTTCGATAGACAAAGCATAAATTCCAGAAATTATAAATTTAAAGAACAGAGAGATTCTTATGAATGACAGAAACAACACTTTGAAAATAGATTAAGAGATTGATAGACACATGGAAGTAGGAGGGTTGTAATCAAAGTTCATTCTTGTCATATTTTATGAATCTACTAAATCTTATTGCATTCTATAATAATAACAAGAATGAAAAGTTATCCATATGCGTTGAAGAAATTCTCCAGTGGTATCTCAATATGCATCATTTGTCTGCCACAAGAACAAATTCATCAAATGTTCTCATGTCACACGTTTGCAAGACTTTTGTGGCAAGTAGAGCAATGAAACTAAGAAAGAGTCACACGAGTCCAACACCAATTATTCATTTGAATGTCATAGAAACATCAGAGCTCATGAAAAAAATGAATTTCTCTGGAAGGGTTTGTGTCATAGAAACATCACAACCCTAACAAAAAGTGAATTTCTCTTGAAAGATATTTTACTTGTATTATGAGATAGTTATTAGCTATTTTGCAAGTCAAATAACAAATTTGGAGAACCAATACCTTATCTGCTACATTCCTTAGTCTTTTGGCAGCCATCGTAGGAAGAAAATCATGTGGTAGCAAAACAGAGCTGTGATTGGTTCGATCCTTGCACTCCATAAACCTGGATGTTCATCATGGTCAAGACTAGAGCTTGAAGATTCAAAGATCACCTAGCAGAGTATCAGACCATTTAACCATGGCGACATCGTGGGAAATAAAGAAAATTTCATGTGTGGATTACTTCATTATACTCAAGAGGTTGAATGTCTTGATTTGTTTCAATGAATTTGATTGAGATGAAAATCTTTAATCAACATCAAACATTTTAAATTCACATAATCACAAAAAAGAATGCCCTATACATGGAACAACAAGGCACCAAATTCAACGAGTTTGCAAAAAATGAGTTGAGATTCAATCATGAAGTAAATTAGTTTCTATTGACTTCAAATAATGTAACAGGAGTTGAGTAATTGTACATTCCATCTGTATTTGGATTTCCGCTTTGGTGCAGGATCCCCTTCTTGTTATGTGTTGGATTGATGCACATTCTAGAAGGCATCACAAATACTCTGCAAATTTTTTAAACAAGCATAATGCCAGTACAAAACAACTATTAATTAATTCCTCCATCTAGAATTCTTCCTACAAATTTTTTATACGCAAGGAGTGAACTTTAACACCCAAATCAAATGCTCAAAGGCAAATCTTCATAATCCCATAAACTTGGAGTGTTCTTAATTCCAATTCAACGAATCAAAGAAGATCATCCACAATAGTGATGGAATATTAAAGCAAGGTAGTAGAACAGAAGAGAAATTGATGGGACCTTCCGAGGAAGAGGGCTTCTTGGAGGGTGCATCGGAAGCTGGACTCTTGGTGTCGCAGTGCTTTCCGGGGCAATCAATTCGGTCGCCCCAATACAAGTACTTGCTCTCCACCACCACCTTGGCGGCTTCCCTCGACGACGCGGAGGAAGCAGGGATCGCAACGGAGAAGGCAACCCAGAGGAGCGCGAGGGCAGCGGCAGAGATGAGGAAGAGTTATACGACGAGGTGCCGTTGGAACCGAAGAATCGCCATAACGGTGAGAGTCCGAGGTGTCGTTCACTAAATGCATCAATCTACGAGACGAACTAATTTTGTAATGATATTTGAGAATATACATTAAAATCTATTAATGGGGATGTAGCACAGATGGTAGAGCGCTCGCTTAGCATGCGAGAGGTACGGGGATCGATACCCCGCATCTCCATAAAATATTTTATTAGTTTATGTTTTTTATTTTGTATGTGAAAGTAATAAAACTCTTTATATATAATTTTATTATTCTAGGTACTCATTTATGAGAAATTCATGAACATACAATAGTATTAATTTTTTTTTAGAGTTTAGGTTAAAAAAGTGAACATTGTTTTTTAATAGGTTTTCGTTGATGATCTTGGATCGATAACCAAGGTTATCAAGAACACCTCCAACAAAACACACCCTAAATGATCATGATTTGCGTGTACATGGGTGTGCATGATAACAAAACACTATAAATATAGTTTAGATATTCTGCATACCTTACTCTGCACATCTCTTGAGTATCCAATTTGTTTTTTAAATTTAATTTTATGTTATGCTTAATACTATAATCCAAATCCTACACTCAAAAGACAAACTCTTATTGACATAAGTGGAGCTAAAAAAATTCGTATTTCGCTGATTCAATGTGCTGCCCACGAATGTCGCCTAGGCTAGCATTCGTGTGTGTATAGTATGTTATGCGATCGTCCGTGCCTGATTGGTAGAGGCACCTGGAATTGATCAAGGCGTCTCAATTTTTTTTTATATTTTAAAATTAAAAAAATCCATAAATCGGAGCTAAAAGAAATATCCTATATATATATATATATAAATATATTATACCCGTGAGTATCTAATTTTGTTTAATTTGAACATTATAATTTAACATATATAGACACTAAAGGTAAAATCTAATTAGTTTAAACTCAGAGCTTAAAAAAATAAAATAACACATGTATTTCAATTGGGGTGTCTGGATCAATTCTATGCGCTCGACAACACAGTTGTGGACTGTTCCACTACAAAAAAAACAGCATTACCGACGGAATATTCCGTCGTAGTTCTGTCGGTAGAGGCATTTACCGACGGAAAATAAAGTGTCGGTGTAAAATTCGTCAGAAAATTATACTCCGACGGAATTACTGTTCTGTCGGTACATTTACCGATGGAATAACTAGTTCCGTCGGTAAATATATACCGACGGATCGGAAAAGTTATTCTGTCGACAATTTTAGCTATCCTAATCTATGAGCCCGACAACAGAGTTGTGGACTGTTCCACCGCGAACGATATATATATAGGTGCCCATCTTGTATTAGATTTATTTTTTAAAATTATTTCTTTTAGCTCCTGAATTAAGCCGATTAGATTTAAACTTTAGGGTTTAGGAGTTGGATTATAGTGTTCAAGCTAAAAAAAATAAAATTAAAAAATTTTAAGTACCCATGGGGCATATAATATATGTATTTTGGGTGTTTAGGATTTACAATTTAAAGGAATAAATTTAAAAAAAAAATTGAGATGCTTGGATCAATTCTAGGCGCGTGAATTGTTTTGCAGCGAATGATCCTTGTAAATTTCTCATGAAGAAGATCAATGATCATAAGCAAAGGAAACCGGAAATCTCCATGTTTCAGGAGATACATTCTCTTGTGAAACATAGAACAAACACACTATTGTAAAACAACAAATTACTACAATCAAAGTTAATTGCGAAATTAAATCATTACCCGTTCAGCAAGCACGCAAGCTTTGCCAAGAGTCCCAACACCAACTGCAATTAGTTTAACTCCTGCTGCATCAAATTTGGATGAGTTTGCAGGTATCAAAAGAGAAGAGATAAACTCACCAACAAAAACATCCAAAATGCCTCATGAGTGCAACCACTAAAACACACTAATCCACACAAAAGTAGTTGATCATGTATCAATCAATCTGCTAGGACAATGAAACAGAACAGCTAACAATTGCCTAATCGAACAAACTAAGAGCAGGTGGTAATCAGATCTAGAGAAGAAAGATTTAGAAAATCAGTAGTTAGTATGAACGGGAGAAGGGAAAAAAGGAAGCAATTTGATATTTGGTTTTGGTCCCAGAGATCGCTGAGGAACAGGGCTCTCCAGTGCCCCTGCCGCGAATACACGGATACCATCAAGGGCATCCCGGGTTGCGGTCTCATTGACGCCGCTAGTAGCGACTGCGACAGAGGAACCATGCGACACAGCTTGAAGGATCGGCATCTGAAGCCGACTAGTGACGAGCCGAGTGAATCGGTGGATCAAACCCACAGATGGCTTCGGCGGAGAATTCAATCAGCTTACGAGGGAGCGAGGAGAAGAGAGGGTGAGCGACGGAGGAGAGGTCCTGCTCGTCGACGCAGCTGCAGTAGCGAAGCAACAAACCTTAACAACCTCCAGAGCAAAATCTCAAGCAACAAGACTCCTTTCTTTTCCGCGGTCAAGGAGAAGGAGACGTGAGAAAAATCGCGGTTTGCAATGTACTCTCGCCTCTTCTTTAAAAAAAAAACTCTAATGGCCATTTAGACCAGGTGGAGTTGTACTCTCGCCTCTTCTTACAAACAAAAAAAAATTGTAATGACCTTTTATACTAGATGGAGTTTAGAGTTTAGGGTTTAGAATTTAGTCCCATATCGTTTGTTTTTGATTGACGGAGTGGAACTAGTGCTATAAAAAAAGAGGCTATGGCTCTAATTTATTCATACCTTTCTCGGCCTTTTGGCTAAGATCAAGTGTAGTATTTGTTCTTATCAGTTTAATATCTAATACGTGGACCATTGGTTCACTAAGATATTAAATTAATTTTTGTTTTTGCGGCGAGATCATCTACTAGTTCTTTCGTGTGTTATCCTTGTGTTGTACTATTGCAGGGTTCGTGTGTTAAGTTCAATTAAATTTTTATATTAAGGTGGTGTTTGGTTTAGAGGTTTGGAAATAAGGGAATGGATTCATTTCCAAACCTGGATGAAACCCACCCCCTCCCTTAGGTTTTGATGGAATGGGAATAAGAATTAAGTTTTGGACAAAAGTACCCTTTGTATATTTGTTTAATTTTTCTTTCATTTCATTCTCTCTCCTTGTTTTCACTCATCATACTTTCTCTCTCCTCATTCTATCATCATATTTTTTCTTTCAACATATTTTATCTCTTCTTATTCTCTCTCATCACACATTCTTTACAATTTTTTCTCTCATCATACACTCTCTCTCATTATTTTCTCTCTCTTCATTCTCTCATTTTTCCATCATACTTTTTCTCTCATCATTCGTTCTCTCTCCTGAATCTCTCTTACCATACTTTCTCTCCATATTTTATCTAATCACACTTTCTCTCTCTTCATTCTCTTCCATCACTATCTCTCTCCTTATTCTCTCTCATCACACATTCTCTACCATTTTCTCTTTGTATTCTCTCTCATCACTCTCTCTCATTATTTTCTCTCTCATCACTCTCTCTGTCACGCCCCGGAGGAGTCCCTGTCCGAAGAAATTTCGGCAGCATCTCCCCTGTACGGCGGACAATCTGAAACTTTCTACATATCCACATACCTCAGCCACATGCGGCTGGAATAATAGCAGAAATAAAATACAATACATAGACATCCCACGCAGTTTATATAACAAGTAAACGGAAGAATAATACTCTGACTCGAAATCAACCCTACTCCACTACACTCATAAAGCTCAAATCCGACAAACTCACCTCTTCTGCCGTCCAGGCCGGCATGAAGTAAAACATATCCAAACCACAACAACGTCCATCAACGATAAGAATCCATACAAGATCCGTAAGTAAAACAATCCAAAACATAACAAGTTCAAAACACAGTCTAATAAAGAAGAAAACCAAAAGATCCATAAGTCCTCGTAGTGTAACGACCTAATTTTCCCTATTTCAAGTTCAAAAAGTCCATAAAAATATTTGGAAATGCTTTTAAAATATTCTAGAGATTTTTAAAAATTTTTAGAGTATTTTTACGTAATTTTTGGAGGTCGTTTAGTATGTTTACAAAAAGAAAGAAATTCTGACAAAAACCGTTGAAGGCGAGGCTCGAACCCGTAACCTCGGGTCGAACCCGATCTAACCGGACGCAGTCGATCAGTTGAGCTACGCGGGTTTTGTTAACCCAATATGGAGAGAAATAGATATAAGTTATAGAAAAGGGCAGAAATAAACCTAGGTTTTAAAGGATTAATTTTCTTCCCAAGCCCTAATTTCTATTCCTTCTCCTCTTCGGGTGCGTCGGCGCCGCTGGTCTCGGGCGGAAACGCAGCAACTTTGGAGCTTCTCTCCGGCGGCCGGCGAAGGCTTCTTCCGGCGAACCTTGCGGATCCGAGTTCCTCCCGTCGAAGAGAGCCCGCGAACATAGAAGAAGCGCCGAGATTTGAGCTCATCTGAACCCTAGACCCCCTTCCTCTTCTCGGTTGTAAGTCCTAGCAATCAAGGGTAAGTACTACTCACCTGTGGTAGGAATTCCTCTGGACCATGATAAATCTAACTGATGCTAATAATAGCGTCAGTGACACTAGCAGTCAGAGTAGTAATTTGGTAACGGTCGCCCCTAGAGAGTAGTAGTAAGAAGGGTGGGTTGTTATAGTTGGTATCAGAGCAGTGTTCCATTCTCCAGCATCACACACACACATCAGCATCATCCCTATCGTCTTCAAGTAAGAAAGTATTTAATTTCTTTCTTTATTGCTTTCCTTTATTACTAATTGCAGTATAAAGTAATTTCTTATAAGTGCTTAAGTCAGATAAGAATTTTTGCTGTTTTCTTTATTCCAGTACAAATGTGTATGTTAGAAAGGATAGAGAAAATATCAAGTCTTTTTTCCTTGCATAACTAGATGGCAAGAAGAGGACGTCCCCGTACCGTTCGTGCTGAGGACCAAGCTCAAGAGAACGAAGTTCCCAGAGCAACTGAGCCCAATCTTTCTGAAGTGGTTGCTCAGCTCCAGAGACAAGTAGCAGAGCAGCAGCAAGTGATTGCCAATCTGATGGCAAACCAGCAAGCAGTTCCTCCCCCTCCTCCAGCTGTCACTGCAGAGAATCCAGTGGTAACTAAGACTGCACCAGCTGCCCTGGGAGCCGCCACAGCACCTCAGAGACCAGAAGCTTACCTTATACCGTGGCTAAAGCTAAAACCAGAGAGCTTCACAGGCACGACTGAGCCCTGGGATGCCTAGGCTTGGTTTAAAACATTGGAGAGCACTATGGAGCTTCTTGACTGGCCAAAAGTCGAGAAGGTCAAGTGCGCCTCTTTCTGCCTGTCTGGAGATGCTCGTATGTGGTGGGAGAGGATAAAGACCAAGAGGGCGGCTGATCAGATGAGCTGGGCTGATTTTCAGTCAGAGTTTTATGAAGAGTTCTTCCACCTGCAGATCACCAACAAGCACTACGAGGAGTTTATAGAGTTCAAACAAGGTGACCTGTCAGTGGAGGAGGAAGATAAGAAGTTCAACAAACTAGCTCGTCTCTACCCATAGCTAGTAAGTACAGAGAAGGAACGAGTCAGGCTAATGCTCAGAATGCTGAGACCCCAGATAGCACTGAATGTGAGCAGTGGAGCTCATCGGCCCCAGACTGGTGAAGAGTTGATCAGTAGAGCATTAATTGTTGAACACTACCTGAACAACATCAAGGCACAACGAGCGCAACATAAGACAGTGAAGACAGAGGACAAGACAGCAGGAAGCCAGAAATCATAGTCAAGTAAACAGAACTGGAAAGGCAAAGGTAAAAAGAAGCAGTGGAACACAGGAGGTAGCCAGAAGGGAGGACCTGTTAGAGTGTATACTAAAAGCCTAGCTTTTGGTATAAACATTTATCTAGAAATAAGAATCACATTGGTCAAATGTCTACATTTGTGATAAATGTAGTTGTTCAATTAATTTATATTGTAGATAACATGGTGTGTGGTGTCATACACAGAGGATCATGTTATCAGTACCTTATAAATTATAAACAGTAGCTCACGACCAAAATGGAAAGGAACAAACCATTAGAAGGTCGTAGTGTAATTAGGTATCAGTTTATCTTGACTGTATAATTACACTAGTACACTTAGAGTGTATTGAGTAGGACCATTTGAGGTCGTTCCTTTTATACTGGCTTTATAAAGGAACAAAGACCTCAGTTATTATGGAAGTGTGTGCTCTTAATCCTAATATAATAACAAGCACATATATTTGATATTTATTTCTTTAATTTATCAATGGGTGAGATTTAGTTCGATGAATCAATAAACCCGATAAGTTGGGAAATGGTATCACTTATAGTGTGTGTTGTTGATTATAGAAGGAAACTGTGTCCTAGAGATACTAGGTTGATAATGTCCCCAAGAGGAGCTCATAAGGATTGTCATGTTAAACCCTACAGGTGGACTTAGTCCGACATGACGATAAGGTTGAGTGGTGCTACTCTTGGACTTAGATATTAATTAAATGAGTTGTTAGTAACTCACTTAATTAGTGGACATTCGATATCTTAAACACAGGGAGACTAAGACACTCATAATAAGAAGGAGCCCAAAAATATAATTTGGGATTGGTGCGGTAGTTCAATGATAGTTCTCTAGTGGAATGAATTATCATTGATAAAATTAAGTTGTGTGTTCGGGGCGAACACGGGATGCTTAATTTTATCAGGAGACCAAAACCAATTCCTCCTCTCGGTCCCTATCGTAGCCTCTTATTTATAGAGTTCTATACCCACCTATACCCACCTTCTATACCCACCCATAGGGGGGGAACCAAGCTAGGGCCGGCCTAGGTATAAAATTGGGTGGCCGGCCCTAGCTTGAACCCAAGCTAGTAGGGCCGGCCAAATTAAATTAAAAAGAAATTTAATTTTAATTTTTATTATTATGTGGAAGATATAATTTAAAGAGAATTAAAATTAAAATATCTCTCTTGTAAAAGATCTACAAAAGATTAAAGAAAGAGATTAGATCTCTTTCCTTATTTGTAGATTGGAGAGATGTTTTATTTTCTCTTTAAAAATTATTCACATGTTGATAAAATTAAAATTATAGAAATTTCCTTTTATCAACCATGAAGAGATTTTAAAGAGAAATTTTATTTTTTAAAATTTCCGGAAACAAATTAGGAAGTTTTAATTGTTGATTAAAACTTGTCCAATTTGTTCTCCAATGATGTGGCCGGCCATGAGATTGTAATTTGGAAATTTTATTTTATTTTTCTCAATTAAATCATGTCAAGGAAATTGAGGAAATTTTATTGTAATTAAATTTCCTAATTTTCCTAGGCCAAGGAATATAAAAGAAGGGGTAGGGGTGCCTTCATGAGACACAACATCTATTATTCCTCTCCCTCTTTTGTTCCTTGGTGTGGCCGGCCATCCTCTCCCTCTCTTCCTCTTGTGGTGGCCGAACCCTTCTCTTCCATTGGAGCTCTTGTGGTGGCCGGATACTACTCGGAGAAGAAGAAGAAGAAGAAGAAGAAGGAGAGAAAGCTAGCATCTCTTGGAGCTTGGTTAGTATTTTGGTTTTCCTCCTTGGTGAAGTTTTTCCTTTGTGGCCGAACCTTGCTTGGAGGAGAAGAAGGTGGTTGGTGGTTTCTCATCTCGAAAAATCGTTGCCCACACAACGTTCGAGGTTAGAAGAGGAATACGGTAGAAGATCAAGAGGTTTTTTCTACAAGGTATAACTAGTAATTTTTCTTTCCACATCATGCTAGTTATTTATGGAAATAATACCAAATACAAGAGGCTTACGTTCTAGAATTTCGAATATGTTTTTCGATGTTGTGTTCTTTTGTATTTTCTTTTCCTTGTGATTTGATTGTTCTCTTTGGTTAACCTAAAGTTATTTTAGGAAATTAAATATTAGCTTTCTATAAAAGGTTTTGTCTAGTCGGTGGTGGTTGCTCCCATATCCAAGAAGGCCATGTGCCTCGCCACGTCAGTACTGGGAACCAATTATGGAAATTAATATTTAATGGAATTAATAACTTAAGGAGACTTGGGTCGAACGTGTTAAGTTCCGCAGGAGATCCAAGTCAAAACCTAAAAGAACAAATAGATTAAGTTTTGGATAAAACGTGTTAAGTTCTGCAGGCGATCCAAAATTTAATTTAAAAGAACACATGGTAGCTAGGAAAAGGTTCAGACCTTTGTACAATATTTTTGTACAGTGGAACCTATAGGTTTTCCGAGTAGCAACCAACAATTGGTATCAGAGCTAGGGTTTTGCCTCTGTGTATTTGGTATTAGTTTAATTATGCACATGTCATACATAATTTAGGCAGGATAATAGTAGGATGTGCTAACTTTGTGGATACAGGATCCAACTATTATGGCTTATAGTTTTATGTGTGTGATTGGACCCTTGGACATGTCAAGGGCATTTATATGTGTGTGCATGATTGTATTATAAAATACAGCAGCTGTATTTAGTTTTATTAGGATTTTATTTTTGATCTAGATACATGTACATTCCTTTTATGGAATATAGGATCAAAATTGTAAAATTCTATTTATGTCGCGGATCGAATCTTGCAAAGCGTGGAACCTTCTAAGGACCAGAGGCGCAGCGGAACAAGGAGCAAGATGGATGCGACAGCTAGACCCGGTGGCGGTGGCCAAATATGGCAGCAGCTTGGGATGACAACACACGGAGGACAACTAGAGATAAAAGCCATAATAGTTGAAAATTAGATTTTCTATTTATTGCTTTTATATTGTGTTGTGTGTGCATGTTAGTTTACAAGTTTAGTAGGCTAGCATAGTTAAAATTCCTCATTAATAAATAACTAAGTGGGAGAGGGATTTTTAAGTAAATCCCATGATCTCCATTACTGGTTTATAAGTGATGCAAACAAGCTTGCGCGTTGGCTCTGAGTGCCTTCCTCCATAACGGATGAGCTAGTTTGCAGACTAGAACAGACTTCCATTTTTGGATGACTATAGGAAGTTAATTAAGAGCGTGTGATCTTCCCCAACGGAAGGGGCATAATCTTATTAATGGACTTAGTGTCAAGTAATGGTATACACTTAGACACATCTAATAGTATCCTCCCCATCGGAGTCACTGCTATTATTTGTGTGACCAAATGAAACCAACTATTAATTTGTCATAAAACTAGGTTGACAAGATAATAAAATTAAAGGGTTAAAACCCCTCTTACAAATGATTGAATTTTGTATTCGTCCACACTAACGTGGCATACAAAATTAACGGTGTTTGAGATAATTTTATTTGTCATAAAGTTACGTTGACAAGATAGTTAATGGGTAAAACCCTCCTCTTACAAATGTTGATTTTGTATACGTCCACACTAACGTGGCATGCAAAATTCACGGTGTTTTGAGGTGTTGGTAAATTTAAATAGTATTGTTAGAGGAATCAATATTATTTTAAATTTAGAGTCTTGACCAAATATTTGATTAAAGATAGACCAACTATTAATTTTATTCGTCATAAAATAAGGTTGACGAGATAATAAAATTAAATGATAAAATTTCCTCTTTGAATTTGTATACGTCCACACTAACGTGGCATACAAAATTCATGGGGATTTTTAAGGAGTTGGTCTTAACCAAATATTTTTGTGATTCTTAGGAAGATGGTCAATCCCTAGCTGATATACTTTAGGATAGACTTAGTGGTCCCAATTATAATTGATTGGAAATAGAATTTGGACATTAAGGTAAACTATCTTCTTAGAACTAAGAACAATTTAGGTGTATTTAATTCATTAGTTGAAACATGTCTAGTGGTGTTATCTACCAGAACCTGGAGAGTAGATACAAGATGCCATTAATCATGTCTGCAATTCATTGCAGGGTTCCAGGAAACCCGACAACTAAATGAAAGGTAAATCACCGTCCACATGGGCACTACTGTAAAAGTGGTAGCTATTGCAGTGGGAGATGTTTATCCTTTGATAAGAATAAAATATGGATTTTAAGTAATTGTCTTTACGTACCAAGTTTAGAAAGAACCTGATTTCAGTTTCTAAACTATTATAGATATTGTGTCTATTTTGATAACAAAGTTGTTATCAAGAAAAATAGGGAAGTTATCTATTCTGGTATGGTGGTTGATAATTTATAATCCAATAACTCCCACGATGCAACAAATGGAAATTAGTAACACATCTTCTAATTTTAAGAGAAAGCGATTTTCGGAAATGAACCAATTATATCTTTGGCATCTAAAAGCTAGGTTATACTTGAGTAGGATTCATTGGTAGCTAATGAACTTTTGGGTTCATTGGTAGTGGAAATATTTCCAACCTGCGAGTCTTACTTGGAAGGAAAATAACCAAGAAGCTTTTAAGTCCAAGGGGTATGGAGTCAAAGATATGTTGAAATCGGTTCATTCTGATTTGTGTGATCCTATGACTATCCAGACAAGAGGTAGTATTGAATATTTTGTCTATTTTATAGATAACTATTCAAGATACAAATAAATTTACTTAATGTACCGCAAGACTAAGTACTTTGATTAGTTCAAAGAGTACAAGGTTGATGCGGAGAAATGTTAAAGTAAAAAGTCACTATGGAAGATCGTAGTGGCAAGTACCTCTTGAGAGATTTTAGGAGTCACTTATCAGTAGTTGGATTTCAACCCCAACTAACTGCACCTGGTACACCCCAACAGGATGGTGTAGTAGAAAGAAGGTAAAGGACTCTTATGAAATAATTAGATAGATGATGAGTTATTCAGAAAATTACCAAATTTGTTTTAAGGATAAACTCTGATAACGAAAGTGAACATAGTACCTTCCAAGTTAGAACTCTCTACTCATATAGAATTGCTGAATAGGTGAAAACCTATTTTGAAGCATATTCGGGTAATCCAACACATATGTTAAAGAGAGACAATGATAAGTTGGATAGGAGTTCACTTGTTTGTAAGTTATCCTAGATAAACAAAAGTAGGTTTATAGTCTTAAAAATCAGAAGGTCATTGTTAGCATCAATGACTGATTTTTTAGAAAAAGACTATATAATGAACCACGTGCTCATAAGTAAATTTGTTCTTAAGGAAATAATAAAGGACATGTCTAACCTAGTACCAACTGTACAAGATGAGATACCACAAGAAAACTGCAACACGTATCACAAATTGATACACAATTACAGAAAGTGTCTTGTTGTAGTGGGAGGGTTGTTATGCAACCTAAATAGGTTCATGTTTTGGGAGAGTTTTTGGACTCGATCCCTGGAGAACATGAACCTGATCTCCGGTCATATGATGAAGCACTCCAAGATAAAGATGCAGCATCTTGGCAAAGAGTAATGAATAAAAGAATTAGAATATATGTATTCTAATAAAATCTGGAAGCTTGTAGAATCACCAAATGGTGTAAAAGCCGTTGGGTGTAAAAAGGTCTATAGTAGAAAAAAAGAGGGATAGACAGGGAGGTAGAAACCTTCAAAGCAAGGCTTGATGAAAAAGGAAACTTTTTTCACTGGTAGCTATGCTTAAGTCTATCCGGATTCTTTTATCTATTTGGCAAGTGGATGTCAAGACAGCATTCCTTAATGGAAGTCTTGAAGAAAGCATCCATATAAAGCAACCAGAAGGGTTCATTGCAAAGGGCTAAGAGCATCTTGTGTAAAGCTCAATCAGTCTATGGACTGAGGCAAAGCTTCAAGCTCTTGGAACATCCGGTTTATCAAAGTAATTCAGACCTATGGATTTATTTAGTAACCGGGTAAGTCTTGTGTATACAAAAGGTGTGATGGAAGCGTGGTGGTATTTCTTGTACTATCGTAGATAACATTTTTGGTAGTTGGAAACAATATCAAAATGTTGTCAGAAGTAAGGGTATGGTTGTCCAAATAATTCGATATAAAGGACTTGGGAGAATGAATATATTCTTGAGATCAAAGTAATAAGGGATCGCAAGAAAAGAATATTTTACTTATCCCAAGCTTCATACATCGGAAAAATCCTTGCTCGTTTTAAGCATACAAAACTCCAAGAAAGGTTTCTTACCTTTTCAGGATGGAGTAACTTTATCTAAAGATATGTCTCTGTAGACATCAAATGAAATAAAGGAAATAAAGGCAGTTCTTTATGCTACGGCTGTTGGAAGCCTAATGTATGCTATGCACGAGATTAGAAATCTGTTTTGCCAAGGGCATAGTTAGCAGATATCAAAGTAACCCTGGACAAGGACAGTGGACTGCAGTAAAGCATATATTGTAGTACCTTAGAGGCACTAGAGATTATATGCTAGCTTACAAGACAGTTAATTTGATCCTTGTGGGTTGCATGGATTTTGACTTCTAATCGGATAGGGACAATAATAAGTCAACCTCGGGGTTTTGTGTTTACTTTAGGAGGTAAAGTCATAACTATGGAAGAGTGATAAGCATAGGTGTTTTTCTGGACTCCACCATAGAAGCTTAGTATATGGCAAGCCTCTGAGGTAGCTATAAAAGCTGAATGACTCAATAATCTCAAGATAGACTTAGATATGATTTCTGGTTTGTCCAAAGATTATTACAATTTATTGTAATAATATTGGTGCAGTAGCAAACTCGAAGAAACCATAAGTCTATAAAGGTAAGTAAACACAAAAGAGCGCAAGTACCACCCAATACGAGAAATCGTATAAATGAGGAGAAGTTGTTGCTGCCTAGATTGCATCAGGTGATGACCTATAGATCCTTCCACCGAGGTCCTTAAGGCAAGAGCTTTTGATGGACATGTTGAAGGGTTAGGAATCAGATGTATGGCAGCAGATATAGCAGCTTAGTCTTTTAGTATAAGTGGGAGATTGTTAGAGTGTATACTAAAAGCCTAGCTTCTGGTATAAACATTTATCTAGAAATAAGAATCACATTGGTCAAATGTCTACATTTGTGATAAATGTAGTTGTTCAATTAATTTATATTGTAGATAACATGGTGTGTGGTGTCACACACAGAGGATCATGTTATCAGTACCTTATAAATTATAAACAGTAGCTCACGACCAAAATGGAAAGGAACAAACCATTAGAAGGTCGTAGTGTAATTAGGTATCAGTTTATCTTGACTGTATAATTACACTAGTACACTTAGAGTGTATTGAGTAGGACCATTTGAGGTCGTTCCTTTTATACTGACTTTATAAAGGAACAAAGACCTCAGTTATTATGGAAGTGTGTGCTCTTAATCCTAATATAATAACAAGCACATATATTTGATATTTATTTCTTTAATTTATCAATGGGTGAGATTTAGTTCGATGAATCAATAAACCCGATAAGTTGGGAAATGGTATCACTTATAGTGTGTGTTGTTGATTATAGAAGGAAACTGTGTCCTAGAGATACTAGGTTGATAATGCCCCCAAGAGGAGCTCATAAGGATTGTCATGTTAAACCTTGCAGGTGGACTTAGTCCGACATGACGATAAGGTTGAGTGGTACTACTCTTGGACTTAGATATTAATTAAATGAATTGTCAGTAACTCACTTAATTAGTGGACATTCGATATCTTAAACACAGGGAGACTAACACACTCATAATAAGAAGGAGCCCAAAAATGTAATTTGGGATTGGTGCGGTAGTTCAATGATAGTTCTCTAGTGGAATGAATTATCATTGATAAAATTAAGTTGTGTGTTCGGGGCGAACACGGGATGCTTAATTTTATCGGGAGACCAAAACTAATTCCTCCTCTCGGTCCCTATCGTAGCCTCTTATTTATAGAGTTCTATACCCACTTATACCCACCTTCTATACCCACCCAATAGGGGCCGGCCAAGCTAGCTTGGGAACCAAGCTAGGGCCGGCCTAGGTATAAAATTGGGTGGCCGGCCCTAGCTTGAACCCAAGCTAGTGGGGCCGGCCAAATTAAATAAAAAAAAATTTTAATTTTAATTTTTATTATTATGTGGAAGATATAATTTAAAGAGAATTAAAATTAAAATATCTCTCTTGTAAAAGATCTACAAAAGATTAAAGAAAGAGATTAGATCTCTTTCCTTATTTGTAGATTGGAGAGATGTTTTATTTTCTCTTTAAAAATTATTCACATGTTGATAAAATTAAAATTATAGAAATTTCCTTTTATCAACCATGAAGAGATTTTAAAGAGAAATTTTATTTTTTAAAATTTCCGGAAACAAATTAGGAAGTTTTAATTGTTGATTAAAACTTGTCCAATTTGTTCTCCAATGATGTGGCCGGCCATGAGATTGTAATTTGGGATATTTTATTTTATTTTTCTCAATTAAATCATGTCAAGGAAATTGAGGAAATTTTATTGTAATTAAATTTCCTAATTTTCCTAGGCCAAGGAATATAAAAGAAGGGGTAGGGGTGCCTTCATGAGACACAACATCTATTATTCCTCTCCCTCTTTTGTTCCTTGGTGTGCCGGCCATCCTCTCCCTCTCTTCCTCTTGTGGTGGCCGAACCCTTCTCTTCCATTGGAGCTCTTGTGGTGGCCGGATACTACTCGGAGAAGAAGAAGAAGAAGAAGAAGGAGAGAAAGCTAGCATCTCTTGGAGCTTGGTTAGTATTTTGGTTTTCCTCCTTGGTGAAGTTTTTCCTTTGTGGCCGAACCTTGCTTGGAGGAGAAGAAGGTGGTTGGTGGTTTCTCATCTCGGAAAATCGTTGCCCACACAACGTTCGAGGTTAGAAGAGGAATACGGTAGAAGATCAAGAGATTTTTTCTACAAGGTATAACTAGTAATTTTTCTTTCCGCATCATGCTAGTTATTTATGGAAATAATACCAAATACAAGAGGCTTACGTTCTAGAATTTCGAATATGTTTTTCGATGTTGTGTTCTTTTGTATTTTCTTTTCCTTGTGATTTGATTGTTCTCTTTGGTTAACCTAAAGTTATTTTAGGAAATTAAATATTAGCTTTCTATAAAAGGTTTTGTCTAGTCGGTGGTGGTTGCTCCCATATCCAAGAAGGCCATGTGCCTCGCCACGTCAGTACTGGGAACCAATTATGGAAATTAATATTTAATGGAATTAATAACTTAAGGAGACTTGGGTCGAACGTGTTAAGTTCCGCAGGAGATCCAAGTCAAAACCTAAAAGAACAAATAGATTAAGTTTTGGATCAAACGTGTTAAGTTCCGCAGGCGATCCAAAATTTAATTTAAAAGAACACATGGTAGCTAGGAAAAGGTTCAGACCTTTGTACAATATTTTTGTACAGTGGAACCTATAGGTTTTCCGAGTAGCAACCAACAGGACCAGCAAACAAGCAGACCAAGTTTTCTCCCTGTCCCAAATGTGGGAGAACACATCCAGGAGCCTGTCTTTTGGGTAAGACTGGATGTTACTCCTGTGGTCAGGAAGGACACATGGCTAAGGAATGTCCTAATAAATTCAAAGCACCTCAGCCACAACCATTGCAATATGGAGGCCAGCCTGCACAGTTGCATCACATGGAAGCAGCATTGGAGGGACCCTATATCAGTCAAGGAAGGTTAGAAGCTCCACCAGTTCCAGCCTTTGATGGTGCCAGAGTATTCTCCCTCACCAAAGAAGAAGCTGCTAGTGCCTCCACGGTCGTAACAGGTCAAGTAGTTATTTTCTAGCACATAGCTACTGTACTATTTGACACTGGGACGACCCATTCTTTTGTATCGATACCTTTTTCCAGTAGTTTACAGGTGCCTACAGAGAGTACGAACTCCAAGTTCCTGCCGACCCTACCTTCTGGGGAAGTCATGGAATCCAATCAGTGGCTCCGAGCCGTATTGGTCAGAATTGCAGACCGAGAGCTATATGTAAATCTGATAGTTCTCGCCATGCAGGATTTCGATATCATTTTTGGTATGGATTTCCTCAGCAAGTACAGTGCTTCAGTGGACTGCCGCAGAAGGAAGGTGATTTTTAGTCCAGAAGGTGAACCAACTTTTGAGTTCACAGGAGTGCCAAGGAAGAAGACCCAGAAACTTCTCTCATCTCTAGCAGCTCACCAGATGTTAGCTAAAGGGTGTGCAGGTTTTCTTGCATACATAGTAAAGGCAGAAGAGCAGAAGGGACTCAAGCAGGAGGAGGTCCGGGTAGTATGCGAGTATCCAGAAGTATTTCCAGAAGAGCTACCTGGACTACCTCCCAACAGAGATTTGGAATTTGAGATTGAATTGGTTCCTGGAACCGGTCCAATTTCAAAAGCTCCGTATCGCATGTCTCCAGCAGAGCTGAAGGAGTTACAAGAACAACTACAGGAGTTACTTGACAAAGGCTTCATTCGCCTCAGTCACTCACCTTGGGGAGCTCTTGTGTTGTTTGTCAAGAAGAAAGATGGATCAATGCGGATATGCATAGACTACAGAGCTTTAAATCAAGTGACAATCAAGAACAAGTACCCCCTTCCCAGGATCGATGACTTATTTGATCAGTTAAGAGGAGCAATAGTGTTCTCAAAGATAGACCTGCGCTCTGCGTACCATCAGCTGAAGGTGAAAGAAAGAGATATACCCAGAACGACATTCAGGACCAGATATGGACACTACGAGTTTGTGGTCATGCCTTTTGGAGTGACTAATGCACCTGCGGTCTTCATGGACTTAATGAACAGAGTGTTCAGAGAATATCTTGACAAATTTGTCATCGTATTCATCGACGACATTCTGGTCTATTCAAGGACCCCAGAGGAGCATGACACGCACTTGAGGATAGTACTGCAGACTCTTCAACAAAAGCAGCTTTATGCTAAATTCTCAAAGTGCGAGTTCTGGTTAAATCAGGTGGCATTTTTAGGTCACATTATTTCTAAAGAAGGTATTCAAGTGGATCCAGCCAAAGTGGAAGCGGTCAACAACTGGAGTAGACCCAAGAACGTCAGAGAGATCAGAAGCTTCCTTGGTTTAGCTGGGTACTACAGGAAGTTCGTGGAGGACTTTTCCAGGATAGCCTCTCCACTAACAACCCTCACCAGAAAGAACACGAGATTCGAATGGTCAGATAAATGTCAGCAGAGTTTCCAAGAGCTAAAGAAGAGATTGATCAGTGCTCCCATTCTGACTGTTCCACAGAGCGACAAGAGTTTCGACATCTACAGTGATGCTTCCAAGATGGGCTTAGGAGCTGTACTCATGCAAGAAGGAAAAGTCATAGCTTATGCTTCCAGACAACTCAAAGATTATGAGAAGAACTACCCTACTCATGATCTTGAGCTGGCAGCTGTGGTTTTTGCACTTAAACTCTAGCGACATTATTTGTATGGAGTTCAGTGTAGAATCTTCACAAATCATCAGAGTCTTAAGTACTTCTACATTCAGAAGGACTTAAACATGAGACAGCGCAGGTGGCTGGAGTTGGTCAAAGATTACGACTGTGAAATCCTCTACCACCCAGGCAAAGCTAACAAAGTGGCAGATGCACTCAGCAGAAAATCCAGTGCATCCCTGATGTCTTTGTCATCATTAGCCCTGTCACTGCAGAAGGAGTTGTTGGATTTTGGACTTGAAATTATTGAAGGGCAACTCTCTGCATTGACCTTAGAGTCTACCTTGCTTGAGGACATACAGAGAAAGCAAAGTGAAGATCCAGACATTCAGAAGATCAAGCGAGGGATACAGAAAGAAGACAAATCAGAGTTTCGAGTAACAGACAGCGGGATCCTTTATCAGGGGAGTCACATTTGCGTGCCCCATGATGAAGAACTGAGGAAGAAGATCTTAGAAGAAGCTCACAACACACCATACTCCATGCATCCTGGTTCTTCCAAGATGTGAAACAGAGGTTCTGGTGGTCAGGACTCAAAAGAGACGTTGCTAAATATGTCAGTACCTGCTTGACATGCTAGAGGGTCAAAGCAGAACACCAGAGACCAGGAGGAGTTCTTCAGCCCCTTCCAATACCAGAATGGAAATGGGAAGATATATCCATGGACTTCATAACAGGTCTTCCAAGAACCACCAATGGATATGATGAGATATGGGTAATAGTAGATCGATTGACCAAGTCTGCTCACTTCCTAGACATCAAGGTATCCCACTCTATAGAGCAGTTGACCTAGCTATATGTTAAAGAGATAGTCAGACTTCATGGAGTTCCTAAATCTATCATTTCTGATAGGGATGGGCGCTTCACTTCACACTTTTGGGAGTGCGTTCAGAATGCACTAGGCACCAAACTCAAGTTCAGCACAGCTTTCCATCCATAGATGGATGGACAGACAGAGCGAGTGAATCAGATTTTAGAAGATATGCTCAGAGCTTGTGAGCTGGATTTCAAAGGAAGTTGGTGCAAGTATTTGTGCTTAGCTGAATTCGACTACAACAATAGCTATTAGGCCACCATCAAGATGACGCCTTATGAGGCACTGTATGGCAGGAAGTGCAGGTCACCCCTTTGCTGGCAAGAAGCAGGTGAGAGAAAAGAAATGGAAGTAGAGCTGGGCATTCAGATAGAGCTGATAGACGAGACCACTCAGGTGATCCAGAAAATCAGACAGAGAATTGAGACTGCCCAGAGCAGATAAAAGAGTTATGCTGACACACGCCGTAGGCCATTGGAATTCCAAGTAGGAGATTCAGTTTTCCTCAAGGTCGCTCCTATGAA
This sequence comes from Zingiber officinale, assembly GCF_018446385.1. Taxonomy (NCBI): domain Eukaryota; kingdom Viridiplantae; phylum Streptophyta; class Magnoliopsida; order Zingiberales; family Zingiberaceae; genus Zingiber; species Zingiber officinale. The sequence continues at coordinate 437,749 of NW_024589968.1, read as the reverse complement.
GGGAGTGATGAGATTTGACAAGAAGGGCAAATTAAGTCCTCGCTATGTAGGACCTTACCTGATCATAGAGATGATTGGGAAAGTAGCTTACAGGCTGGACTTACCACAAGACATGTCAGCAATACACAATGTATTTCATGTCTCCATGCTAAAGAAGTGTCTCCATGACCCGAGCCAAGTGATTCAGCCTCAGTCAGTGCAGATCCAAGAGGATCTTAGTTATGAGAGCAGACCTACACAGATAGAAGACAAAGCAGTCAAGAGATTGAGAAACAAAGAAGTACCACTAGTGAAGGTCGTCTGGCAGAACCAGAAGCACGAGGAAATCACTTGGGAGCGGGAGGACAGTATGAGACAGAAGTATCCAGAGCTATTCTAAGTTCGAGGATGAACTTTTTATAAGGTATGGGGGATTGTAACGACCCAATTTTCCCTATTTCAAGTTCTAAAAGTCCATAAAAATATTTGGAAATGCTTTTAAAATATTCTAGAGATTTTTAGAAATTTTTAGAGTATTGTTACGCAATTTTTGGATGACATTTAGTATGTTTACAAAAAGAAAGAAATTCTGACAAAAATCGTTGAAGGCGAGGCTCGAACTCGTGACCTTGGGTCGAACCCGATCTAACCGGACGCAGCCGACCAGCTGAGCTACGCGGGTTTTGTTAACCCAATATGGAGAGAAATAGATTTAAGTTATAGAAAAGGGCAGAAATAAACCTAGGTTTTAAAGGGTTAATTTTCTTCCCAAGCCCTAATTTCAATTCCTTCTCCTCTTCGGGTGCGTCGGCATCGCTGGTCTCGGGCGGAAACGCAGCAACTTTGGAGCTTCTCTCCGGCGGCCGGCGAAGGCTTCTTCCGGCGAACCTTGCGGATCCGAGTTCCTCCCGTCGAAGAGAGCCTGCGAACACAGAAGAAGCGCCGAGATTTGAGCTCATCCGAACCCTAGAACCCCTTCCTCTTCTCGGTTGTAAGTCCTAGCAATCAAGGGTAAGTACTACTCACCTGTGGTAGGAGTTGCTCCGAAATTAGGGTTTCGTTATCTTGTTTTCGGATTATAGTTCTCCTTGTTTTGAATCTGCCGTGAGTTTCTCTATTGGATGATTTCTGCGGTGAGTCTTGGATAAGTAGTTCTTCTTGTTTTCGAAGCTTGAATGAGTTTCCTTGCGTTCTCTACTTTCGGATCATATGTACAGTCGATTGGTTGTGTTTGCTGCTGTGAATCAAAGAAGAAAGAAGGGGTTTCGGTTGGATTAGGTTTCCATGGATGTTGAACAGAAATAGAATGGGGAAGGCTTAGATTTTGATGCAATTACTCCTTTTCATGGTGCTAAGTGTTCTGGATTGGCATGTTAGTTGTAGCTTAGGTTAAGTTTAAGTGTTTTGAGTTTGTATGCTAAGAATTCAGATTTTTGCTCCTATGTGGTAACTATGTTAGTACCTTGGTTCAGTTTATATACTATGCAAGGATTCGGGTTCTTGGAAGCTTGGAAGGGATTAGGCTTGTCTTCCTTGTAAAGATACCATGTTTCATAATATATGAATGGCACATATTTACCATCATGAAAATGCGCAAGTAAGTGGTAGACCTTGCATATTTCGAACGTGATAAGAGGAGGTTTACATTTTGTTTTAATGAGTTATGTAAATGAAAGTTAGCTTTCTTTTGCTCTATTTTAAAGCATGTTTAGAAAGTCCAAATTAGCTCTCTTTTGCTCTATTTTATAGCATGATTAGCAAGTTTGAATTAGCTTTCTTTTGCTCTATTTTATAGCATGATTAGTAAGTTCAGATTTGCTTTCCTTTGCTTTATTTTATATCATGCTTAGAGAGTTCAGGTTTGCTTTCCTTTGTGTTATTTTTATATAGCATGCTTGGTTAGTTGTAATGCTATACTTGTTAGATATATCTATAGGATTCTAATAGGCTCCAATAAAGGATTATAAGAAGCATGAGTAAAGAAAAAGACTAAAGTCTAGTTAAAAAGAGATAACAAGTAAATTAAAGAAAGAGGCTAGTACCCGACTTCCAAGGTTGTCGTTAAATAAATCTAGGTGACCAATTCCAAGGTCTTGGCCCTGGTAAGACCAAGGTCTTTACCTTATAGGACTAGAGGCTCGCTACCTCAGTCACTATTAGAGAGCGCGCAAAACAAAGATGGTACTAAGCCTGACCCAAAGAAAAAGAAGAAAGAAAAGAAAAAGAAGAAGAAATTGAAAGAGAAGTTAAAAGATTAATTTCTAGTATAAGGATATAAGAAAAGGAAACAAGTTTTATGCTTCGAATCAATAAGAGTTTAGTTCTTTAATTCTAAGTCTACAGTAGTAGTTTCCTTATTTTCCTGTCAGTTAGTGAGCATGTTTAGTATTCAGTTTTATTTCTGTATACCATGAGTACATGTAACTTTGCTTTAGCATTTCAGTTTCAGTATTATTGCATTACTTTTATGCACTTCGAGTTTTTGTGAGATAGATTAGTACTTAATAAAAAGGCGCCTTTTATTGTAACGACCAGGCCCTTTGGCCTCTTGGGCAGCCCTTGTGGCGGCCCAACTAGCGGCCCTTATGTCGTCGGCCCATTTGACGACCTCTCATGTCGTCGACCGACGATCCTTTGGCCGTGCCGTTACTCACTAGGACTTTCCACCCCTGGCAGTGGATTTTTGCCTCCCCCGAGATTCAAACTCTAAACCTCCAGACTTAAGTATTAGAGTTTATGAATCCTGGTAACCAAGTGAGATCATCTCACTTGGTTACCAGGATTCATAAACTCTAATACTTAAGCTTGGAAGTTTAGAGTTAGAATCCTGGGGGAGGCAAAAATCCACTGACCAGGGGTGTGTGACTGACCAAGGGTCATCGGTCGAAGACATTAGAGGTCGCTAAAGGGCCGACGACATAAGGGCCAACGGTCGATGACATGAGAGGTCGCCAAATGGGCCGCCAAATGGGCCAAGAGGGTCGGGTCGTTACACGTGGTCTGCAGGGGACTAGCAACTGGAACTCTCTCCTGACAGCATCAACCTGGAAAATAACAACAATGGAGGCGGGGTGAGCCCAACACTCAGCAGGTACAACTGATATACAAAGTAAGGAAATAACACCTAGCACTAATCATGCGTACAGTCTCCTGATATAAGAAGGATAAAAATGCATCTGAAGTAAACAGGAGAGAAACTGTACTAACCAGGACCTGGGTATAAGGACAACAGTCCGAGTGATATGGAAATCCTGTATGCATGTCAAACATAGGTATCCAAACAATATGCAGCATATAAATGCAGCAAACACAAACACAAGCAATAAATGCATCATGCATATGATGCTAATGATGCGTCCTGGTCACCCCTGACGCCAGTCGATCATCTCACACCATAGTGATGTTAGAATGTATACTAAAAGCCTAGCTTTTGGTATAAAACATTTATCTAGAAATAAAGATCACATTGGTCAAATGTCTACATTTGTGATAAATGTAGTTGTTCAATTAATTTATGTTGTAGATAACATGGTGTGTGGTGTCACACACAGAAGATCATGTTATCAGTACCTTATAAATTATAAACAGTAGTTCACGACCATGATGGAAAGGAACAAACCATTGGAAGGTCGCAGTGTAATTAGGTATCAGTTTATCTTAACTATATAATTACACTAGTACACTAAGAGTGTATTGAGTAGGACCATTAGAGGTCATTTCTTTTATACTGACTTTATAAAGGAACAAAGACCTCAGTTATTATGGAAGTGTGTGCTCTTAATCCTAATATAATAACAAGCACATATATTTGATATTTATTTCTTTAATTTATCAATGGGTGAGATTTAGTTCGATGAATCAATAAGCCCGATAAGTTGGGAAATGATATCACTTATAGTGTGTGTTGTTGATTATAGAAGAAACTGTGTCCTAGTAATCTAGGTTGAGAATGTCCCCAAGAGGAGCTCATAAGGATTGTCATGTTAAACCCTGCAGGTGGACTTAGTCTGACATGATGATGAAGTTGAGTGGTACTACTCTTGGAGCTAGATATTAATTAAGTGAGTTGTCAGTAACTTACTTAATTAGTGGACATTTGTTATCTTAAACACAAGGAGACTGACACACTCATAATAAGAAGGAGCCCAAAAATGTAATTTGGGATTGGTGCAGTAGTTCAATAATAGTTCTTTAGTGGAATGAATTATTATTGATGAAATTAAGTTGTCTGTTCGGGGCGAACACGGGATACTTAATTTCATTGGGAGACCAAAACCAATTCCTCCTCTCGGTCCCTATCGTAGCCTCTTAATTATAGAGTACTATACCCACCTATACCCACCTTCTTACCCATCCCATAGGGGCCGGCCAAGCTAGCTTGGAGACCAAGCTAGGGCCGGCCAAAGTTTGGTTCATGGGTGCTTCAAGGTGGTCGGCCCAAGCTTGGGTTCAAGCTTGGTGTTGCCGGCCCAAATTAAAATAAAAGGTTTTTTATTTTTTAATTTTTTCTTATGTGGATAACATGATTTAAAAGAGAGTTTAAAAATTTAAATCGTTCCTTTTATAAGATTCTACAAAAGATTAAGAGAAGAGCTAAATCTCTTTCCTTATTTGTAGATTAAAAGGTTGATTTTAATTTTGGTAAAAACTTTCCTTTTTAACCATGTTCATGATTTAAAAGAAAGTTCAAAAATTAATAATTCTCTTTTATTAGTTTCTACAAAAGATTAAGAAAAGATTTGATATCTTTCCTTATTTGTAGATTGAAAAGAGATTTTAATTTTTAGAGATAACTTTCCGGAAATTATCCACATGTTTAAAGAAAGATTTAATTTATAAAATTTCCTTTTTACCAATCATGAAGGGATTAAAATTATTGGAGAAATTTTTTATAAAATTTCCGGAAGCAAATAAGGAAGTTTTAATTTGTGTTTAAAATTTTTATTTGCTTGGAGAATAGGTGTGGCCGGCCATTATAATTGTGAGAAGAAAAATTATTTTTAATTAAATAAATTTTTCCTTTTCATAGAAAAAGAATTAAGGAAGTTTTTATTAAAATTTCCTTATTTGCCAAAACCAAGTATTATAAAAGAGGAGGTAGAGGAGCCTTCAAGAGGTGAACTTCTATTCTTTTTCTTTCCTCTCCTCTTTGGTTTTGGTGGCCGGCCCTATTTCTCTCCTCTCCTCTTGTTGGCCGAAACTTATCTCTTGGTGGAGCTTTTGTTTGTGGCCGAATCAAGGAAGGAGAAGAAGGAGAGAAAGCAAGCCTCATCTCTAGCATCCCTTGGAGCATTGGTGGTGGCCGAAATTCTTCTTGGAGGAGTTTATTGTGGCCGAAATCTAGAAGAAAGAAGAAAGTTGGAAAGGTGGTTCTCATCTTGGAAGATCGTTGTCCACACAATGTCCGAGGTTAGAAGAGGAATACAGTAGAAGATCAAGAGGTCTTTCTAAAAGGTATAACTAGTAATTTTTCTTTCCGCATCATACTAGTTATTTTTGGAAATAATACTAAATACAAGAGGCATACGATTCTAGTGTTTCGAATTTGTTTTCGATATAGTGTTCTTTTATTTTTCTTTTCCTTGTGATTTGATTGTTCTTTTCGGTTGACCTAAAGTTATTTTAGGAAATTAAATATTAGCTTTCCTTAAAAGGTTTTGTCTAGTCGGTGGTGGTTGCTCCCATATCCAAGAAGGCCATGTGCCTCGCCACGTCAGTACTGGGAACCAATTTTGGAAATTAATATTTAATGGAATTAATAACTTAGGTAATTTGGATCAAACGTGTTAAGTTCCGCATGAGATCCAAGTCAAAACCTAAAAGAACAAATAGATTAAGTTTTGGATAAAACATGTTAAGTTCCGCAGGCGATCCAAAATTTAATTTAAAAGAACACATGGTAGCTAGGAAAAAGTTCAGACCTTTGTACAAAATTTTTGTACAGTGGAACCTCTAGGTTTTCCGAGTAGCAATCAACAAGTGAGGCCGAGTGGGTAGGGCTGTGACAACCGTGCACTCTGTCGTCACTACTCCTGATGAGTGACTGAGTGGACGGGATGCTGTCGGAGTACACATATCCTCCTACCCCAAATCATAAATGGGGGAGCGCAATGCTCTCAACTCCCGGTACACGATGACGGGGAGGAATCCCTATCGGCTAACACATTGCATCACGCTACCCATGAGCGGACCAACGGTGCCTAACAGAGTCCCTGCTGCAACACACTCTGCCTGAATCGACCACTAACCCATGAGTGGTGGTGTGTGCAGATTCATGTAACTAGCGATGTGCTCAACAATAATGGAGTGAACTATCGCGCAGCATGCAATCATGCAAATGGTGCATGACACTAACCACAAAATATCCTGACCTAATCCACATATATATAAAAGTGCATCATAGGTCAACGAGTCAAATCAAATCAAAGGTACACAGAAGGTATAAACCTAGGTCCTGAACATGGTGAAGCATGGTATATCACTACCCCTATAAGCATGTATCAACAGGTAAGGAATACATGAGATGCAAAACAAGCAATCAATCAATCATGTAACAAGTATCGGGTAGTGATTAACCGGAACAAATAAGAAACATAATTAATGCAACTCGTTATAATCACTACTATGTATATCAAATGACATAAGTCAAAAGTACCCGCCTCCGATAAAATGGTCCAAATCTGACTCCGAGATACTCGTCTCGCGTCAAAGTCCTGTGTCACCAAAACATATACTTTTTTATTTAGCTAAAATTCACTAAATAGCTAAATAAAATCCTTACAACTAATTTAGGGTAAAACCCTAATCACATCATACATATAAACAACTAATTATACATTAATCATTTCATTACCCTAATTTAAATCTACACAGGTTCATATAATCAAATCACTACACCATACCTCAATCCTCAGCTACTGCTGATGCTGAAACAAGGAACACTGATGGATGGATTGCTGCCAAACCAAAACAAGCAAACCTCACAGCCTAGATATGGATCAACTGAAAACCCCCAAATTTTAGATCCACCGAACAACCCATCACCTACTGGAATCCATCTTACTTGGCACTTTCTCCGTGATCAACCATCAAAACCTAACCACTTAAGGCGTGCCAATCTGCTGACAGGGATGGGTTGGCAGGAATCAAGCAAATCCTCCACCTCCACGATTTTCCGACAACCAGCAATAGTGCTTTCTTGCTGAAAAAGATAGAGGGGAATCAGACAAGAAATAAACCCTTCACCTTGTCGGATCACCACTGCTCTGAGGAGAAAGCAAGGCTCGGAGCTAAGGCAGGGCTCTGTTGTTGCGTGGAAAAAAGGAAGAAGACACCGGTGATGAAATCAGAAGAGAGGAAAGGCTTAAGAACCCTACCTCTATCCTTGATGCACGCTCCCAGCTTCCGACTCCCGGCGATCTAGTACACGGGTCCGCAAGGTAGAGGGCATAGTCGGCTCGCAGTGTGCAATGGAGACGACGCGACTAGGGCTCAGCTCCGGGATGAAGAGAAAATGGAGTGGCGTCGGCTTCTCCCCTTGGTCACGGATTAAGCACGAGGGAGAGAGGAAAAACCACCGCGACCGGCGGTTAGGGCTCGGAGGAGTCGGGCGCGCGGTGAGGCTCGAGCACACGGGTTCGGCGAGATAGGAATATGAGAGAAAAGAAAAAAAGATAGAAAAAGAAAAAGGAAAAAGGAAAAGAAATTAAAACTTTTCCTCATTAAAACAGGGTAACCTAAATAGGCTTTTCCGGGCCCCGTTTTTATCCTCGTTAACTCGTCCATACGATCTCCGAAAAATTTCCAGAAATTCCGGAAAATTCCCTTATTATTATTCACCTATTTTCGGTATTTTACATTCTCCCCCACTAATAAAAATTTGGTCCTCAAATTTCGTTATCTACCATCAGCAAGTACTAACAACAAATAGAAAGTATGAATGTTGAACGGTATATTAAATCACATACCTCAAGTGAAAAGATGGGGATATCGAGCTCGGATAGTATCCTCGAGCTCCCATGTAGCCTCCTCGTCCGAATGATGCTGCCATCCGACTATAACCAGCCGGATAGTCTTGTTCCGCAACTGACGCTCTTTCCGGTCGAGAATCCGTACCGGAACCTCCTCATAAGTAATGTCAGGCTGAACTGGAACTGGGATATCTGCCAACACATGTGTCGGGTCAGGTACGTATCTCCTCAGCATACATACGTGGAATACATCGTGCACGCCTGACAAGGACGGTGGTAGTGCTAGTCGGTAAGCTACCGCTCCGATCCTCTCCAAGATCTCGAAAGGGCCAATGTACCGCGGAGCTAACTTACCTCTGAGGACAAATCTCTTCACCCCTTTCGTGGGTGAAACTCGCAGAAATACATGGTCGCCAACAGAGAACTCTAGTGGTCTGCGTCTCCGATCAGCATAACTCTTCTGGCGGTCTTGCGCCTCTGACATCCTTCGTCGGATAGTACAGACCAACTCTGCATCCTGCTGAGCTCTATAAGGTCCCAACAACTGGGCCTCTCCAACCTCATCCTAGAGGACGGATGTCCGACAAGCTCTACCATACAACGCCTCAAACGGTGCCATCTGGATAGCTGAATGAAAGCTGTTGTTGTAAGCAAACTCTACCAACGGCAGATGGTCCTCCCAACTGCCTCCGAAATCCATAACACATGACCTCAGCAGATCCTCTAAAGTCTGAATGGTCCGCTCTGACTGTCCATCTGTCTGTGGATGGAAAGCTGTACTGAAACGGAGCTGTGTGCCCAAGGCCTGCTGCAGACTCTGTCAGAAACGAGACGTGAACCGTGGATCTCTATCCGAAATGATACTCAAAGGAACACCATGTAGTCTGATGATCTCTCGGCAATACAGATCTGTCAATCGATCCAAGGAATCAGTCCTCCGAATCGCTAAGAAATGCGCGGATTTAGTTAATCGATCAACGATTACCCAAATTGCGTCATGGCCTCGTCGTGTCCTCGGCAACCCTACCACAAAATCCATGGTAATGTGATCCCACTTCCACTCAGGAATAGGAATCCGCTGAAGTAATCCTGCAGGTCTCTGATGCTCAGCCTTCACCTGCTGACAAACAAGACATCTAGCTACGAAATCCGTGATGTCTTTCTTCATGTCATTCCACCAGTAAGAACGCCTCAAGTCTCGATACATACGGGTCCCGCCTGGATGGATTGCAAATCGAGAGCGGTGTGCCTCCTGAAGTAACTCCTGTAAGACCGGATGAGACTGAGGTACACATAATCTGCCTCAGAAGTATATAATACCCTCCTCGTCTCGTGTAAACTAGGTCTGCTGCCCGGAAGCTATCTGATTGCCAATAAACTGTAAATGCTGATCACTGGTCTGGGCCTCTTAAATCCTCGTCCTGATCGACGACTGAGCAACCATGGTAACCAGAATACCCTGCTCTGTCGGTCCCTGCTCCTCAAGATCTAACTCAGAGAAACCCTGAACCAAGTCTGTAACTGAAACTCGGTGGCAAGCCAAAGTCCCTCTAGACTTCCTGCTGAGTGCATCTGCAACCACATTAGCTTTCCCCGGGTGATAGCTAATGGTACAATCGTAGTCCTTCAGGAACTCCATCCATCTCCTCTGTCGGAGATTAAGCTGCTTCTGAGTGAAAATATATTTGAGACTCTTATGATCAGTGAGAATCTCAAATGTAACACCGTATAAATGATAACGCCAAAGCTTCAGAGCAAAGATGATGGCAGCTAATTCCAAGTCATGAACTGGGTAGTTCTTCTCATGCTCCTTCAGCTGATGGGAAGCATAAGAGACTACTCTGCCGTGCTGCATCAGAACAGCGCCCAAACCCTGAAGAGACGCGTCGGTGTAGAGTACAAATCCGTCCTCTCCAGAAGGTAAAACCAAAACTGGAGCCGACACTAATCTCCGCTTCAACTCCTGAAAGCTGGTCTCGCAATCCTCTGTCCACGTAAACTTCACGCCCTTCCTGGTAAGGCGTGTCAGCGGCATAGCAATACGCGAGAAACCCTCGACAAAACGTCGGTAATATCCGGCCAATCCCAGAAAACTGCGGATCTCCTGAACTGACTTCGGCTGCTCCCAACTGGTGACAGCCTCAATCTTCTGAGGATCAACTGAAATACCTCTGCTAGAAACCACGTGTCCCAGAAAACCGACTGAGGATAACCAGAATGCACACTTGCTAAACTTCGCATACAGCTGATGTCGTCTAAGAGTCTCCAAGACTATGCGAAGATGATGTGCATGCTCCTCCTCGGAATGCGAATAGACCAATATGTCATCAATGAAAACGATAACAAACTGATCCAGATACTCCAGAAAAATGCGGTTCATCAAGTCCATAAACACCGCTGGAGCATTGGTAAGCCCAAATGGCATTACCAAAAACTCATAATGACCGTATCTCGTACGGAAAGCTATCTTCTGGATATCTGAGTCTCTGACCCTCAACTGATGATATCCGAATCGCAGATCAATCTTAGAATACACTGATGTACCTCTGAGTTGATCAAACAAATCCTCGATCCGTGGTAAAGGATATCTATTTCTGACGGTAACTGCATTCAGCTATCTATAGTCAATACATATCCTCATAGTGTCGTCCTTTTTCTTGACAAATAATACCGGTGAACCTCATGGAGAAACACTAGGGTGAATGAATCCCCTGTCTAAAAGCTCCTGGAGTTGAACCTTCAGCTCGTTCAACTCTTTTGGGGTCATACGATACGGAGCTTTCGATGTCGCGCGGTTCCCGGAATCAGCTCAATAGCCAACTCCACTGGCCTTCTAGGAGGCAAACCAGGTAGCTCCTCTGGAAACACATCCGGGTACTCATGAACCACAGGAACGTCGGAGAGCTGAGAACTACTGCTGTCTTCAGTACTAATCAGATATAATAGGAAACCATGACAGCCGTGAGACAGCAGCTTCTGCGCCTGAATCGCCGAAATAATCGAGATGTCGTCGTCTCTGATGCCAGTGAAACTCCATGAGGGTTGATTCGGAGGCCGGAAGGTGACCACCCTCGTCTGGCAATCAACGGTAGCATGATATACTGACAGCCAATCCATGCCAAGAATGATATCAAACTCAACCATCTCCAATACTAGAAGATCTACCATAAGTAGCATGTTGCCAAAGTCTAACGGGCAACCTCTGGCCTCCTGGGTGACGTCTAAAGTATCACCGGACGGTAGGGAGACGGTTAATCACTGCAATCTAAAAGTAGGTAATCTACCAATCTCCCGCATAAAGGTACGGGATATAAAAGAGTGCGAGCTACCAGTATCAATCAATATATCAGCGGAAAATGCATAAATGGAAATCGTACCGCAGAAAATGGATCCGGCGAAGGAGGAGGTGGTAACGCTGCCAGCGGCTGCTGCGGCTGGCCAGAAGCCTGCCACTGAGGCGGTGCTGGATAATGTGCCAGAGGAGACTGAGAGGACGATGACTGATACTGTGCCGATGACTGGGACTGAGTTTGGTACTGGCCTAGAGGCTGAGGCTGCATCTGATACTGCCCCTGCGTCGGATAATAAGGTCCTAGAACAGAACTCTGGGGTGCTATGGAAGCACTGGAGTACTCCTGTCCAAGCATGCCAAATGCTGCTGCTGCAGGTGAAACTGTCCCCTGATGACGATGTGAAAACTAGGCTTTTTGCCCTCCTCGATATGCCCATGACTGACTAGACTGTCCCCTCTGACCTGACCCTCCGGAAACCATGTGTTGAGCCTTCAGCTGACAATCTCGGCTCCGGTGCCCAGGCAGTTTGCAATAAAAGTAAACTGGCTGTCCCAGAGAGCAAGCTGGGGTGAGGTGATCTCTGGATCCACATCGGAAACAGTGAGTATCGCTGGAAGGTGGTTGCCGGTTATGCTGAGAAAACCGGGAACGTCCTGAAGAAAACCGCCCTGACTTCTGAGGCCTACGAGATACTCCAGAAGTACCCTGACCTGACCGACTGCGACTACTCTGCTGCTGTCCTGTCGCTGGTGTCTGCTGAATCTGTCCGGTTGCCTGACCCGTATGCTTTCTCTTCCTTTCCGGAAATGCTCTCTGCTGAGCAAACTCTATCATCAAAGCTCGATCACTACAACAAAAACTGCAAACGACAACGGATATTATCCGTTGTCGTAGGGTCAAAAATCCGTTGTAACTGAGGGTGTTGTAGAATGTATTGTCCTACGACAACGGTTTTGAATCCGTTGTCTTTGTAGACATTTGACAACGGTTTTTATCCGTTGTTGTTTATATGCTCAAAATTTATTTATGAAGGATATGACAACGTTTTAAAACCGTTGTGGTAGATAATTTCAACAACAAATATAAACCGTTGTGGTAGACCCTTTTTACAACAGATATAAACTATTGTGGTAGATAATATTTACTCGTTTTGTATTTTAAAATAGTTATAAACTGTTGTAATATAATTTTAATATGCTTTTACAACTGATAAAACCGTTGTCTTTTATCACTTTTCACAAAAATAAAAAAAACCGTTGTGGTTTACGTATTTTTTACAACGTTTCTAACCGTTGTCTTTAATGTTCATGTTGTAACGTGATAATACCAAACAACAATTATATTTTTAATATAAGCAAACCACCAATACAAAACATACAAAATGAGTTGTATTCATCAAATTTAGTAGTATCAAACCATAAATCACATGTTTTCCATTACTGTTCTTCATATGACTTTTACACATTAGCAAGGCAATTTATAACCTAACAAAGCTCACTCCTTGCATCCAAAATCTCAAGCCTCACGAATTGCCCGAGTTACATCCTGCAAGAGAAAAATTAAACAAAACTTATCAAAGAAAAATATAAAATATAAGAAAAAAGATAATTGTAGTAAGTACTGCTTGAACTATAACTATAGAATAAACATTTCGCATAGCTCTAATATCTGGACATGAGAGAAGGATTTCCAGAATTCCAGGACAACACTCAATGTCTACAAAACGGAAGAGAAAATTCTACATAAAATCTACATAAAATATTAAGCAATTCCAGGACAACACTCAATTCCTGTGGAATAACCGAAAAGTGAATCCAAGAGCAAGGCAGTTCGGCATAGCATCAAGGGAAAACAGCATGGTTCCTTGGTTTAAACAAGTTCAAATGGAGCAGAAGTCTCGAATTGGATTAGTCATTTGAGGAGAAGTGTCTATACATCACTAAAACTAGTAGTACGATGTCACCAAGAACACTTATGAGAAACCGGGATGAAATAGATAAGGATTTAGATATTTGGCCTTAGCATCACCAAATAGCTGCATTGAAGCTTCGAGACTCATCGTTGTAAGATAGTTACATCCTAGTGAAAACTGTTAGATGATAGTTCTCAGAGCCATAAGACTTGTGCTAGAATCATGGACTAGATGGCAGTAAGGCAGATGCCATAGTCCAATAAGCTTCCTAAAACAAACAATAACATGTGAAATGAAGCATTCATAAACAAAAATAGAACAAAAAAGTATGCACATTAAAGCACCTGAATGGCTTGCATACGGTCTGTTGTGACCTCATCTGCAAATAGATCAAGAGCTTTCCCATTCTTTTTGAGTGTAATGAATCCCATTTTATCTTTGAGAGAGAAAGACCTTTCATTTGAAGGACTACAAGGAATTGTTTCAACAAAATGAATGATTGATCATGAATGCCATATAAACACAAAAGTGTGCAAGAAACAATTTTAACAGGAGTCACTACATGTAAGAAAGTTTGATATTGAGGTGAAAGACTTACAATTGGTAAAATTTGTTTGCCATCATGTCATGAATGTTTCTTATAAACTGCACAAGAGAGACAGATTATTCACATTACTTGCATCTTGTGTACTGAATTATAGTAAAACAACAGAACAAAGGACAATGAACATTATAATCATTTCAAAAAATTTATGGGATATAAACTAGACTCCGCATTTTTTAAACTAGTTAATCATATGACACTTATGCAAGTAATATACATGATTAAACTTACACCACAACGATGTTGGAAAAAAAAGCAGTACATCTTCTACCTTCAATGCCATGTATGCATCTTCCATGGCACGTCGTCTAAATATGAAGTCAGCTCGTCGTAAGTCGGCCTGGTCAAACTCAAAATGTTTTGAAGAAAATTATACAGTTATAATTAGATGTAAAATAAATATATCAAAAGACACTTTAACAGGGTTGTTATGGTCATCAATAACAACTTCCACAAACTCCATAGTCACACAGTCACGTAATTTCTTCCATTAACTCATAAAAGAAACTATAATCCACACTTGATATCCAATATACACATAATATTATGGACAATAATTAACTTGCAATATTATGAGAAAACAAGCAGAATATTAGCTCAGCAACCAAAACTAAACTATTTCATATATTCCTTGGACGCAATCTACAATGGAGTATGTAGCACATTTCAACAAACACTTTGGTAGCTTGTTAAAGTTTTATTCAGTAACCATTCCTCCAAAAAAAATTTAAAATTATAAAGGCTGGTCATCAGTTTTTTTTTTTTTTGCCTACATGTTGTGTTTTCCCTCCCTCTTCCACTCTGATTTAATACCCTTCCATTCCTCACATTTAAAAAAGATTTCAAATGGCTGTGAAATACATCTACCCTATCAAGTTTGGTTCAAAACACTTGCCAGATGATTGCTTCATTCTTATGAAGCCACTGTAGTTTCATTCTGAATGGAATTTCCTTTTAGATTGAGAAATAATACAATAATCTTCATTCCAGAATATTGAATATAGAGGATCTTCTTTACAACTCAAAATAAAATTTGATGATGGTTTTTCCAAATAAATAATGAAGGAAAAAGTAGAAAATCACGACTAAAGAAACTGAATAATTGCTGTTAAATACTACAGAAAAAGAGAAACCTCTAAGGCCCCATCACTCCAATGCTGATCTGCTACTCTCTTCAGATCAGATTGAGCCCTGTCCTTCAAGATATGCATGAATAAATCAAGCCATGCAGATAAAAAAGAGATTTTTGGCTAAAATTGGAAAAGCTAAGCTAGAAAACATACAGTGGCTAAATGCTTCAACCGAGCAGCCTTTTCCTTAACACCAAGGTCAATCTTCCTTGTGTCCTCCCTTGCACGAGCTTCCACATTACATAAATGTTAGCACTTCAAAAATATTGAAGGAACTCTAAAGAACAAGTGAAAACTCTGTTATATTCAGATAAAGTATAGACTAAAGAAGATGTTATACCATCAAGCTTAAGAAATCCAAGTCGAAGAACAGCAGCATCTTGGCGTGCCCGATCATTTAGTCTTGTTATGCCACTAGTGCATAAAAATTCCATGGAAAAATATCACCAAAGCAAAACAATAATAAACAAGCGAAAAGATGATATCAAAACAAATGGCGACATAGTCAAAAGGTTGCACAGAAATGTAGTCTGACCATACATCTATGACCATTTGAATTAGCAATTTAGTTATGAGTAAGCTAATTAATTAAACTGGAGACTACAAAAGAAGTTTAATTGTAAAAAAAACATGAAAGAAAAAAAAAGAGAATCTAGAGTATACCATATCGATCACATTTCACTCAGAATAACAACAATGAATTATTTCATAGTTTCTTAAAGCCAATGGTCTTTCTCAAAGATGTTGATCCGGTATAATGTGATACATTTGAGAATGAGCTTATAAATCCACTTCGGCCAGTAACTGTTATTTTGCAAGAAATCTTGCCAGCCATATTTGCAACTAGTTGATGCAACTATGCAACTTATTAAGAATTAATTAAACAGAGCGTCAACATTTATCCAATCTTCTGCAGCAAGCTTTCAGGCATATGTTGTTGAACCTTCACACATGCTGATGACCTGAAGAGTGTTAAGTTCCATATGAGCATCTCTATCAAATTATATGGTATGAGTATAAAATCATGTTAATATGTAAATTAGTACATGTAAGCACATACTACATTATCATAATCTGCACATAGCACAGGCTTCTCCTTGAGGAAAAAGGAGCTGCTCTTGGCACAAGTTCCATGCCAACATGCTAACAATCATGAGTTGGAATTACATAAATGTATCTTTTCTCTTTAAAGGAACCCCAAAAATCTCATCAATCTAAGAGAAACTAAAGATATGGGGAAAAAGACAAAGGGAAATTATAAATCGACCCCAAATACATAAAAATACCATCTTTTGATGGTAGACGAGTCGCAAGCCCCAAAATAACACAAATCACGCCGAAAAAGAATGTTGCACGCCCGGATCGTGAACACTGAAGCACAAGGAAAGCAGATCCAGCCCTCCCAGACCAGACATCAGCAGAACTAGGATGAAACCCAAGAAACAAGACAAAAAATGGGAGCAAAGCGCGAGTAAAACAACACCTTGTGTCAAGTTTAGACCTTAAGATCGCTAGACAGGCAGTGAGCAAGGGTTCCAACTCTTACACTGCAGTCCACATCTCACCATGGAACATAGAGAGAGCGAAGTGGGGGGATGGGAAAGGGAGAGGGAATGAAAAATTTCTTAGGGTTCGAGAATGCGAACGAGAAACACGGCGCTAAAAAGATTTTCGGAGAGAGGGAAAGCAAAACTGCAGGGGGAAACGAATAAAGTCAAAGACAACGGTTTTATCAAAACTGTTGTCGTAGCCCCTAAAAACGCGCTTAAAGACAACGGTTTTATAAACCGTTGTAAAAAGTGTTGTTGTTTTAAAAAGAAGTTGCTCAATGACAACAGTTTTCACAAAACCGTTGTCTTTTATATTTAATGGGGAGTTCAAAGACAACGGTTTTGGCAAAAACCGTTGTCTTTGAGTGCATACGCAACGCTTTCTCTTAAAACCGTTGTCGTAGGGGTGTTGTCTTTTAACATTTTTGTTGTAGTGGATCCAGTGCATCTGAATAAGATACGATCCCTAAACCGGCAAGCCTTACTTGCAGATAACCATCCAGTCCCTGTATAAACTGCATCATGCGAGATCTGTCCTCCGCAACTAACTCTGGACAAAACTTAGCCAACCGGTTGAATTCAGTATTATACTCTGTCACCGTGTGATTATTCTGACGCAGACTCATGAAATCCTGCCGACGAGCCATCTGATATGATAGTGGAAAGAAACGGCTCTCAAAAGCCTCTCTGAACCTGGTCCAAGTGACGTTCCGCTCGCCGATGATAGAACGCTGTGTAATCCACCAGGCGTTAGCCTCATCCCGTAAATGGAAAGCAGCCAGCTCTGCTTTCTCCCACTCTGAGCAAGCCATATAGAAGAAGGTCTGCTCCATAGTCTCTATGCATGACAGGGTCATACTCGGATCAAGGTCTCCTCGGAAGAGTGTGAATCGAGTCTTCATCGACTCTGCTAATACTGAAATCCTAGCTTATGCTGCAGCAATATCAGTGAGCTGTATCGGGACGGCTGCAGGAACTGGCGGAACCATTGGAACTGGTGCTACAAGTGGTACTGCGGAATAAACCGGAGGAGGTACTCCTGGTGCTGCTGCATAAACTGGAGCATAAGCCGTCGGTGGTACTGTCGGGTGAACATAGGTGGCCGCAGCTGGAGGTACAGTAGGTAATGGTACCGGATGTGGAGCAGCTGCTGCTACTGTAGGCACTGGGGGCACAGGTGCCACTGGTGTCGGGTACACTGTAGGTCCAGGTGGCGGTGGTGCCGGGTATGCCGTAGGCTGCGCTGGAGCAGACATCGGAAACGCCAATGGTACCCCTGATGATACCGGAACTACAGTAGGGATAGGTACACTCGGCATAACCAAGGTAGGTACCTCTATAGGAGTCGTCGAGGTCTGAGATCCTGAAGCGCCCGCAGTATGCTGAGTCTGTCCCTGACTGACAGGCTCATCAACAGTAGGCATCTCTGGCATATCCAGAGATCCCGTGGTCCTCGCACGTGGTCGTCCAGCACCACGTCTCGCCGCAATACGCGTAGATCTCCTCATATCTGTTAAGTTATATTACAGATATTATTACCAATATAACAATCATAAAATAAACATCATACCTATTTGCTGTCTGGAGATGTTCCATTGCTGTCCAGTCCCCAATTTGACCTCAAAATTCCGAATGAGAAAATCGCCGGAAATCCATATAAATCCGAAACGGAAATCCGAAACATAACCATAACGAAAATCCGAAAATGTCCAATTTGACTCGCAAACCTGGCTCTAATACCAAATAAATTGTCACGCCCCGGAGGAGTCCCTGTCCGAAGAAATTTCGGCAGCATCTCCCCTGTACGGCGGACAATCTGAAACTTTCTACATATCCAGATACCTCATCCACATACGGCTAGAATAATAACAGAAATAAAATACAATACACAGACATTCCACGCAGTTTATATAACAAGTAAACGGAAGAATAATACTTTGACCCGAAATCAACCCTACTCCACTACACTCGTAAAGCTCAAATCCGACAAACTCACCTCTTCTGCCATCCAGGAAGTCATGGAGTAAAACATATCCAAACCACAACAAAGTCCATCAACGATAAGAATCCATACAAGATCCATAAGTAAAACAATCCAAAACATAACAAGTTCAAATAAAGAAAAAAACCAAAAGATCAATAAGTCCTCGTGGTCTGCAGGGGACTAGCAACTGGAACTCTCTCCTGACAGCATCAACCTGGAAAATAACAGCAATGGAGGCGGGGTGAGTCCAACACTCAGCAGGTACAACTGATGTACAAAGTAAGGAAATAACACCTAGCACTAATCATGCGTACAGTCTCCTGATATAAGAAGGATAAAAATGCATCTGAAGTAAACAGGAGAGAAACTGTACTAACCAGGACCTGGGTATAAGGACAACAGTCCGAGTGATATGGAAATCCTGTATGCATGTCAAACATAGGTATCCAAACAATATGCAGCATATAAATGCAGCAAACACAAACACAAGCAATAAATGCATCATGCATATGATGCCAATGATGCGTCCTAGTCACCCCTGACGCCAGTCGATCATCTCACACCATAGTGAGGCCGAGTGGGTAGGGTTGTGACAACCGAGCACTCTGTCGTCACTACTCCTGATAAGTGACCGAGTGGACGGGATGCTGTCGGAGTACACCTATCCTCTTACCCCAAATCATAAATGGGGGAGCGCAATGCTCTCAACTCCCGGTACACGATGACGGGGAGGAATCCCTGTCAGCTAACACATTGCATCACGCTACCCATGAGCGGACCAACGGTGCCTAATAGAGTCCCTGCTGCAACACACTCTGCCTGAATCAACCACTAACCCATGAGTGGTGGTGTGTGCAGATCCATGTAACTGGCGATGTGCTCAACAATAATGGAGCGAACTATCGCACAGCATGCAATCATGCAAATGGTGCATTGCACTAACCACAAAATATCCTGACCTAATCTATATATATATAAAAGTGCATCATAGGTCAACGAGTCAAATCAAATCAAAGGTACACAGAAGGTATAAACCTAGGTCCTGAACATGGTGAAGCATGGTATATCACTACCCCTATAAGCATGTATCAACAGGTAAGGAATACATGAGATGCAAAACAAGCAATCAATCAATCATGTAACAAGTATCGGGTAGTGATTAACCGGAACAAATAAGAAACATAATTAATGCAACTTGTTATAATCACTACTATGTATATCAAATGACATAAGTCAAAAGTACCCGCCTCCGATAAAATGGTACAAATCTGACTTTGAGATACTCGTCTCGCGTCAAAGTCCTGTGTCACCAAAACATATACATTTTTATTTAGCTAAAATTCAATAAATAGCTAAATAAAATCCTTACAACTAATTTAGGGTAAAACCCTAATCACATCATACATATAAACAACTAATTATACATTAATCATTTCATTACCCTAATTTAAATCTACACAGGTTCATATAATCAAATCACTACACCATACCTCAATCCTCAGCTACTGCTGATGCTGAAACAAGTAACACTGATGGATGGATTGCTGCCAAACCAAAACAAGCAAACCTCACAGCCTAGATATGGATCAACTGAAAACCCCCAAATTTTAGATCCACCGAACAGCCCATCACCTACTGGAATCCATCTTACTTGGCACTTTCTCCGTGATCAACCATCAAAACCTAACCACTTAAGGCGTGCCAATCTGCTGACAGGGATGGGTTGGCCGGAATCAAGCAAATCCTCCACCTCCACGATTTTCCGACAACCAGTAATAGTGCTTTTCTGCTGAAAGACAGAGGGAAATCAGACAAGAAATAAACCCTTCACCTTGCTGGATCCCCACTGCTCTGAGGAGAAAGCAAGGCTCGGAGCTAAGGCAGGGCTCTGTCGTTGCGTGGAAAAAAGGAAGAAGATACCGGCGATGAAATCAGAAGAGAGGAAAGGCTTAAGAACCCTACCTCTATCCTTGACGCACGCTACCGGCGATCTAGTACACGGGTCCGCAAGATAGAGGGCGTCAGCGCTAGGGCACGGCGTCGAGTCGTAGTGGCGACGACGCGACTAGGGCTCGGCTCCGGGATGAAGAGAAAATGGAGTGGCGTCGACTTCTCCCCGTGGTCATGGATTAAGCACGAGGGAGAGAGGAAAAACCGCCGCGACTAGGGCTCGGCTCTGGGATGAAGAGAAAATGGAGTGGCGTCGACTTGTCCCCTTGGTCACGGATTAGGCACGAGGGAGAGAGGAAAAACCGCCGCAGCCGGCGGTTAGAGCTCCGACGGTTAGGGCTCGGAGGAGTTGGGCGTGCGGCGAGGCTCGAGCACACGGGTTCGGTGAGATAGGAATATGAGAGAAAAGAAAAAAACACAGAAAAAGAAAAAGGAAAAAGGAAAAGAAATTAAAACTTTTCCTCATTAAAACAGGGTAACCTAAACAGGCTTTTTTGGGCCCCGTTTTTATCCCCGTTAACTCGTCCATACGATCTCCGAAAAATTTCCGAAATATTTCCAGAATTCCGAAAAATTCCCTTATTAATATTCGTCTATTTTCGGTATTTTGTACTCTCTCATTATTTTATCTCTCTTTATTTTTTCATCATACTTTCTCTCTCCTCAATCTCTCTTACCATACTCTCTCTCTATATTTTCTCTCATCCCACTTTCTCTCTCTTCATTCTTTTCCATCACACACTCTCTCCTCATTTTCTCTCATCACACTTTCCCTTTCTTCATTTTTTCCCATCACACATTCTCTCTCATCACATTTTCTCATCATACTTTCTCTCATCACACTTTCTCTCTCTTTATTTTTCTCAATTACTCTTTCTCTCTCAACACACTTTCTCTCTCATCATACTTTTTCTCTTCTCAATCTCTCCTATCAAGCTCTCTCTCCTCATTTTCTCTCATCATACTTTCCCTCTCTTCATTTTTTCCCATCACACTTTCTCTCTCATCATATGTGTCTCTCACATTCAATTTTACTTTCCATCTAATTTTTTCTCTTATTTTCCTTTAAGGGTAAAAAAAGAAAATTTAAGTTCATTCCGATTGAAAATATTCAACTAACCAAACATTAGTTTTAGGAATGATACCCAAGCTCACACTCATTCCCATTCCACAATACTATGAAACCTATTCCCATTCCGATTCCTAGGTGAGAACCAAACATCACCTAAATTAAGTTTATTTTTAAATTATTTATTACATTCCATGAAATTAAATCATAAAATTTTATATATTTTAAAATAAATACAAAACACATAATAAATAATCAATTTTTTTTACTGATTTAATTATTAATTTTTAGTTAATAAATAAGAAATTTTAAAATTATAATTGAATAAATTGATGTTTTCTTAGATGAAATTTTGAAATAATTTAATTAAAAATTTAAATTTGATTAGGTTATTCATTTTAAATTTTAAATGTTATCAAGTTCTCAATTTAATTGGTATCAAGTATTCAACTTGCAAATCCTCCAGCCATGAAAATTTTTAACCGGTCTGTCAGTCCAGTGTTCTTAGATCAACCGTCCATTAGAGAAAATTCATCCGTTAATTCACCAAGATTTAAACACGATCCTTAAATATTTGAGAAACTAAAAAAGTGTCCTACCGTGGTACTATTACACAAGAACAACCTTATTTATTGCTTAAAACTTATTCAATTAGTTATTAAATTTAATAATTTAAACTTATTTTATTTTATTTATTTAACATGTTTATAAAAAGTTATTGCTGATTATTATTCACTAATATACTTGTTCAAATTTATTCATAAGTTATTGAAACATGCCCAATTAATTAAAATTGTGTTGTATTGAACGCACATAAACAATTCCATATTAAATTGAACACCAAACTTATTTTTGAACCATTGGTTCATTTACTGCCCTATCCGGCACGCTTGGGATATGCAACGAGGGCAGAATGATAGCGCACGCTTGGGATATGTACCGAGAGGACAATGTTGTTACCATCTCGATGATCTTGAACCAACTCCAGACCAATGCTTTGGATAAATATGCTCGCTCAGTCAAACTGATAAGTAAATTGTTCGGTCACACAGAAAGAACAAGCCAAATGAAAGGCCATGGGGAAACCCTAACCCTACGGTCTACGGAGGGCCCTAACTATAGGAGAGTAACTCGAGGGGTGATTAGCTTGCGGGTTAGATTAACAAACATGTTAAGGTGCTTTCATACTAGGAAGCAACAGAGTTGGGAAAGTTGGCAACAAAGTTCTTTAATATATTTTGCAATGGGAGAAGGAAGCACGATGGCCTAAGTAAGATTGACTTTCCACATCTCTTCCCTCCAGGCCATTTCAAGTAGATATAAAAGAAACAAAAGGAGTTCAATAGGATGAACCCAGCATATCAAATGAGAACCACCAAAACCTCAAGAGTAAGATGCATGAATTGAGACTTCCTCCTCAAAATATTTGACAGTATGATTGATCATGTCTGAAAATTGAAAAGAGGGCATGCTGGTAATGGTGACTTGGTTATTGATTGGAATAGGACTTTTTACTATGAGAAAACGTTTTCCTTTGATCTCTCACACACTAAAACAAGTAAAAAAAAACGTTAGTGCCCAAAAACCAGGGGAAGTCTTTGGCGATAGCCCTTCGACGCTAATGACGCAAAGCCTCTGCGAGTGGCGGCCATGAGCACAGCCACCGGCCAAATCGGAGACAACTCCGTGGGTGTCCCTCAAGGCCTACGACGTCAGCAATTAGGGAAGTTCACGACATGGATGCTATCTTTCTATGTGTTGGCAATAGGCAACAAAATCGATCGGAGCGGCAGCAAACAAGAGCAAAAGGAAGGGGTAGCAATTTTAAACAAGAGTTTTGTCATGCATTTATAACTAACTATATGCTCTGATACCATTGTTGATACTCAATATGCATGAATCAAAATGAATTAAAATGGTAAACACTTACAACAATCTCCTGTAGATCTACAATCGGCGACGATTGGATTTCCTGTCGGGAGATCAATCATAGGATCGGAAGGCTCTCCACAATTCCACGAACCAAATCCCACCGTCTCAAATGTTCTTCTCACTCTCCCGTTGTCTCTTTCTCTACACCGTGAATCAGCCCCCCAATGATCCTTGGACGTACCCCTTATAAAGGAAAATAACCCAAGGATATAATGGACTTTTCCATTAATAGTAGTGGGGAACGTGGGCATGTTCCCACGTTCCCCATTTCCTATAGGATCAACATATGAAGCCAACTAGTGACGAGCCGAGCGAATCGAGGGATCAAACCCATAGACAGCTTCGGCGAAGAATTTGATCAGCTTACGAGGGAGCGAGGAGGAGAGAGGGTGACCGACGGAGGAGAGGTCCTGCTCGTCGACACAGCTACAGCGGTGAAGCAACAAATCTTAACTGCCTCCAGAACAAAATCGCAAGCAACAAGACTCTCCTTTCTTTTCCACGGCCAAGGAGAAGGAGACGTGAGAAAGATCACGGTTTGCAGTGTACTCTCGCCTCTTCTTAAAAAAAAAACTCTAATGGCCATTTATACCAGGTGGAGTTGTACTCTCGCCTCTATTTACAAACAAAAAAAACTGTAATGACCTTTTATACTAGGTGGAGTTTAGAGTTTAGGGTTTAGAATTTAGTCCCATATCGTTTGTTTTTGATTGACGGAGTGGAACTAGTGCTATAAAAGAAGAGGCTATGGCACTTTTTCATTCATACCTTTCTCGGCCTTTTGGCTAAGATCAAGTGTAGTATCTGTTCTTATCAATTTAATATCTGATACGTGGACCATTGGTTCACTATGATATTAAATTAATTTTTATTTTGGGGAGGGATCATTACAGTAGCTTGCTATTGGATCCTTCGCGTCATCCCTGTGTTGCACTCTTGTAGGGGTTCGACGCACCTGACCAAGATAAATTAAATTTTTATATTAAATTATGTTTTTTTTAAATTATTAATTATAGTGGAAGAAATTAAATCTTAAAATTTTATATATTTAAAAATAAATACAAAACACATAAAAATAATTGAATTTTTTTATTGAATTAATTATTAATGTTCACTTAATGAATAAGAAATTTTAAAATTAGAATTGAATAAATTGATGTTTTCTTAGATTAAATTTTGAAATAATTTAATTAGGTCCTTCAATTTAATTGAAATAACTTAATTAGTGTGGTTTTTTTTAATTTGGTAAGAAAAAATGATTTTACTCCGCCGAAGAAAGATAAATCACGTACCAAACAACTTTCTAATAGAGAAAATTCAAGTATTCAACTTACTAATCCTGGGATGGTCAATCCAACCATAAAAATTTTCCACCGGTCCATCAATCCAGTGTTCTTAGATCAATCGTCCATTAGAGAAAATTCATTCGTTAATTCATCGAGATTTAAACTCAATCCTTAAATATTTGGGAAATTAAAAAAAGTGCCTTACCGTGGTACTATTACACAAGAATAACCTTATTTATTGTTTGAAACTTGTTCAACTATTTATTAAATTTAATTATTTTATTTTATTTTATTTATTTAACATGTTTATAATAAAGTTATTGATGATCATTATTCACCAACATACTTGTTCAAATTTATTCGTAAGGTATTGAAATTGTGTTGTATTGAACGAACAAAAATAATTCCTTATTAAATTGAACACCAATCTTATTTTTGAACAATTGGTTCATTTACCGCCCTATCCAGCACGCTTGGGATATGCAACGAGGGCACAATGATAGGGCACACATGGGATGTGTACCGAGGGCACAATGTTGTTACCATCTCGATGATCTTGAACCAACTCCAGACCAATGCTTTAGATAAATAGGCTCGCTCAGTCAAACTGATAAATGGATCACTGAAAGAACATGCCAAATGATAGACCATGGTAAAACCCTAACCCTACAGTCTACGGAGGGCCCGAACTATAGGAGAATAACTCGAGGGGTGATTAGCTTGCGGGTTAGATTAAGTAACATGTTAAGGCACTTTCATACCAGGAAGCAACAGAGTTGGGAAAGTAGGCAACAAAGTTCTTTAATATATTTTGCAATGGGAGAAGGAAGCACAAAGGCCAAAGTAAGATTGACTTTCCACATCTCTTCCCTCCAGGCTATTGTAGGTAGATATAAAAAAAACAAAACGAGTTCAATAGGATGAACCCAGCATATCAAATGAGAACCACTAAAACATCAAGAGTAAGATGCATGAATTGAGACTTCCTCCTCAAAATATTTGATAGTACGATTGATCATGTCTGAAAATTGAAAAGAGGGCATGCTGACAATGGTGACTTGGTTATTGATTGGAATAAGACTTTTTACTATGAGAAAAAGTTTTCCTATGATCTCGCAAACACAAAAACAAGTAAAAAAAAATGTTAGTGCCCAGAAATCAGGGGAAGTCTTTGGCGATAGCCCTCTGATGTTAATGACGGAAAGCCTCAGCGAGTGGCGGCCATGAGCCAAGCCACCGGCCAAATCGGAGACAAACTCCGTGGGTGCCCCTCAAGGCCTACGACGTCGGCAATTGGCGAAGTTAATGACATGGACGCTATCTTTCCATGTGTTGGCAGCGGGCAACAAAATCGATCGGAGCGGTAGCAAACAAGAGCAAAAGGAAGGGGTAGCAATTTTAAGTAGGAGATTTGTCATGCATTTATAACTAACTATGTGCTCTAATACCATTGTTGATACTCTAAATGCATGAATCAAAACGAATTAAAATTGTAAACACTTACAACGGTCTCCCGCAGATCTGCAATCGACGAAGATTGGATTTGCGGTCGGAAGAGCAATCATAGGATTGGAAAGCTCTCCACAATTCCACGAACCAAATCCCACCGTCTCAGATGTTCTGCTCACTCTCTCGCTGTCTCTTTCTCTACACCGTGAATCGTCCCCCATGATCCTTGGACGCACCCCTTATAAAGGGAAATAACCCAAGGATATGATGGGCTTTTCCATTAAGAGTAGTGGGGAACGTGGGCATGTTCCCACGTTCCCATTTCCTATAGGATCGACATCTGAAGCCGACTATTGACGAGATGAGCGAATCGGGGGATCAAACCCACAGACAGCTTCGGTGAAAATTTTGAACAGCTTACGAGGGAGTGAGATGGAGAGAGGGTGACCGACGGACGAGAGGCCCTGCTCGTCGACGCAGCTGCAGCGGCGAAGCAACAAACCTTAACTAGCTCCAGAACAAAATCGCAAGCAACAAGACTCTCCTTTCTTTTCCGCGGCCAAGGAGAAGGAGACATGAGAAAGATCACAGTTTGTAGTGTACTCTCGCCTCTTATGAAAAAAAACTCTAATGGTCATTTAGACCAGGTGGAGTTGTACTCTCGCCTCTATTTACAAACAAAAAAAAAAACTGCAATGACCTTTTATACTAGATGGAGTTTACATGTTAGGGTTTAGAATTTAGTCTCATATCTTTTGTTTTTGATTGACGGAGTGGAACTAGTGCTATAAAAGAAGAGGCTATGACACTTTCTTATTCATACCTTTCTCGGCCTTTTGGCTAAGATCAAGTGTAGTATCTGTTCTTATCAGTTTAATATCTGATACGTGGACCATTGGTTCACTATGATATTAAATTAATTTTTGTTTTGGGAGGGATCATTACAATAGCTTGTTACTAGATCCTTCACGTGTCATCCTTGTGTTGCACTTTTGCAAGGGTTCGGCGCACCCGACCAAGTTAAATTAAATTTTTATATTAAATTAAGTTTATTTTTAAATTATTAATTATAGTCCATTAAATTAAATCTTAAAATTTTATATATTTAAAAATAATTAAAATTACAAATGAAAGGAGATCCCATATTCAATATATCATCAAATGAATATTAAAAAAAAACATCCTATAAAGATATTTTATATAAAAATATACTTTTTTCAATATTATTGTATCTACAACAACCTAATCAATTATTTTATTTTAATCAAATTTATTATTTAATTACCTGAATACCAATTTGGCTACACCGTGGGGGTAGAGTTTGGTTCAAGTTTGGCTTGAGGTTGGTTCGTTTAAATGTTATCAAGTTCTCAATTGAATTGGTATCAAGTACTCAACTTTCGCTGACTAATCCTGGGATGGTCAATCTAGACATAAAAATTTTCCACTGGTCCATCAATCCAATGTTCTTAGATCAATCGTCTATTAGGGAAAATTCATCCGTTAATTCACCGAGATTTAAACTCGATCCTTAAATATTTGGGAAACTAAAAGTGTCCTATCATGGTACTATTACACAAGAACAACCTTATTTATTGTTTGAAACTTATTCAATTATTTATTAAATTTAATTATTTTATTTTATTTTATTTTATTTAACATGTTTATAAACAAGTTATTGATGATCATTATTCACCAATATACTTGTTCAAATTTATTCATAAATTTTTGAAGCATGTCCAATTAATTAAAATAGTGTTGTATTGAACGCACATAAATAATTTCATATTAAATTGAACACCAAACTTATTTTTGAACCATTGGTTCATTTACCGCCTTATCTGGCATGCTTGGGATATGCAACGAGGGCACAATGATAGGGCACGCTTGGGATGTGTACCGAGAGCACAATGTTGTTACCATCTCGATGATCTTGAACCAACTCCAGACCAATGCTTTGGATAAATAGTCTCGCTCAGTCAAACTGACAAGTAAATTGTTCGGTTACACTGAAAGAACATGCCAAATGAAAGACCATGGGAAAACCCTAACCCTACGGTCTATGGAGGGCCCAAACTATAGGAGAATAACTCGAGGGGTGATTAGCTTGTGGGTTAGATTAACTAACATGTTAAGGCGCTTTCATACCTGGATGCAACAGAGTTGGGAAAGTAGGCAACAAAGTTCTTTAATATATTTTGCAATAGGAGAAGGAAGCACAAAGGCCAAACTAAGATTGACATTCCACATCTCATCCCTCCAGGCTATTGCAAGTAGATATAAAAGAAACAAAACGAGTTCAATAGGATGAACTCAGCATAGCAAATGAGCACTATGTGAAAAATGACTTTTTACTTCGCCACAATTTACTTCGTCAATTTAAATATACGAAGTAAAAGTGTATAAGCAACTTCGCTGAAAAAACCGACGAAGTATATACAAATATAGACTTCGCAGATTTAAAAACACGGGCTTCGCTTTAAACTGAAATAAGCTATTACTTCGGAAAGTTGTTAAATACCGAAGTAGTAACGTCGTGAATACAATTTTTAGTGTTTACTCTGAAGTAATAGTACAAGAGTTAACTTTTATTTTGAGACCACTTTTATTTCCCCCCACTTTTTCGTTTTCTTGGGTTAGGGCTTCCCTCTGCCGAAATTGATTTTTTGGACCTCCTCTTCCTTCCCCTTCATTTCAGTCCTCTCCGTTCCCCCTCGTTAGGGCTTCCGATTTGGAGTCTTAGGAAACAGAGATGAAGGTTTCCTCGTTAGGGCTTCCGAAATAAGGTTTGGCAACTTGAACTTTCTTACGCAGGGTTTAGGTTGCAAGTGTTTGAGATATACCGTATGTTTTCAATTTGATAGAGCTGGTGGAAGGCTGAGGTCCAGGTTTCTTTCCTTCAATTTCTTTTTCTTATTCTTCTTCTTTTTCTCCTCCTTTAATTTGCAAAATCATGTTTTAGACGGTCTCCAATTTGTTGTTGGTTTGGTGCTATTCTTCCAACAAAGACAAGTGTTTGGAAATTTTTTTTGCTTTTTTTTCAGTCTCTATGTTTACGAGGTCATTACCTAAAGGGCTGATTCATTATGCTTTCTTGGATTAGATACTTCTGTTTTCGGTTGTTCTTTATTTGGTTTGTTGTTGTGGATCGTGATGAGACCAGTGGTGGGGGCTGCCATAGTGCTCACTGGTCAGTGGGAAGGCAAGGAACACAAATTTCCGGCGACGACAACTGCTTCTGGTGGCCCGCAGACCTTCAAAGGTTTCTCCGGTGAAGTCTTGGGGAAGAAGAGTGTGGCAACCTTGGAAACCGTGGCCAGCAAGGCAAGAGAGGTTGCATTCAAATTTTGTGCCCCGAAAGTCAAAATGAACAGGGAGGGCGGTGGTTTCAAGAATGGCACGTCACCGCTGGAGCTGTGCACGACATTTTCCAAAGTCGAGATCAGTCAAGGCACGACATTTGAAATACAAAATTTGAATTCATTCTAAGCAATTCAGTCAAGGCACGGCATTTGAAAATTTGAAGTTTGAATTCAGTCAAAGAAATTCAGTCAAGACATGGCATTTGCGGCATTTGAAAGTTGAAAATTGAATTCAGTCAAAAAAATTCAGTCAAGGCACGTCATTTCAAATTCAAAATTTGAATTCACAATTTGTTGCTATAAAATAGTATCAACTACTTCAGTTATTACCAAAAATTTCAAAGTCGTATCTATCTATTACTTCGATCCAGAACGAAGCTAAATGTAATTTAATCGATAATTACTTCAGAAATTAATGATATATGACGAAGTAAAAGTAATCCATTACTTTATTTTTAACCGAAGTTAAAGTAGGTATATTACTTCACAACAAATACTATACGATGAAGTCGAAAAGGATTAATTACTTCGGTGTTTTTAAAAACCGACGAAGTTATATGCACTTTTTACTTCGTAATATGTCTGAACCCGACACCCAATACGACTTCATTTTTTCTGGGCCTATGACTTCGGAGTTTATCCGAAGTAAAATGAATCTTTTTACTACACGCGTGTCTACTTCGGTAAAAACAGATCTTTTACTTCAGGTAATCAACGAAGTAAAAAGTCATTTTTCACATAGTGGAGAACCACCAAAACCTCAAGAGTAAGATGCATGAATTGAGACTTCCTCCTCAAAATATTTGACAATACGATTGATTATGTTTGAAAATTGAAAAGAGGGCATGCTGGCAATGGTTACTTGGTTATTGATTGGAATAAGACTTTTTACTATGAGAAAAAGTTTTCCTTTGATCTCGCACACACTAAAACAAGCAAAAAAAAATGTTAGTGACCAGAAACCAGGGGAAGTCTGTAACGACCACCCTTCTTACTACTACTACTACTCTCTAAGGGTGGACGCTACTTAACTACTAACTCAACTTAACCGGTACGCTACTTAGCTACGAGGAATCCCTACCGAAAAATTTCGGCAGAGTCTCCTCTGTACCGGTGACCAAATCAACAATACAAACACTATATACACAGCCACAGGCGGCTGGAACATATTTTTTTTTTACAACCACACAGTAATAATGCCACGACAACTAAAAAGAAACTATTCTAGCAATAGAAAACTATAGAACTCCAACAATAGGAAATAACTCAACTAACAATGCGGAATAGACTCAAATAATCAACATAGACAAAGGAAACAACTAATACAATCTATATCAACTTAATAACTGGAAGAAAACTCAAAAGGAGTCTTGACAGTTTCCTTAGCAAACTCATGATCTCTCCATAGTCCTGCCATCACACACACTGTCACAGCATCTCCTTGTCGCCTTTCTTTCTTATACTTTTCCTTTATCTGCAGTAGGAGGATAATAGTATCTATAAGCTAAAAGCTTAGTGAGTGCTTTCTAACTCACAAAAACTCGATATGCATGTATATAAATAAGAACATGCTAAAACTGAATGCTAACATGTGAAGCTACTCATGCTCATAAATAGCAAAGAAATCAACGAACTGAAAAGCTAACATGTATAGCTACTCATGCTCATAAATGGCAAAGGAATCATACTAACTGAAATACTAAACATGTAAAGCTACTAAACATGTAAAGCTAAACATGCTCATCAACTAGCAAATAAATAACATGTAAGAAACTAAACATGTAAAAGCTGCTAGCATAAAAGAAAGCTAAACTTGCTGATCTTTAAAACAAAGTGAAACTTACTTCATTTGCTCTAAGCTTAATCTTTTATTTCACTTGTTTAAAACTTATTCTTTGGTACTTCTATTCTTAAGTAAAACTTATTTTTACTTGTTCAAAAGCTTATACTTTTAATACTTCAAAATAATAATCAACTTCTCTTGGGCCCGGCATTGTACCACTTTGCGCGCATTCTTAATAAGAATCGAGGTAGCTAATCCCGAAACTACTAAGATACTTCTAGGCCTTGTGCCTAGGGGCAACTTGGAGCCCATCCCTTGGACCTTGTGTCCGGTACATGCCCTTTAAAAGTAAAATACTTATTATCTTATTTACTTCTTCTTTAAATGCCTTGGCATTTTAATAAGCACCTCGTGTGCCAAAATCCTTAAAGTCTTGCCTTTGGGATCTACTTAAGGCCTTGGCCTTTTTCTTTCCTTTCTTTATCTTTCTTATTCTTTTCTAATATTTCTAAAAGAATACTTCTTTAAAAGGAACTGAAATGTTTAAGCAAATTCTAACTTTGAAAGGCTTAAACCAAAAATCTGCCCACTATGCTAATAAAATTCTGCATATTAAGCTTACTAAAATCTGCACACTTAACAACAATCTGCATTCTATAAGCTTACAAAATCTGCACTTTATACTTATAAAATCTGCACTATACTAAGCTTAATAAAATCTGCACACTTATAAAATCTGCATACTTATAAAAACAATCTCATCCTATAATCATCTCTCACATGGTTCGGTCAGATCCAATGTTAAATGATGGACCACTAGTTAGCCATCCAATGCCAGTTACACTGTCTTCATCTCTATTAAAGAGTAGGCTCGAAAACTACAGCTCTAGCTACAGTCGACACCCCCACTCATTTCTCTATCCCTCTTAACTAATGGAGATAATTTCACTAATTCCTAGCACGTACTTTGAGCCATCTACTTTAGAACTTCTGAACACATATCTGATAACAACAATCCTTTATTTAGTATCACATCACCGGCATCTACTATCAGTGTCATGCTTGCAAGGGCCCTCTCGCACTCATAAAAGACATTGGGTAGGACCATATTGCTTCATCATTATCACTTTCCCCCTATAAACCTGAATTAAACAGTAAGCTCAAAAGATACAATTCGTGCCCCTTTCATAGCACATATCACGGCAAAGAAAGCCTAAACTCAAATACTATACATATATATGTATCAATTCTGCTCAACATAGTAACAAAGAACCTAAATCCCTTCAAGCTTCTGATTATTTAATCATGCTACTATAGATGAAGACTAGCAACTCAATCCTGCTCACGGCAGTAACATGGAACATGGAATCCAAAAATGGTATGCTAAATATAAGTTATATTCCTAGCAACTCAATTCTGTACCCTATGTTCCGATTCTGTGAACACAAATTCCACTTCAAGGAAACCATGAGAACATCAAGATCGAAACCTTTCATCCAATTCAAGAATTTCTCACGGCAGCAACTCAAGAAAAACAAACCACATGCTAAGCAAACAAAACTATCTCCTTTCTTTGAGATTCTCGGAAGCAACTTCAACAGAAGGCAAAACTTCGGGAACAAAGAAAGGAATCAAGGAATAAACCTCGGAGCTCCGGAATCAAAGAAGGAAACAAGAATCCGAAAGCAAAGCAAAGAAGAAAAACGAAATCGCGGAACTACTCCTACTGCAGGTGAGTAGCAACTCACCTCGCTGTTCTTGGACTTACAACCAAAGAAGATGGCTGCTAGGGTTCGGAGAACTCAAGCTTTCGGCCTCTGCTTCGTGCTTATGGCTTCTCCTCAACGAGAGGATCTCGACGGTGTGAAAATCACGTGGAAACACCCCTTGGCCGGCGCCGGAGACGATGCCCTAGCCTCGTCTCTGGTTTCGCTCGGGAAAAGCCGCCGTCGCGAGAGAGGAGAAGGGGAGAAGAATTTTGAGAGAAAATGTTTTGGTTTTCCAAAAAAATCCAAAACCTAATTCCCTTTCTTATAACTAGGTTTTCTATTACTAACTATACCTTAAATATAATCCGTTCTTTCTTTAATTAACAAAACTCACCGGCACAGTTGGTTAACCGATTTTTAACCGAAATAAGAGGTCTCGGCTTCAATCCCTCAGCCGCGCATTTTTTTCCAATTTATTTTAAACGTTCCAACTATAGCTTAAATATATTCCGCTACATACTTGGTTAACAAATCACGCGCAACCCAGTTGGTCAGCCGGCTTTTAACCGAAGCCACAGATCGCAGCTTCGATCCCTCAGCCGCGCACTTTTATTTCCAATTTATTTTACTGTTCCTAACTACTACTTAAATATATATCGCTCCATATATAATTAACAAATCGAGCGCAGCTCGGTTGGTTGGGCTGATTTTGCTTGGGTCCGGGGTGCTGGGTTCGAAACCCAGCTTCTACAACCCTTTTTTTTTTTTTTTTTAAACTTATTCTCCTTGGTAAAAATACCAAACGAACTCCAAAAATTACATAAAAATACTCTAAAAATTTTTAAAAATCTCTAGAATATTTTAAAAGTATTTCCAAATATTTTTATGGACTTTTAGAACTTGAAATAGGGAAAATTGGGTCGTTACAAAGTCTTTGGCGATAGCCCTCCGACGCTAATGACGCAAAGCCTCTACGAGTGGTGGCCATGAGCACAACCACCGGCCAATATCAGAGCAAACTTTGTGGGTGTTCCTCAAGGCCTACGACGTCGGCAATTGGGGAAGTTTGCGACATGGACACTATTTTTCCATGTGTTGGCAGCAGTCAACAAAATCGATCGGAGCGGCAGGAAAAGAGAGCAAAAGGAAGGGGTAGAAATTTTAAGCAGGAGATTTGTCATGCATTTATAACTAACTATGTGCTATGATACCATTGTTGATACTCTAAATGCACGAATCAAAACGAATTAAAATGGTAAACACTTACAACGATCTCCCACAGATCTACAATCGACGACGATTGGACTTGCTGCCGGAAGAGCAATCATAGGATTGGAAAGCTCTCCACAATTCCACGAACCAAATCTCACCGTCTCAGATATTCTTCTCACTCTCTCGTTGTCTCTTTCTCTACACTGTGAATCATCCGCCATGATCCTTGGACGCACCCCTTATAAAGGAAAATAACTCAAGGATATATTGGACTTTTCCATTAATAGTAGTGGGGAACGTGGGCATGCTCCTACGTTCCCATTTCCTATAGGATCAACATCTGAAACCGACTAGTGATGAGCCGAGCGAATCGGGGGATCGAACCTACAGACACCTTAGGCAAAGAATTTGATCAGCTTACGAGGGAGCGAGGCGGAGAGAGGTTGACCGACGGAGGAGATGTCCTGCTTGTCGACGCAGCTGCAGCGACGAAGCAACAAACCTTAACTGCCTCCAGAACAAAATCACAAGCAACAAGACTCTCCTTTCTTTTCCGTGGCGAAGGAGAAGGAGATGTGAGAAAGATCACGGTTTGCAGTGTACTCTTGCCTCTTCTTAAAAAAAAACTCTAATGGCCATTTATACCAGGGGTTCATTACAATAGCTTGCTACTAAATCCTTCACGTGTCATCCTTGTGTTGCACTTTTGCAGGGGTTCGGCTCACCCGACCAAGTTAAATTAAATTTTTATATTAAATTAAGTTTATTTTTAAATTATTAATTATAGTCCATTAAATTAAATCTTAAAATTTTATATATTTAAAAATAATTAAAATTACAAATAAAAGGAGATCCCATATTCAATATATCATCAAATGAATATTAAAAAAAACATCCTATAAAGATATTTTATATAAAAATATACTTTTTTCGATATTATTGTATCTACAACAACCTAATCAATTATTTTATTTTAATCAAATTTATTATTTATATAATACTCTTATATTAAAATATTACTTGGTCAAAATCATTTAAATTTTATTAAAATTAATTTAAATTATTAAAATCATTTTAAAATATTTGTAACACCTACCTAAGAAGTTGTTATACAACTCCTAGTGACGAGCCGAGCGAATTGGGAGATCAAACCCACATATGACTTCGGCGGGAAATTCGATCAGCTTACGAGGGAGCGAGGCGGAGAGAGGGTGAGCGACGGAGGAGAGGTCCTGCTCACCGACGCAGCTGCAGCGGCGAAGCAACAAACCTTAACTGCCTCCAGAAAAAAATCGCAAGCAACAAGACTCTCATTTCTTTTCCGCGGCCAAGGAGAAGGAGACATGAGAAAGATCACGGATTGCAATGTACTCTCGCCTCTTCTTAAAAAAAATCTGTAATGGCCATTTAGACTAGGTGGACTTGTACTCTAGCCTCTTCTTGCAAAAAAACAAAAAAACTACTGTAATGACCTTTTATACTAGATGGAGTTTAGAGTTTAGGGTTTAGAATTTAGTCCCATATCATTTGTTTTTATTGGCGGAGTGGAACTAGTGCTATAAAAGAAGAGGCTATGGTTCTATTTTATTCATACCTTTCTCGGCCTTTTGGCTAAGATCAAGTGTAGTATATGTTCTTATCAGTTTAATATCTGATACGTGGATCATTGATTCACTATGATATTAAATTAATTTTTGTTTTGGGGAGGGATCATTACAATAGCTTGCTACTAGATCCTTCACGTGTCATCCTTGTGTTGCACTTTTGCAGGGGTTCGGCGCACCCGACCAAGTTAAATTAAAATTTTATATTAAATTAAGTTTATTTTTAAATTATTAATTATAGTCCATGAAATTAAATCTTAAAATTTTATATATTTAAAAATAATTAAAATTACAAAAATAATTGAATTTTTTTACTAATTTAATTAAAATTTTAAATTTGATTAGGTTATTCAAATATAATTGAAGAACCATAATTAGGGTAGTTTATTTTTTTAAATTTGGTTAGAAAAAATAATTTTACTCCGCCCAAGAAAGATAAATCACATACCAAACAACTTTCTAAGTGGGATGACATTTAATCCTTAGGGAATACCAATTTGATTACACCGTGAGGACAGAGTTTGGTTCGTTTAGATATTATCAAGTTCTCAATTTAGTTGGTATTCAACTTTCGTTGACTAATCCTGGGTTGATCAATCAAGCCATGAAAATTTTCCACCGGTCCATCAATCCAGTTTTCTTAGATCAACCATCCATTAGAGAAAATTCATCCGTTAATTCACCGAGATTTAAACTCGATCCTTAAATATTTGGGAAACTAAAAAAAGTGCCCTACCGTGGTACTATTAAGCAAGAACAAACTTATTTATTGCTTGAAACTTATTCAATTAGTTATTAAATTTAATAATTTAAACTTATTTAATTTTATTTATTTAGCATGTTTATAAAAAAGTTATTGATGATCATTATTCACCATTATAATTTTTCAAATTTATTCGTAAGTTATTGAAGCGTATCCAATTAATTAAAATTGTGTATATTGAACGAACATAAATAACTCCGTATTAAACTGAACACTAAACTTATTTTTGAACCATTGGTTCATTTACCACCCTATCCGGCATGCTTGGGATATGCAACAAGGAGACAATGATAGGGCATGCTTGGGAAGTGTACCGAGAGCACAATGTTGTTACCATCTCGATGATCTTCAACCAACTTCAAACCAATGCTTTGGATAAACAGGCTCGCTCAGTCAAACTGATAAGTAGATTGTTCGATCACACCGAAAGAATTGGCCAAATGAAAGACGATGGGAAAACCCTAACCCTACGGTCTACAGAGGGCCCGAACTATAGGAGAATAACTCGAGGGGTGATTAGCTTCCAGGTTAGATTAACTAACATGTTAATGCGATTTCGTACCAGGAAGAAACAGAGTTGGGAAAGTAGGCAACAAAGTTCTTTAATATATTTTGCAATGAGAGAAGGAAGCAGAAGGGCCAAAGTAAGATTGACTTTCCACATCTCTTCCCTTCAGGCTATTGCAAGTTGATATAAAAGAAACAAAACGAGTTCAATAGGATGAACCTAGCATATCAAATGAGAACCACCAAAACCTCAAGAGTAAGATGCATAAATTGAGACTGCCTCCTCAAAATATTTGACAATACGATTGATCATGTCTGAAAATTGAAAGGAGGGTGTGCTAGCAATGGTGACTTGGTTATTGGTTTGAATAAGACTTTTTACTCTGAGACAAGGTTTTCCTTCGATCCCACACACACTAAAACAAACAAACAAAATGTTAGTGCCCAGAAATCAGTGGAAGTCTTTGGAGAAGGGCCTTCGACGCTCAAATCAGTAAAAATTCCGAATGGGTGATTGGAGAACAGTAGAGAACGTTTATGTGAGAGTAAGCTTGAGATGTTGAACAAAACATACTTTGGCAACGGAGAGGGCTCCCTTTTTATACCACCTCTCATAACCTTGTAATCATGAGGTGATGAAGAATGTCAGAGGTTGATAATGGAAAGTAAAAAACTTGTGCAATAACTGTCCAAGGAATCTTCCCTTACCCACATGTGTATCTCTTTTGTTGTTTATAACTTATGCCATTGATGAGGTAGTTAAAGGAATATGCTGTCATAAGTGGTCGGTTGATGATAAACATGATAATCCCCCAGAAAGGTTTTGGAAGAATATTCTTTAACATAAGGTTGTTACTTTGACAAGTAGTTAGGATTTGCTGCTCATATTGTCACATGAGGAACACGAACTCTCTAGTGCTCGCCGTGAAGACACGGACGCCATCAAGGGCATCCCGGGTTGCAGTCACATCGACACCCCCCGTAACGATTGCGACGCAGCTCGAAGGATCGACATCTGAAGTGGATTAGTGATGAGTTGAGCGAATCAGGGGATCAAACCCAGAGAATTCAGTGGAGAATTTGATGTGCTTACAAGGGAGCGAGGCGGAGATAAATTCCATCTTGATACTATCACGAGTATAATAATTAAATTATTAATTATAATATTTGAAAATAATTTTTTTAAATCAATAAATTTAAAAATTTATCGAAATCATGAGCATTGGGTTAAATTTAATTGGGATTAAAAATCAATATAAATTGCAGTTATAATAGTGTTTAGAATTTTTTTAATTAGGATTAAAAATAAACATAAATCACACTTAACTTATAATAGTGTTTAAATAATCAAATTTTTTAACCAATTTAATTTTTTGCTTTCATTTATTTTCAGAATTGAATAAATGGAATAAATCATTGTTTTTTTAATGAAATTTTGAAATAACTTAATCAAAATTTTAAATTTGATTAGTTTATTCAATTAGGGTGGTTTATTTTTTGAATTTGGTTAGAAAAAGTGATTTTACTCCACCCAAACATCTCTCATCTATTAGGGTCAATTTATAGCTAGGGGGAAGGGGGGGTGAATAGCTCTTCATGCTTCATTGGCTTGATTCGTGATGAGGATATGCAGCGGATAGAACTCTAAGCAAAACTCACAACACAAACACAAGGATTTACTTGGTATCCACTTCAAGAAGAGGTGACTAATCCAAGAATCCATACACGACACGCTCTCCACTATGAAAAATACTTCTTCTCGGTAACTACCGGAGGTGGAGAAAACTCGTACAAACTCACACAACAAGATACAACTCTAAGCAAGAAGTAACTACAAGAATACAAATGAAAAACTTCTTCTTGCTTGTTCTCTTGTTGATGAAGATGCCTCTGGACCCTTTGGAAAGTGCAACAACACCTCTCTTCCAAGCTCTAAGTCCGACGGTGAGTAGTTAAGAATATCACGTGAGCGCTGGAAGAAGGCTCAAGTAGAACTACTGAGAAGAAAGCTCGCCACAGCTTTATACACTGCGCCTCTAGGGCCTCCAATCGATTAGGCTTGCTCCTAATCGATTGCCATGTGAGATCCGCGCCATCCTAGCCGTCCAAAGCTTGCTACTAGTGCAACGGTCATATCACAATTGATTGGTCTATCGATTGGGGAGACTTGAATCGATCAGCTGATTGATTTAGAGCGTCTTTGTGTTCTCACTCGAAAAGGCTTGAATCGATCGGTCGATCGATTCATCCTTTCTCTCGTCGTGTGAGATTTCCAACCCCAATCGATCGGTTGATCGATTGGGGATGCTTCTGTACTCACGATTCAAGCTCCCAATTGATCGGTTGATCGATTGGGCTGCTGTTTATCGCAACACTTTCCCAATCGATCGGTTGATCGATTGGGCTTCGGTTCAATTGATTGGCTAATCGATTGACCACCCTTGACTTGCTTAACTCAAGCCCAAGGGTTCCCAAATTCAACGTCCAGTCAACCGTGACCTGTTGGGACTCCTCATGCCTAGCATTCTATCAACCTTGACCTACTGGGACTTCTTCACCAAGTGTCATGTCAATTCTTTGACCCACTTGAACTCTTCTCCTCGTTCAAGTGATAGGTCAACTTTGACCCACTTGGACTTACCGTCTCGTGCCAAGTGTTCGGTCCCCCATGACCCACTTGGACTTCCTTCCACCAGATGTCCGGTCACCCTTGACCCATCTAGATTTCCTTGTGTCAAGTATCCGATCACTCCTTTGACCTACTTGGACTTCTCAACACCAGGTGTCCGGTCAACCTTGACCCACTTGGATTTCCACGTGCCTGGCTTCACTCACCAGGTCGTTCCATCTGCCTAGCTTCACTCACTAGAACTTTTCATCTGCTTGACTTCACTTACCAGGATTTTCACCTAGCTTCACCCACTAGGATTTTCACCTGGTTTCACTCACCGGGACTTTCACTTGCTTGGCTTTACTCACCAGGACTTTCAACTACCTAGCTTCACGCACCAAGACTTTCACCACCAAGTGTCCGATCAACACTGACTCACTTGGATTTTCCTTTCTACCAACCTTCCTGTTGGACTTGTCTTTGCCAAATCTCCAGTTAGAACTTTCCCAGTCAAGTAACCAGTCAACATTGACCTACTTGACTCTTTTTCACATCAAACTTGTCAAACTTTGACCAGAGGAGATTTGCACCAACAATCTCCCCAATTGGATGATTGCACCTACA
Organism: Zingiber officinale; assembly: GCF_018446385.1. Taxonomy (NCBI): domain Eukaryota; kingdom Viridiplantae; phylum Streptophyta; class Magnoliopsida; order Zingiberales; family Zingiberaceae; genus Zingiber; species Zingiber officinale. The sequence continues at coordinate 397,466 of NW_024589968.1, read as the reverse complement.
ATTTCCATATATTACCAAATATCAAAACTCAAACATCAAGACTCAAGCTTGAGCCAACTCAAGCTTAGTCAACTTGATCAACCTTAACCCAGGGATATTGCACCAACATCATCATCGACTCCAGAACCAGAAAAAAAAAGTAAATCACATACCGAACAACTTTCTAAGAGGGAGGATATTTAATCCTTAGGGAATGAACCCCGGAGAATGAAACACCTATACTACCAGAATACCAAATTGGCTACACTGCAGGGGAAGAGTTTGGTTCAAGTTTGGCTTGAGGTTGGTGCGTTTAGATGTTATCAAGTTTTCAATTTAGTTGGTACCAAGTATTCAACTTTCTCCGACTAACCTAGGATGACCAATTTGACCCATGTAAATTTCCCATCGGTCCATCAGTCCAGCGTTCTTAAATCAACCGTCTATTAGAGATAATTCATCTGTTAATTCATCAAAACTGAAACTCGGTCCTTAAATATTTGGGAAACTAAAAAAGTACCCTACAGTTGTACCATTACAAATAGAACAACCTTATTTGATTGTTTAAAACTTATTCAACTAGTTGTTAAATTTAATAATTCAAACTTATTTTATTTATTTATTTATTTTACAAGTTTATAAAAAATTTATTGATGATGTTTATTCACCAATATACATGTTCAAGTTTATTCGTAAGTTGTTCTAGCTTGTCCAATTAATTAAAATCGTGTGTATTGCATGAATATAAATAGTTCCGTATCTAGTAGAACACTAAACTTATTTCTGAACCATTGGTTCATTTACCGCCCTATCCGATATGCTTGGGATATGTACCGAGAGCACAATGTTGTTACCATCTCGATGATCTTGAACCAACTCCAGACCAATGCTTTGGATAAACAGACTCGCTTAGTCAAACTGATAAGTAGATTGTTTGATCACACCAAAAGAACTAGCCAAATGAAAGACCATGGGAAAACCCTAACCCTATGGTCTATGGAGATCCCAAACTATAGGAGAATAACTTGAGGGGTGATTAGCTTGTGGATTAGATTAACTAACATGTTAAGGCACTTTCAAACTAGGAAGCAACAGAGTTGGGAAAGTAGGCAACAAAGTTCTTTAATATATTTTGCAATGGGAGAAGGAAGCATAAAGGCCAAAGTAAGATCGGCTTTCCACATCTCTTCCCTTCCGGTTATTGCAAGTAGATATAAAAGAAATGAAATGAGTTCAATAGGGCAAACCACCAAAACTTCAAGAGTAAGATGCATATCATATTAGAACCACCAAAACTGCAAGAGTTAGATGCATGAATTAAGACTTCCTCCTCAGAATATTTGACAGTACGATGATCCCTATAAGTTAGCAACTTTGCCAATATCATGAGACATGGAGTGTAAAGACCCGCCTTCTAACTAAGCTGTAAGGCCGGACCGTCACATTATGCTGTGCTAAACTATATCCATGACCATCACTAAATCTAGATGCGGAAGCTGTACTAATTAAAACTTTGCTAAGCTCTTATCATTTCTTTATTCTATATGTGCTAAGGGGTGTAATCTAACTATTCATGACATATTTTACATCCTCCATGGTCAAGGAACTGAACTAAGGGTCTTCCGGCTGTTGTCAGGCCTCCCAATCGATCCATGGATCGATTGGAATGGTCTAATCGATCCAGGGATCGACCCAGCATGCTACTGTATGCGGAACTTAGGTTGGATCGATCCAGCACGCCACTGTGCTCGGGGCAATATTCTGGATCGATCGGCTGATCGATCCAGACTGGTCAATCGATCCAGTGATTGATCCCAGGGCTTTCTGTTCGCGACAAAAGGCATCCAGATCGATCGGCTGATCGATCTAGGAGCTTACTGTTCGCGGTACGAACTTCTCAATCGATCGGTTGATCGATTGAGAAGCCTCCAATCGATCGGCCGATCGATTGGGGTTTCTGATTTCGTACCAGAAGTCTGATTTCAGCACTGTTTCGTGCCTCAATCACACATACAAGTTCTAAAACAACTGGGAAACATACTAATAACACATAACTAGGATTATGAGCATAAATACTAACAATCTAAGCAAGTCTTTCATGAGTCAAGGCATTAAAATAACTAGAAATGCAGAAAATAACATTATATGAAAACTAAAGTCTTAGTTTGCTAATTTCTCCAAGATCTTTATTCCAGGTTCCATCCACACACATCTTCATCGTTGCATTGACCTCCAGCCTCCGCTAGTCCATCTTCCCTTTACCTTTATCTGCAGTATAAGGAAAATAGTATCTGTAAGCTTGAGAGCTTAGTAAGAAACCATCTACCTCACTAAAACAGGCATACGATGCAATTTATGTTTTTAAAACATGCTATTTGAAACATACAAATACTGAACATGTAAGGGCATAGCATGGCATACAAACAAACTAGTCATGGCAATAAGTGCTAACATAAACTAGCATATTGTATCAATAGAAAACTGAACTGATACACAAACTGAACTAAGTTAATTCTAAACTAATGCTAAAGCTGTACTGAATCCACATAACTATTTGTGAAGTTTTGAAAACTATTTTCATAAATAGATTAAAATAATAATCATGCTGCTGTTTGGGCTCGACAACTGTACGTGCTATGCGCGCATCCCTAACTAGACCTGGGTTTACAAGTCCTGAATTTAGTAGGGTTACTAGGTTATCTGAATCTAGGGACGACTATGGGAGCCCATCCCAATGGATATCTAATCCAGTACAGTGCCACTAAGAAAGTAAAATACTGAACATAAGCTAATAATTCTTGTCTTGCTTCTACTAGGTTGTCTAAACCCAGAACTAGGTTATCTAAACCTAGAGGCGACTGTGGGAGCCCACCCATTGGACATCTAGTCCTGTAATAGTTGTAGCAAGACTAAATGAGCTATAAAAATGTTGCTATGGCATTTATCTAAGCTACCAAAATGCCTAAGTTGCATTTTAACTGTGCTAACAATTTAATCGGACACCTAGTGTGCGCTAATTCGCATCCTTTGTGTCGGAAATCTACATACTATTAAACTGAAGCATAAATTCATACGAAAGCTACTTATACTGCAGGTGAGGGGTTTCTTACCTCCTGTTCGGACTTTCTTACAAATATAATTGCTAGGTTTTCCGGAGGAGAGATCTCTTCGACGATCTTCTCGCGTCTATGCGTTCCTCTCGCGGAGGGGAGCATCCTCGTGTCGGAGTCGTCGCCGGAAAGTACCCCTATGGCCCTAGGGACGGAACCCTAGGTGTGCTTGTGGTTGGCGCCGAGAGAAGAAGAGGAGAAAGGGGGGGGCGGCATGGCTAGGGTGAGGGTGAGGAAAGGTTACGTTAAAAATAACTCTTCACTTATTAATTCCATATTTATATTAAGTGGTTAATTTCGCCCAACTCTAATATAAATTTAATTGCCTCTCTTTTCTTTCAGCACGGCCCTGCTGGGTTCACTTGGTTACTGGAGTCCGCTAAAAGTCGTAGGATCCAATAGGTCTCGGGTTCAATTCCCGCGTAGGCTATTTTATGATTCCATTTATTTTTGCTACCTCCGCTATTCTAAAAATTCTATAAAAATATCCTAAAATTCCAGAAAAATACTAGGATATTTCTAATAATTATTTTGAGAATTTTTGGGCGTTACAATCCCCCATACCTTATTAAAAGTTCATCCTCTAACTTAGAATAACTCTGGGTACTTCTGTCTCATGCTGGCTTCTATCTCCCATGTTGCCTCTTCTGCTGTGTGATTTTGACAAATGACTTTTACTAATGGTACCTCCTTGTTCCACAATTTCTTAACTGCTCGATCTACTATCTGAGTAGGCCGACTATCATAGCTGAGGTCTTCACGGACTTGTACCGACTGGGGCTCAATCACCTGGGTGGCATCTGGGATATGCTTCTTCAGCATAGAGACATGAAATACATTATGAACAACTGACATTTCCTGGGGTAGCTCTAGCTCATATGCTACCTTGCCAACTCTTCTGCTGATAAGGTATGGTCCCACATATCTGGGACTTAGTTTGCCCTTCTTCCAAAAATGCATTACTCCCTTCATGGGAGCCACTCTGAGGAACATTGAATCCCCAACTGAAAACTCTAAGGGTCTGTGCCGTGTATCAGCATAGCTTTTCTGGCGGCTCTGAGCTGTCTCTATCCTCTGGCGGATCTGCTGTATAGCTGCTGTGGTGTCTGCTACTAGATCTGTCTGGAGTTCTAGTTCCTTCTGTTCACCACTCTCATACCAGCAGATTAGAGATCTACACCTCCGCCCATAGAGAGCCTCGTAAGGTGCCATGCCGATAGTGGCCTAATAGCTGTTGTTGTATGCAAATTCTTCTAAGCTCAGATATTTGCACCAACTTCCCTTGAATCCTAGGGCACATGCTCGGAGCATATCTTCGAGTACCTGATTTACTCGCTCCGTCTGACTATCTGTCTGAGGATGGAAAGCTGTACTAAATTTCAACTTAGTGCCCAATGCTAATTGTACACACTCCCAGAAGTGTGATGTGAATCTACTGTCTCTGTCTGAAATGATGGTTCGTGGGACTCCATGTAATCTAACGATCTCCTTGAGATACAACTGAGCTAGCTGCTCCATGGAGTAGGATATCCTGATAGCTAAGAAGTGGGCTGATTTAGTCAATCTGTCGACTATTACCCAGATGGTATCAAAACCATTCGTGGTTCTGGGTAGTCCCACTATGAAGTCCATGGAAATTTCTTCCCACTTCCATTCTGGAATCTGGTTAGGCTGCAGAACTCCTCCTGGTCTCTGGTGTTCTGCCTTGACCCTTTGACAGGTCAGACAGGTGCTAACATATCTAGCGATGTCTCTCTTCATCCCAGGCCACCAAAAACGTCTCTTCAGGTCTTGGTACATCTTGGTGGAGCCAGGATGCATCGCATAAGGAGTTCTGTGAGCCTCATCTAAGATCTTCCTGCGTAGTTCCTCCTGATATGGAACACAAAGTCTGTCACCAAAGTACAATACCCCACTATTGGTCATTCTGAACTCTCCACTTTCTGATTCCGCTAACCCTTGCTTGATTTTCTGAATTTCAGGATCCTGTTCCTGAGCTATCTGGATGTCACCAAGCAGGATAGATGCTAAGGTCATAGTAGAGAGCTGTCCCACTATGAGTTCGAGACCGAAATCTGTGATCTCCTTCTGTAGGGGTGGTGACATGGCTGCTAGGGATAGTAAGGTAGCACTGGACTTTCTGCTAAGTGCATCTGCTACCTTATTAGCTTTTCCTGGGTGGTAGAGGATGTCTATGTCATAGTCCTTGACCAGCTCTAGTCATCTGCGCTGTCGCATATTCAGATCCTTCTGAGTGAAGAAATACTTTAGACTCTGATGATCTGTATACACTCTACACTGAGCTCTATACAGGTAATGTCTCCAAATTTTGAGAGCGAACACGACTGCTGTAAGCTCAAGATCATGAGTAGGATAGTTCCTCTCATAGTCTTTGAGTTGTCTGGAGGCATAGGCGTTCACCTTGCCATTTTGCATCAACACTGCTCCTAGTCCCAATTCAGAGGCATCACTATAAATGTCAAAGCTGCCTGTATTTTCTGGTAGAGTCAGAATAGGTGCACTGGTCAATCTCCTCTTTAGCTCGCTAAAGCTGTTCTCACAGTCCTCTGTCCACTGAAACCTTCTGTTCTTTCTGGTAAGAGCTGTCAGTGGGGAGGCTATCTTGGAGAAATCTTCTACGAACTTTCTATAATAACCTGCTAATCCCAGAAACCTTATGATCTCACTGGCGTTCTTGGGTCTTTTCCAACTACTCACAACTTCTATCTTACTGGGGTCTACCCTGATACCATCCATTGAGATGATGTGACCCAGGAAGGACACCTGATCTAACCAAAATTCACATTTCGTGAACTTAGCGTACAGCTGGTTCTGCTGAAGGGTCTGCAATACTATTCTCAGGTGCTCGGCGTGTTCTTCCTGAGTTCCTGAATAGATAAGGATGTCATCGATGAATACGATAACAAACTTATCTAGGTATTCTCTAAATACCCTGTTCATAAGGTCCATGAAAGTAGCTGGAGCATTTGTCACGCCAAAGGGCATGACTACGAACTCGTAGTGTCCGTATCTAGTCCTGAATGCTGTCTTGGGTATATCCCCTTCTTTAACTTTCACCTGATGATAACCTGATCTGATGTCTATTTTCAAAAACACTGCTGCTCCCTTTAGCTGATCAAACAGGTTATCAATTATGGGAAGAGGATACCTGTTCTTGATTGTGACTTGATTCAGTGCCCGGTAATCTATACACGGGCGCATGCTCCCGTCCTTCTTCTTCACGAACAATACAGGCGCCCCCCATGGTGAGTGACTAGGACGTATGAAGTCTTTGTCAAGTAGCTCCTGTAGTTGTTCATGAAGTTCCTTCAGTTCTGCTGGAGCCATGCGGTAGGGTGCCTTGGAGATAGGATTTGTACCGGGAATGAGTTCTATCTCAAATTCAATCTCCCTGTCTGGTGCTAGACCTGGTAACTCCTCAGGGAAGACTGCTGGGTAGTCACATACGACTCAGACCTCTGCTAGTTGTTGGTCCTTGTCATGTCTGGTATTGACTACATGTGCTAGGAATCCCGTACATCCTGAATCCATTAATTTCTGTGCTCTTAGAGCTGAGAGAAACTTCTTGGCTTTTCTCTTTGGTTCTCCGATGTACTCGAACTGTACTTCTGCTTCCGGTTGGAATACGACTTTCTGTTTACGGCACTCTATAGAGGCACTGTATCTGATCAGGAAGTCCATTCCAAAGATGACATCATAATCAGTCATTTCTAGCACTATCAGATCACAAAAGAGTTCTCTGTCTGCTATAATGACTGGCACTGCTCTGAGCCAGTGCGTGGATGTCATAATTTCTCCTAAAGGTAGCATCGTCAAAAATTGGCTACTGAGTACCTCTGGAGGTATCGCTAACTTCTCGGCAAATGCCCTGGATATATAAGAATGGGTTGCCCTAGTATCGAATAAGACAGTTGTACTTTGCTGTAGTATACTAATCTGACCTGTAACAACTGTCGAGGCATTCGCTACGTCCTCTCTGGTGAGTGGGTAAATCCTCGCATTGGTCGTAGCTGGAGGGGCTTCTAGTCTGCCCTGGCTGATGTGTGGACCATCTAAAACGGCCTGCATCTGATGTAGCTGTGCTGGCTGGCCTCCATACTGTATCGGCTGTGGTTGAGGAAGACTTGTCTTGTTCGAGCATTGCTTAGCCATATGCCCTTCTTGTCCACATTCAAAGCATCCTCGTGTGCCCTTACGACAAACTCCTGGGTGAAATTTCCCACAAGTAGCACATTTGGGATAACTAGGCTATTTGCTGGCTGGTCCTCCCTTTGGGTAACTCCCTGGTTTGCGTTTGTTGCTGGAGTTCCCTTTCCAGTTAGAGCTATGGCCCTGTTGTTTCTGAGTACTTGAACCTCCTTGCCCTTTGGACTCTGAGAGGACTTGCTTCTGCGGCTTGATATTATTCTGGTAGTGCTCGGTGGTCAGAGCACTGCTGACTAGTTCCTTGGTGGTTTGCGGCCTATGAACGCCGCCAGCCACGTTCATTGCTATTTCCGGCCTCAGCATCTTAAGCATCAACCGAACTCGTTCTTTTTCTATGCTGGCTAGTTCAGGGCATAGACGAGCCAATCTATTGAATTTCTTCACGGCTTCCTCAACTGATAGGTTGCCTTGACGAAACTCAGTGAACTCGTCGTAGTGGCGGTTCGTGACCCGCATGTGAAAGAACTCCTCGAAGAATTCTTTCTCGAAGTCAGCCCATGTCATCTGGTTTACTGGGCGCTTCGCTCTAATTCTCTCCCACCACATACGTGCATCTCCTGTCAAGCAGAAGGAGGCGCACTTCACCTTCTCATGTTCTGGCCAGTCCAGAAGCTCCAAGAGTTTTGAACCAGGCCTGAGCATCCCATGGTTCACTAGTGCCTGAGAAATTCTCTGTCTTGACTCTCTGCCACTGGTTCAGATAGGCTTCTCTTCTTGCCTCTATTGCTGGGGCTACTGGTGCTGTAGGCTGGACTGGTGGAACCTCTAAGACTTCTGGCGTTGCTAAGTTTGGTTCCGAGGTGACTGTGGGAGTATTCTGCTGATTAGCCTTTAAGGTGGCTATCTCCTGTTGCTGTTCAGCTAGCTGTTGCTGTAACTGAGCCACTAATGCTGTAAGGTCTGGGGGAGGCACTGAACTGCCTGCCTCGTACTGGGGCTCAGTAGCTGGTGCTCTTCTAGCTGGGCGTCCTCTTGCCATTTCTACGGGAAAAGAGGACATAGATAACTAATACTATCACATTTAACTATTTACTATAATCAACCATGTTAAACACTATCATATATCAACATGTTTTAGCTATCTATAAACATGACAGTAAGAAAACATAAGTAAGAGGAGAGGCGTTCTTACTTGGAAGCTGCAGGTTCAATGCTGATGTGTGTGAAGGGAGTATGGAACTTCCAGCTCTGATACCACTCTGTAATGACCCGCCTTCTAACTAAGCTATAAGGTCGGACCGTCACATTATGCTGTGCTAAACTATATCCATGACCATCACTAAATCTAGATGCGGAAGCTGTACTAATTAAAACTTTGCTAAGCTCTTATCATTTCTTTATTCTATATGTGCTAAGGGGTGTAATCTAACTATTCATGACATATTTTACATCCCCCATGGTCAAGGAACTGAACTAAGGGTCTTCCGGCTGTTGTCAGGCCTCCCAATCGATCCATGGATCGATTGGAATGGTCTAATCGATCCAGTGATCGACCCAGCATGCTACTGTATGCGGAACTTAGGTTGGATCGATCCAGTGATCGATCCAGCACGCTACTGTGCTCGGGGCAATATTCTGGATCGATCGGCTGATCGATCCAGACTGGCCAATCGATCTAGTGATCGATCCCAGGGCTTTCTGTTCGCGACAGAAGGCATCCGGATCGATCGGCTGATCGATCCAGGAGCTTACTGTTCGCGGTACGAACTTCTCAATCGATCGGCCGATCGATTGAGAAGCCTCCAATCGATCGGCCGATCGATTGGGGTTTCTGATTTCGTACCAGAAGTCTGATTTCAGCTCTGTTTCGTGCCTCAATCACACATACAAGTTCTAAAACAACTGGGAAACATACTAATAACACATAACTAGGATTATGAGCATAAATACTAACAATCTAAGCAAGTCTTTCATGAGTCAAGGCATTAAAATAACTAGAAATGCAGAAAATAACATTATATGAAAACTAAAGTCTTAGTTTGCTAATTTCTCCAAGATCTTTATTCCAGGTTCCATCCACACACATCTTCATCGTTGCATTGACCTCCAGCCTCCGCTAGTCCATCTTCCCTTTACCTTTATTTGCAGTATAAGGAAAATAGTATCTGTAAGCTTGAGAGTTTAGTAAGAAACCATCTACCTCGGTAAAACATGCATACGATGCAATTTATGTTTTTAAAACATGCTATTTGAAACATACGAATACTGAACATGTAAGGGCATAGCATGGCATACAAACAAACTAGTCATGGCAATAAGTGCTAACATAAACTAGCATATTGTATCAATAGAAAACTGAACTGATACACAAACTGAACTAAGTTAATTCTAAACTAATGCAAAAGCTGTACTGAATCAACATAACTATTTGTGAATTTTTGAAAACTATTTTCATAAATAGATTAAAATAATAATCATGCTGCTGTTTGGGCCCGACAACTGTACGTGCTATACGCGCATCCCTAACTAGACCCGGGTTTGCAAGTCCCGAATTTAGTAGGGTTACTAGGTTATCTGAACCTAGGGACGACTATGGGAGCCCAGCCCAATGGATATCTAATCCAGTACAGTGCCACTAAGAAAGTAAAATACTGAACATAAGCAAATAATTCTTGTCTTGCTTTTACTAGGTTGTCTAAACCCAGAACTAGGTTATCTAAACCTAGAGGCGACTGTGGGAGCCCACCCATTGGACATCTAGTCCTGTAATAGTTGTAGCAAGACTAAATGAGCTATAAAAATGCTGCTATGGCATTTATCTAAGCTACCAAAATGCCTAAGTTGCATTTTAATTGTGCTAACAATTTAATCGGACACCTGGTGTGCGCTAATTCGCATTCTTGGTGCCGGAAATCTACATACTATTAAACTGAAGCATAAATTCATACGAAAGCTACTTATAATGCAGGTGAGGGGTTTCTTACCTCCTGTTCACACTTTCTTACAAATCTAATCGCTAGGTTTTCCGGAGGAGAGATCTCTTCGATGATCTTCTCACGTCTATGCATTCCTCTCGCGGAGGGGAGCGTCCTCGTGTCGGAGTCATCGCCGGAAAGTACCCCTATGGCCCTAGGGACGGAACCCTAGGTGTGCTTGTGGTTGGCGCCGAGAGAAGAAGAGGAGAAGGGGGCGGCGTGGCTAGGGTGAGGGTGAGGAAAAGTTACGTTAAAAATAACTCTTCACTTATTAATTCCATATTTATATTAAGTGGTTAATTTCGCCCAACTCTAATATAAATTTAATTGCCTCCCTTTTCTTTCAGCACGACTCTACTGGGTTCACTTGGTTACTGGAGTCCGCTAAAAGTCGTAGGATCCAATAGGTCTCGGGTTCAATTCCCGCGTAGGCTATTTTATGATTTCATTTATTTTTGCTACCTCCGCTACTCTAAAAATTCTGTAAAAATATCCTAAAATTCCAGAAAAATACTAGGATATTTTTAATAATTATTTTGAGAATTTTCGGCCGTTACATGAAGTGCCTCATAATAACATGAGAAGGAATTGAAATCCCCCTTATAGTTTCAAAATATCTTAGAGATTTTCAAACTCTTATCGATTCATTCCTTAATCATTACCACCATCACTTTATATTGGTTGACATGCCATGCGTGTGCCACACCTCTTTTCCATTGATGATATTAATGACTAGTGTGAAATGCCAGTAGTTTGAAAACCCACCCTTGGATATTCCCAGAGCATTTTGAAAAGGGAGGTAAACTTCAAGAAGAAGAAATGAAAATTTCCTTTATTATTTGGATTTTATAGGCTACATAATACTTTTGAACATATAAAGAATACCTCTCCTGTACCGAGGTGTCTTCCACAAGGTTCGATAATATCAAATGATATTCGTTGGTTGGTCTGCTCAGATGATCTCTATAGTCTTAGAGGACATATGAAAATCTCATGATGTTTTGTTTACATTATACAAGAAAAAAAACTACATTCATCTATTCTGCAAGAAAAATCACATGAGCTTGCCCTGAGAACAAGCAGTGAAAAATATGTTGATGTGTTGATTTAGATAGTAATACTTTTAGTTCATCTTTTCTTGTAATCTCCCATAATCATTGAGCATTGTTATCATTGCTAAGTGACTTTTTTCTTGTTTGTTATGATTGTTCGTGACACATGCATATCTTGAGTAAAAAAATTTGCATGTGATCAATGTACATTCAGATTGTATGTCCATAGTGAAGTATAGTGTGTCACATGGTTATCGAGAGACATATCTCAACAATCACATAAGAGTATATAAGCTCCTCTTATATCTACTACAACCAAATCAATTATTTAATTTTAATCAAATTTATTATTTATATAATACTCTTATATTAAAATATTACTTGGTCAAAATCATTTAAATTTTATTAAAATTAATTTAAATTATTAAAATCATTTAAAAATATTTGTAACACATACCTAAATTGTTGTTATGCAACTCCTAGTGACGAGCCGAGCGAATCAGGGGATCAAACCCACAAACGGCTTTGGTGGAGAATTGGATCACCATATGAAGAAGCGAGGCGGAGAGAGGGTGAGCGACGGAGGAGAGGTCCACAAACGGCTTCGGCGGAAAATTCGATCAGCTTATGAGGGAGCGAGGCGATGAGAGGGTGAGCGACGGAGGAGAGGTCCTGCTCGTCGACGCAGTTGCAGTGGCGAAGCAACAAACCTTAACTGCCTCCAAAACAAAATCGAAAGCAACAAGACTCTCCTTTCTTTTCCGCGACCAATGAGAAGGAGACTTGAGAAATATCACGGTTTGCAATGTAGTCTCGCCTCTTCTTAAAAACAACTCTAATGGCCATTTAGACCAGGTGGACTTGCACTCTCGCCTCTTCTTGCAAAAAAAAAAAAACTACTGTAATGGCCTTTTATACTAAATGAAGTTTAGAGTTTAGGGTTTAGAATTTAATCCCATATCGTTTGTTTTTATTGACGGAGTGGAACTAGTGCAATAAAAGAAAAGGTTATGGTTCTATTTTATTCATACCTTTCTCGTCCTTTTGGCTAAGATCAAGTGTAGTATCTGTTTTTGTCAGTTTAATATCTGATACGTGGACCATTAGTTCACTATGATATTAAATTAATTTTTGTTTTTTGTTTTGGGGAGGGATCATTACAATAGCTTGCTACTGGATCCTTCACGTGTTATCCCTGTGTTGCACTTTTGTAGGAGTTTGACGCACCCTACCAAGTTAAATTAATTTTTTATATTAAATTAAGTTTATTTTTAAATTATTAATTACAATCCATGAAATTAAATCTTAAAATTTTATATATTTAAAAATAAATACAAAACACATAAAATTATGGATTTTTTTTAATGATTTAATTATTAATTTACAGTTTTTGAATAAGAAATTTTAAAATTAGAATTGAATAAATTGATGTTTTCTTAGATGAATTTTAAAGTAATTTAATTAAAATTTTAAATTTGATTAGGTTATTTAGGGTAGTTTATTTGTTTAATTTGGTTAGAAAAAATGTCACGCCCCGAGTGAGTCTCTGTCCGATGAAATTTCGACAGCACCTCCCCTGTACGGGTGACAATCTGAAGCACTTCTACAAGCATAATATACCTCAGCCACATGCGGCTGGAATCATAACAATAAAAGAAAACAAACACCACGCAGTTAATATCAAATTCAGCCTCTGGCTGACACAACCACGCAGTCGGCTGCACCAAAACCAAAACACAACAAAAACTGACAGAAACCAAAAACAACCAAACACAAAACTGCTAGCTGGCTAGGCTTACACAACCAACAACATAACACCCGGAAACAAAATCAGAACACAAATCGAAATACAGAAATTTCATATACCAAGATAAAACAACAGAAAGGCAGCGATATGTCTCTGATGTGACGCGGGGACCAGCAAACAGGATGCTCCAAGCGACACGATAAATAACCTGGTACCTGAAAAGATAGTGTCCAAGGGGGTGAGTTCAACAACTCAGCGAATACCAATAGACATGCCTAGTAAGATATATCTAACAACAATAAACATGGAATACAGCTTCCTAATCATATATATAGGAAAGATGCAAAACTGAAAAATAACTGAGGAAGTTGTACTCACCAGGAACTCCTATCCTGATCTAAAGGGTCATCAAACCGATACGCAGTATGTCTCCTGTATGCATGTCAAACAAATGCATCCACCAAAATGCAGCATATAAGTGCAGCAAACACAAACAAATAAAGGCAATCAATGCATATGATGCTAATGATGCGTCCTGGTCACCCCTGACGCCAGTCAGTCCTCTCACACACAAATGGCGAGACCGAGTGGGTAGGGCTGTGACAACCGTGCACTCTGTCGTCACTGCTCCTGATGAGTGACCGAGTGGACGGGATGCTGTCGGAGTACTCCTGTCCTGTGACCCCAAATCATAAATGGGGGAGCTCAATGCTCTCATCTCCCAGTACACGATGACGGGGAGGAAATCTCTGCCGGCTACCACGCTGAGTCACCTGACCAACGGAGCCAAACAGAGTCCACCATCTGCCGGCTACCACGCTGCTACACTAAATGCCAGCGGAGCCAAACAGAGCGGAACTGACTGCCGGCTACCACGCTGAGTCATATGACCAACGGAGCCAAACAGCAGAACCGCCACACACCCGCATGATATACCACTAAACCATGAGTGGGGGTGTGTGCAGTACATGTAACTGGCGATGGACTCAACCATAGTGGAGCCGACAATCGCACAGCATGCAATCATGATGCATGTCACTATACATAGCAAAAACTGATCCACATAACCATATCCATATATACAAAATGGATACTGTAAAAGCGATGGTCACATACCAAAATCTAGAGTACACAGGTCAGATAGAATATCAAAACATATGTCCCGAACATAACAAGTATGGTATATCCTGATCAGCATAGAAAAATCCATATATATATAATATGGGTACCACAGTATCAGTAGGTCAAATCCACAGATCTAGGGTATACAGGTCCTCTATGATATAACAACCTAGATCCTAAACATATCCCCCTTCCATAGCATATGTACCAACAATATGCACAGTTCAAAGTCACAAGGTCTAGGTACACGAATCATATATGATAATACCAATAGAAATACACCATCCAGGCATGGCATTAAAAACCTAAGTATCAGATAATTTGGATACACATGCCAGAAACAAAAATCCAGAGCCTAGTCCTAACCTCGGTAAAGCATGGTATGTCACTTACTCTAGAAACTAAGATATATAAGGTAATAAATTACTCATGGCAATAAGATACTCATGGCAACAAATCATGTGATATAAGCACGAATACATCACAGGCGACAAACCTAACATGCTATGGATATCAAACAGTGACATACCAAAGACAAACATGTTCATTGCTTGTAGTTATAAAGTACTATGCATATCCAAAGACAATATCATAAATGATAAGTCAAGAGGTACCCGCCTTCCGATGTAGATCGAGCTAATCAACCTCTATGTCGAAGTGCTCGTCCTGAATCCGAATCCTGTAATAAATCATATGGTTTAGCTAAGTTTTATTGTAAACCAAAATAGCTAAACCTAATTCTTCATTTACCCGGAACCCTAATTATTCCATCATTCGATATGATCTATATTAGTATCCGATTCAAGTCCAAATTCCCAGTAGCAAGACTTAGATCAGATCATAATTTAGGTAATCAATGCTTACCCTATCCTCAAGTTTATCCAAAAATCTCCCACCATACTGCAGCCACCCTATCAATAAACACTTCTTGATCAATTTGACAAGAATTCAAAATGCTAAAATACTATGAATCAGATCTAGGCCCCATATAGAGATCAAATGAATACCATCGTCAGAAATCAAATGGGAAACAGAACAGAGGCACAAATGCTCACCATGTTCTACTTATACTCGCATCCAAATCCTTGTCGATCTCCCTGCACGAACAATGTCGGGAGAAGAGGCACAAGCAAGACAGTGATCGGGTGATGTAGCAGAGTCCGGTAATAGGAGTTGCGACGTACAGAGACGTGACAGAAGATCAAGTCTAGGCTCGGGAAAAGGAAACCTACAACCAGCCAGCACCTCTGTCAGCCTCCGATCAGGTCCACCGTCAGAGGAGGAAGGGAGTCTTCGGCGTCGGTGATTGTGAACCCAAACTAGGGCACGGCCTAGAGGCTAGGGCAGAGGGGAAGAGAGGAAAGGAAAGTATGCGACGGTGGAGAGGCTAGGTCACGCGACAACTTGAGTGTCGGCGAGAAGAGGAGCGATCGGCTCCGGGGTTCCTGTGGCCGGCGGTGGATCTAGGGCACACGGAAGGAGTGGCCGGAGAGGGCAGCGGCAGTGGCGTCGTCGGCGTCGGCAGAGAAGAGGGTGGCAGTGGGTTTGCGGCGCCGGTTGGGCGACGGCGGCACCGTAGGGCATGGATCAGTGAGGAAAAGGGGCGCGGGTTTGGGGAAAGGAAACGACATTTAGAGGAAATAAGAAAAAACAAAGAACATGTATTTATAAATAAAACATTTCCTCACTTAAACGGGTATCCTAAACAGGCTTTATTCGTACCCATAAATTTGTCCCCTCAAAACCCGGCGTACGTGCTTCGAAAAATTCCCAGAAAATTCCTAAAAATTCCGGAAAATTCCCCTATCGTTGTTCGCCATTTTTCAGTATTTTACAAAAAATGATTTTACTTTTCCCAAGAAAGATAAATCATGTACTGTATCACCCGAATATCAATTTGGCTACACCATGGGGGTCAGAGTTTGGCTTGAGGTTGGTTCCTTTAAATGTTATCAAGTTCTCAATTTAGTTGGTATCAAGTATTCAACTTTCGCTGACTAATCCTGGGATGATCAATCCAGCCATGAAAATTTTCCATCGGTCCATCAGTCTAGTGTTCTTAGATCAACCGTCCATTAGAGAAAATTCATCCGTTAATTCATCGAGATTTAAACTCGATCCTTAAATATTGGGAAACTAAAAAAGTGCCCTACCGTGGTACTATTATTACACAAGAACAACCTTATTTATTACTTGAAACTTATTCAAATTTATTCACCAATATACTTGTTCAAATTTATTCATAAGTTATTGAAGCATGTCCAATTAATTAAAATTGTGTGTATTGAACGAACATAAATAACTCTATATTAAATTGAACACCAAACTTATTTTTGAACCATTGGTTCTTTTACCGCCCTATCCGGCATGCTTGGGATATGCAATGAGGGCACAATGATATGGCATGCTTGGGATGTGTACCAAGAGCACAATGTTGTTACCATCTCGATGATCTTGAACCAACTCCAGACCAATGCTTTGGATAAACAGGCTCGCACAGTCAAACTGATAAGTAGATTGTTCTATCACATCGAAAGAACTGGCCAAATGAAAGACCATGGGAAAACCCTAATCTTACGGTCTATGGAGGACCAAAACTATAGGAGAATAACTCGAGGGGTGATTAGCTTGCAGGTTAGATTAACTAACATGTTAATGCCCTTTCATACCAGGAAGCAACAAAGTTGGGAAAGTAGGCAACAAAGTTCTTTAATATATTTTGCAATGGGAGAAGGAAGCACAAAGGCCAAAGTAAGATTAACTTTCCACATCTCTTCCCTTCAAGATATTGCATGTAGATATAAAAGAAACAAAATGAGTCCAATAGGATGAACCCAGCATATCAAATGTGAAGCACCAAAACTTGAAGAGTAAAAGATGCATGAATTGAGACTTCCTCCTCAAAATATTTGACAGTAGGATTGCTCATGTCTAAAAATTGTAAAGAGAGCGTGTTGGCAATGGTGGCTTGGTTATTGATTGGAATAAGACTTTTTACTCTGAGAAAAGGTATTCCTTTGATCTTGCACACACTAAAACAAGCAAACAAAACGTTAGTGCCTAGAAACTTGGTTGTTAAGATTCTCTGTTCATGTTGTTTCCTGAGGAACACGGGCTCTCTAGTGCCTGCCGTGAAGACACGGACGCCATCAAGGGCATCCCGGGTCATGATCGCATCGATGTCGCCTGTAACGACTGCGGTGGAGGAACCAAACGACGTAGCTCGAAGGATCGTGGATGTGTTGATTTAGATAGTAATACTTTTAGTTCATCTTTTCTAGTAATCTCCCATGATCATTGAGCATTGTTATCATTGCTAAGTGACTTTTTTCTTGTTTGTTATGATTGTTCGTGACACACATGCATATCTTGAGTAAAAAAAATTGCATGTGATCAATGTACATTCAGATTGTATGTCCATAGTGAAGTATAGTGTGTCACATGGTTATCGAGACACATATCTCAACAATCACATAAGAGTATATAAGCTCCTCTATTTTAATCAATCCCTGTTTTATGCTATTAATAATATTTTCTGACGGATACATGACAATTATGCTACTCAGACTTGAGAGCAAGTTCTGTAATGAATGAGAATCCAAAATATGTAACACAATTGTCTCCACAAATTTTTACGCGTGATTGACTTATGTTGGAGTGTTGATGTTGAAAAGAAGTATTTACGAGATAGATGAAAAATCCTAACATTTCACAACAATCACAGGAAAAAGCAAAAGCTCCTCTTCCCTCATTATCCTATTCATAGTATCTTCATTCATCTCTCTTTGTTGATAGATTTAAGATATCTAAGTCTATATGTAAAAAGAATTCCGTGTCAATAAATTCTAAATAGTGTTTCACTTTGATTGTAACATGAAAGGACTCAGATGAATCTAATCAATAAATTTCACAACAAAATCTTTTTCATGTAAGACAAGAACAGATGATAAGAACTTACTGGTATACAATCCCAACTGTATTGTGAATATCCCAGAACAATATGTATGGATCCTGGAAGCACCATGAACATAAATAATAGGTTTTGAAAATGTGAAGAAAAAGACAGATCAATGAAAATATATGGATTGTATAAGGAACAGGTTTTTATTGTAATAGGTTTAGATACTTTTTGAAAAACAAGTATACATGTAAATATAGTGGCATCATTACTCGAAAGTATTAGTTCATGTAGTCTGAAGATTTTGTTCACTGTCCGTGACACATGTTTTATTTTGGGAATGAGGCAATAGGTTTAATACAACAACCCAAAAAATAGGTATACTATTCTCAACATAAATTAAGCACAAAGAAATTTTGTAAAGGATATTAAAATAGAAGGAAACATAATTTTCATTAGAAAGAATGAATATTTTCAACTTAAATATTGTTAATAATAAACAAAAGTCATGAGGAAAACATATCACTCAGGTTCATTGAGTAGTTGAAATATAACCATGGGAAAGGAGTGAGATGAAAAATTAGACTCAAAGAAGCTTCTCTGAACCAGCACTTGCACACATCCCTTAATGGTCAAAACATACAATGTTATGACTATTTTAAGGGACATACTTTAGTCCGAATTTGAAATTTACTAATAATATTTAGCTTTAATAAGAGTTGTTTCATTATGTTGTCTATTCGAAGGATTAGATGATATTGGATCTAACTCATTTATGACCATTATCAGCTTGACCTGATATCTTTTCACTTTCCATGAGTTTGCTCACACTCATTTCATCCAGATATAGGAGAGCAATAACAAAGACATTAGATACATATACCAATTACTATTTCGACAAGAAAATCACTCATTACTAAATTAGTAAGACAACATAGAGATGATGACTACTGACCAGTTGAGAGGTGGTAGAAAATGTGTGCTTATAGACATGAGATAAACACAAGCATATAACAACAAAAATAAAATCACACACACACAAATTCCCGATCAATATTGAATTACCTGATGGGCCATTACATGCAAAGCAACTGTTGTGCCGATAAAATGTTCATATATCTATATAATAGTGTGATATTATCCACTTTAGGCCTAAGCCCTCATGGCTTTACTTTTAGGCTCTCTCCAAAAGGCTTCATGTCAATAAAGATATCTTTTATCCTTTTAAACTCATGATATTTTTCAAATTTTTCTAATGTAGGACTTTGATTAAATACCGAACAATCCTCCCCTCAAACGAAGGACCATAATTACTCTCATGATCGGTGATACGGTGTGTAAATGTGGGGCCCGATAATGTCAAAAAGACAATGGTCAAGAGGACGTGGCAATCAACGGTCAAGGGGAGGTGGCAGTTTAACTTCCCCGCTTCACCCTCCGTATAATTCCCAGTTGGTCACAGACAGGTCGGGTCCTCAGGGTTGAGACCCGGGCTGGGGTTTTAACTAGTTCTCGGCCGGATACCTACTGCTCAGGTTATCCAAGCTCAGTTTCTACATATGGCCTTGGCACATATACCAGACAATATAATCCCCGACCGATTCTGCGTCATCGGGTCATGCAGGCTTAGTCCTCAGTTATAGTCTCAGATGATTCTTGGCCGAATCTGCACAGCTCATTCTCTTCATCTCTCCCTTGATAGCCCCAGGCCGGTTGTACACAAGCCAGGGCATCAAGACTTAGTCCTTGCACCGCATTTGAGCAATCATCTCAAGCTATTTACCGCTCACTTGGCTACAGGATTCATAAACTCTAGTACTTAGCCTGGAGGTCTAGAGTTCGAATCCTGGGGAAGGCAAAAATCCACTGGCAAGGAGTGGGAAGTCCTAGTGAGTAACGACACAGTCGAGGGTCGTCGGTCGACGACATAAGGGGTCGCCAGTTGGGCCGTCCAAGGGGCCGCTAAATGGGCCGCTAGTTGGGCCACCCAAGGGGCCGAGGAGCCGAGTCATTGCAAAACCTATTTAGGATGGATAACACAAAGCGACTGTAAAATACCGAAAATGATAAGGGAATTTTCCGGAATTTTTAGAAATTTTTTTTGAAATTTTTCGGAGCTCGTATGGACAAGTTAATGGGGACAAAAACAGAGTCCGGGAAAGACCTGTTTAGGCTACCCTATTTAAGAGAGGAAATGTATATATATTTCCTTTTCTTTTTATTTATTTATTTATTTTTATTTCTTTTTCCTTTATTAGTGTCGCCGTTCCTTCCCCTTGCCGAACCCGAGCGCGCCTCGCATCCTCTCCGCGCACCAGACGCCGCCGACGCCTTCTCCTCCTTGCCCTAACCGCCGGCCCCGGCGGTTCTCTCCTCTGCCGACGCCGGCGACCCTCCTCTCTGCCTTGGTCTCTGCCGCCGGCGACGAGAGCCACCGCCGACCCCCTGTTGCCCTAGCCGAGTCGTGCCCTAGTGCTTTCTGCCGTCGCTGCTCCTCTGCACAGTGTCGGCCAGTGAACCCTAGCTCCGGTTGCCACCACCTCTGTGCCAACGGCCAACGCCACTGCTTCTCCTATGGGGCTTCTTCCAGATTCAACGAGGGACGAACCTTTGAGACACCCTCTCCTCTTCGGTATCAAGAGGAAGAGTTTTGTGTTCACCAAAACAGTACTTGGATCTCGTTCATTCTGGAGAAATTTCAGATTAGGGTAAGTTGTTTGAATTATGGGTGTGATCCTTGAGGAATTGGGTCTGATATTGATTTTTGTCGTGTTAATTGTGATTTAGGTTTATCTGTTTGGGAGATTGGCAATTTATCCTTGCTCCGACTGTTGATTTACAGAAGCAACGTTTCCAATCAGATTTGGACAAGTTGTAGAGGTAATTTTGTATATGTACTATATTTCATTTTTGTTGTGGACTGGTTAGGGTGCCCTAATTCTACATAATCGTGATATGTGGTTTGAGTGAATTTGGGTTTTAACCATTTTGTTGATGATTGATAGATAGGTTAATAACTAATGTTAACCTAGGTATACGTGTTGAATTAAGGAATGGATAAGATTATTAAATAGGTTTGGAGATTTTTATTTAGCTATATAGCTAAATACCTTATCTGTTTAATAACGAGGACTACGATTCGAGACCGTATCTCGACAGATATCTTGATTTCCCGGTTGGACCATTTATGGAGTACTTTGACTTATGTCTTTTGATATGCATAATAAAGTGTTTAACATATAGCAATGATTGTGTTATCCTTTTGATTCGGTTGGTCACTACATGATACGTTACATGTTGTTTGTTTATTTATTATGCTTGCATTATTATTGACGACACATGCTGGTGACCAACCATGTGATACATCATGTTCAGACCTAGGTTTATATGATACCCATCATTTGTGTACCTTCCATCGATACATTGACTTGTGGTACACTTTTATTTATGTATGGATCTTGCTATACTATTCATGAGATTGCCATGCTTAGTATCATGCATCATGTTTGCATCTTTGCGTCGGCTTCACTGGTTGAGCCATCGCGATTACATGTCCGCACCACCCATGGATTAGTTGTATTGGCGGTGTGTGGCGGTTCTTTATTTAGCTCCGTTAGTGCGAGGACTCGCGTGGTAGCCGACGACAGCCGTCTGTTTAGCTCCCGTTGGCATTTAGGGTAGCGTGGTGGCCGCGGATGGTGGACTACTGTTTGGCTCCGTTGGTCGGGGAGACTCGGTAGTAGCCTGATTTCCTCCCGTCGTTGTGTAGGAGATGAGCATTGAGCTCCCCATTTATGATTTGGGGCGAGAGGCGGGAGTACTCCGGCGGCATTCGCCCACTCGATCCTTGTCGAGCGGTGATGTCAAAGTGCAGTCACCATACGCATTTATGCATTTTATTATTGTGATTTGCCTTATATCTTTGCGCATTTGTATGGATCATTTGATTGACATGCATACAGATTATGATTTCTTGATCAGCGACTTGTTACCTTTGTACCTTGATCCGGTTAATCTGATTATCTCGATTCGTTTATTGCATTTATTCCTTCTCGTTGAGATGCGCATGATTAATGTTATCTGTTATTTATTTTATTATGCATATCATTGTACTGCTGAGTGTTGGACTCACCGCCTCCATTGTTGATATTTTTTGAGGCGTGAATCCGGATGCCGCCGGCCCCCATATGCAGAGCTAGTTCTCTACTAGTTCGTTATTGTTTTATTTTGCCTTTTCTATATCGACTTTGTTTTAGTATTGTCTTTGGATTTTTGAATATTGTATGGGTGACACCTTTTGATGGATTTTGATATGATATTGGTTCATTTTACTACGTGCACGCAGACGAAGAGGTGAGTTCGTTGGTTTGAGCTTCACGGTGAGTAGTAGGGTGGATTTCCAGTCGAGTCTATTGTTATTGATTACTATTATGGCTGCGTGGTTGTGCCGGTGAATATCTTTATAAAGCTGCGTGGTGTTTGTTTTATTTTTTCACTGCGGTCGATGTATGATATGAGAAGTTTCATTGTCCGTCGGGGAGATCAAATTTCTTCTACGCAGACTCCTCATACCTACGACAATATGAAACCTCTACATATCACATATACATCAGCCACCGCTGGAATGATAACAATAAAATAAAACAAACACCACGTAGTTTATAAAGATATTCAGCCCGGCCACAACCACGCAGCTTAATAATAGTAATCACAACAATCAACAACCGAATCCAGGACCGCTTACTACGTAAAGCTCAAACCAACGTAATAACAAATTCACTAACATCAGTGCACGTAGTAAAATGAAATCCAATATCATATCAAAATCCATCAAAAGGTGTCACTCCATACAATATTCATAGGAAAAATCCAAAGACAATACTAAAACAAAGTCCGATATAGAAAAGGGCCAAATAAACCAAATAACGAACTAGTAGAGAACTGGCTCTACGTGCAGATGGGGGGCCAGCGACTGGAACTGCTCCGGACAGCTTCAACCTGAAAATATCAACAATGGAGGCGGGGTGAGTCCAACACTCAGCAGGTACAACTGATATGCATAATAAAACAAATAACAGACAACACTAATCATGCGTACAGTCTCCTGAATACGAGAAGGAATAAATGCAACTGAAACGAAATCAGGAGATAACTGTACTAACCGGGATCAAGGTACAAAGGTAACAAGTCGTCAGACCGAAGAAATCATAATCCTGTATGCATGTCAATCAAATGCATCCATACAAATGCAGCATATAAGTGCAGCAATCACAACAATAAAATGCAATAAATGCATATGGTGACCGTGCACTCGGACATCACTGCTCCTGACAGTGACTGAGTGGATGGAATGCTGTCGGAGTACTCCTGTCCTCTTGCCCCAAATCATAAATGGGGGAGCTCAATGCTCTCATCTCCCGGTACACAATGACGGGGAGGAAATCCCTACGAGTCTCCTGACCAACGGAGCCAAACAGAGTCCACCATCTGCCGGCTACCACGCTGCTACCCTAAATGCCAACGGAGCCAAACAGAGCGGAACTGACTGCCGGCTACCACGCTGAGTCACCTGACCAATGGAGCCAAACAGCAGAACCGCCACACACCAGCCAGATATACAACTAATCCATGGGTGGTGTGTGCAGTACATGTAACTGGCGATGGGCTCAACCAAAGTGAAGCCGACAATCGCACAGCATGCAAACATGATGCATGATACTAAACATGGCAATCTCATGAATAGCATAGCAAGATCCATACATAAATAAAAGGTGTACCACAAGTCAATGTATCAGATGGAAGGTACACAAACAGATAGGGTATCATATAAACCCTAGGTCCTGAACATGATGTATCACATGGTTGGGTCACTACCGAAAGCATGTATGGTCAGGTCAATAATAACATGCAGTGCATAATAAATAAACAAACAACATGTAACAGATCATGTAGTGACCAACCGAATCAAAAGGATAACACAATCATTGCTATATGTTAAACACTTTATTATGCATATCAAAAGACATAAGTCAAAGTACCCGCCTCCGATAAAATGGTCCAATCCGGGAATCAAGATACCCGTCGAGATACGGTCTCGAATCAGAGTCCTGCGTTATTAAACAGATAAGGTATTTAGCTATATAGCTAAATAAAAATCTCCAAACCTATTTAATAATCTTATCCATTCCTTAATTCAACACGTATACCTAGGTTAACATTAGTTATTAACCTATCTATCAATCATCAACAAAATGGTTAAAACCCAAATTCACTCAAACCACATATCACGATTATGTAGAATTAGGGCACCCTAACCAGTCCACAACAAAAATGAAATATAGTACATATACAAAATTACCTCTACAACTTGTCCAAATCTGATTGGAAACGTTGCTTCTGTAAATCAACAGTCGGAGCAAGGATAAATTGCCAATCTCCCAAACAGATAAACCTAAATCACAATTAACACGACAAAAATCAATATCAGACCCAATTCCTCAAGGATCACACCCATAATTCAAACAACTTACCCTAATCTGAAATTTCTCCAGAATGAACGAGATCCAAGTACTGTTTTGGTGAACACAAAACTCTTCCTCTTGATACCGAAGAGGAGAGGGTGTCTCAAAGGTTCGTCCCTCGTTGAATCTGGAAGAAGCCCCATAGGAGAAGCAGTGGCGTTGGCCGTTGGCACAGAGGTGGTGGCAACCGGAGCTAGGGTTCACTGGCCGACACTGTGCAGAGGAGCAGCGACGGCAGTAAAGCACTAGGGCACGACTTGGAGCAAAGAGGAAAGGATCGGGATGGGGGGCTCGGTCGGCCCTGTGCTCGGTATCCCCACGGCTAGGGCAACAGGGGGTCGGCGGTGGCTCTCGTCGCCGGCGGCAGAGACCAAGGCAGAGAGGAGGGTCGCCGGCGTCGGCAGAGGAGAGAACCGCCGGGGCCGACGGTTAGGGCAAGGAGGAGAAGGCGTCGGCGGCGTCGGGTGCGCGGAGAGGATGCGAGGCGCGCTCGGGTTCGGCAAGGGGAAGGAAACGGCGACACTAATAAAGGAAAAAGAAATAAAAATAAATAAATAAATAAAAAGAAAAGGAAATATATATACATTTCCTCTCTTAAATAGGGTAGCCTAAACAGGTCTTTCCCGGACCCTGTTTTTGTCCCCATTAACTTGTCCATACGAGCTCCGAAAAATTTCAAAAAAATTTCTAAAAATTCCGGAAAATTCCCTTATCATTTTCGGTATTTTACATTCTCCCCCACTAATAAAAATTTGGTCCCCAAATTTCGTTATCTACCATCAGCAAGTACTAACAACAGATATAAAGTATAAATGCTGAACGGTAAATAATTCACATACCTCAAGTGAAAAGATGGGGATATCGAGCTCGGATCGTATCCTCAAGCTCCCAAGTAGCCTCCTCGTCTGAATGATGCTGTCATCCGACTTTAACCAGCCGGATAGTCTTGTTC
The DNA here is from genome assembly GCF_018446385.1 of Zingiber officinale. Lineage (NCBI taxonomy): Eukaryota > Viridiplantae > Streptophyta > Magnoliopsida > Zingiberales > Zingiberaceae > Zingiber > Zingiber officinale. Next base: position 371,943 of record NW_024589968.1, on the reverse strand, counting down.
CACAACTTACACTCTTTCCGATCCAAAATCCGTACCGGAACCTCCTCATAAGTAATGTCAGGCTGAACTGGAACTGGAATATCAGCCAACACGTGAGCTGGGTCTACTATGTATCTTCTCAGCATAGATACACAAAATATGTCTTGAACACCTGTCCGGAACGGTGGTAGTGTCAGATGGTAAACTACCGCTCCGATCCTCTCCAAGATCTCGAAAGGACCAATGTAACGCGGAGCTAGCTTACCACTGAGGCCAAATCTCTTCACCCCTTTCATGGGTGAAACTCGCAGAAATACATGGTCACAAATGGAGAACTCTAAGAGTCTCCGACTCCGGTCAGCATAACTCTACTGGCAGCCTTATGCCTCTAACATCCTCCGTCTGATAATACGGATCAACTCTGCCTCATGTTGAGCTCTATAAGGTCCCAACAACTGGGCCTCACGGATTCTCGTCCTGATCGACGACTGAGCATCTATGGCAATAAGAATACCCTGCTCAGTCTATCCCTGCTCCTCAAGGTCTAACTCGAATAAACCCTGAATCAAATCTGTGACCACAACTCGGTGGCAAGCTAAAGTCCCTCTGGACTTCTGGCTAAGTGCATCGACAACCACATTAGCTTTTCCCAGGTGATAGCTAATGGTACAATCATAATCCTTCAGGAACTCCATCTATCTCCTCGGTCGAAGATTAAGTTCCTTCTGAATGAACAGATATTTGAGACTCCGATGGTCAGTGAGAATCTCAATGTAATATCATACAGGTACTGCCGCCAAATCTTCGGGCAAAAATAATAGCAGTCAACTCCAGATCATGAACTGAGTATTTTCTTCTCAGGCTCCCCCAACTATCAAGAAGTATATAAGAATACTCAACCGTGCTGCAACAGAACAGCACCCATACCCTGTAGAAACGTGTCGGTGTAGAGGACAAATCCGTCCTCTCTAGAAAGTAAAAACCAAAAATCGAAGCCGACACTAGTCTTCGCTTCAGCTCCTAGAAGCTGATCTTGAAATCCTCAGTCTAAATAAACTTCACGCCTTTCATGGTCAGGCGTGTAAGTGACATAGCAATCCGTGAGAAACCCTCAACGTATCTCCGGAAATATCGGCCAAACAAAGGAGGTTACAAGCCTCTTCTATTGACTCCGTCTACTCCCGACGGTAACAATCTCGATCTCATGTGGAACCACGGTATACTTCTATTGGTGACCGTGTGGCTCAAACATCTCACATAAAACAATCCAAACCAGCACTACTGATAATCACATATAGATGTTCTCGTCGAATCATCTCTAGATCTATGCAAAGGTAGTGTACGTGACTCACCTCGGATCCGTAATAGATCACAACATCGTCCACAAAGATAATGGAAACCCATCCAAACATCCTCGACATACCAGGATCATCGAGTCCCTGAAAACATCTAAGGCACTGTAAGCCTCTATGGCAAAAACTGAGACACATAATGTACGTATCACAGACATTCCTATCCATAGGATCTCCAATAATAAATCGAAAAAATCTGATCATCAATAACATATATCACCAAAGAATAAATCCTCCAGAGTGAGAGCAACGCTCCATCACAAGAAATCCTCAACATGTGGGAGCAACGCTCCACCACAAATAATTTGAAATATGTATCTGCAATAAATATAGGAGCAATGCTCCGCTACCAGCAATCCGTGATATGTGGGAGCAACGCTCCACCACAAAACAATATCCAAGTACCCCAAGGCACCTAACTATCCAGCTAGAGACTGTACAAGATCTCTCTACCATAATTCGCTGTGGTTAGCCTAGGATATAACAACCTAGTAACTAATCAAATCCATCATCAACTCTATCAGCATCCTAGTGGGTCATCCATTGATAGAAAAATTAGTTGATGAGTTAATTCAATAAATGACATAATGCAGTCACTCCACATTCTGCATTCAGTATAAGTAGAATCATCCTACTGCTACCAATGTATACACCTAGCACACATGCTCACACAACATATGTATGATCAACAAAATCCTCCAATTATTATACACCAAACATACTCACAACTCAGGTATAATCAGTATGATACCTCCAACAATACATACCGAACACGTGTCCAAAATCAATGTAGGTAAAATCAACAATACACCTCAAACAACGCTCATATGACATATCTTCACCTATCCCAAGAGTATAACCAACATATACTTCCAATAAAGCATACTAAACCCAGGTGCACTCACAAATCAAACATAATCAAAAAGGTTACCTCAGATACCACACCAAACACATATGTACATATCACAACTCAGATTAAATCGACAAAATGCTTCCATCAAAACACCACCGATGTACTTATACTACATCTCGGATTTAATCAACAAGCTATCCTCAATAATACCTTCAGATACATACACCGAACTACATATCTATGATCACGCCCCAGAGGAGTCTCTGTCCGAAGAAATTTCGGCAGCATCTCCCCTGTACGGCGGACAATATGAAACTTTCTACATATCACATATACATCAGCCACAGGCGGCTGGAATGATAACAATAAAATAAAAACAAACACCACGCAGTTTATAAAGATATTCAGCCTCTGGCTGTCACAACCACGCAGTTAATAATAGTAATCAATAACAATAGGACTCTGACTCGAAATCCACCCTACTCCACTACACTCGTAAAGCTCAAATCCAACGAACTCACCTCTTCTGCCGTCCAAGCAGGCACGTAGTAAAAATGAAATCCAATATCATATCAAAATCCATCAAAAGGTGTCACTCCATACAATATTCATAGGAAAAATCCAAAGACAATACTAAAACAAAGTCTGATATAGAAAAAGGCCAAAATAAAACAAATAACGAACTAGTAGAGAACTGGCCCCCATGAAATTTCTTCGGACAGAGACTCCTCTGGGGCGTGACAGCGACAATAGTGCCAGAGAATCGTAACCTCCTATCAGAGAATAACTACCGTGAGTTAGGAAATATTCTAGTGTTCTGCCACATACTAAGAGTGGAACCTTCCTCCTACCAGTGGGAGGTTGCAAGACATCCTCCCTCACCCGACACATCCTGACACCCTACATTCTTTGGCAACGTACAGGCTTAAAAGGCAAGCAGAGTTGTGTAAAAATGGGGTTCTCTTCATTGGCTAGGTACGCGCACATCCGCATGCATTTTTAGCAGTTCCTTTTTCTTCCTTCCTTCGTACAATGCTTCATCGGAAAAAGGACCTAACTTGAGCGTCGGAGGACTTGTGCCAGAGACCCCTTCCTTGGTTTTTAGGTCTCTAACACTCCGTGTGCTTGTCTGGGTGTGTGTAGGACCCAATTACCACCAGTTTCGTTATCACTGGTGATTTCACGTGGGGGTCCAAGTTTCTGACGCACACATATAGGGTGTGTCAAAGTCACCGCTCCATCAACTTCGACGTCACCTTGGTCGGCCTTCATCCGATTCAGCTTCCAGACATGATCAATTTGGCACCATCTCTGGGAATCTCCTCCGCCTATTCTGGAACGTGAAAATGGATGACGTTGGAAGTATCGCCACTGGTCTCGGACAAGAGTATCACCATCAGTCTTGGATCGGAGTATTGCCACTAGTTTCAGACCGGAGTATCACTACTAGTCTCGGACTATAGTATCGCCACCGGGTTCAGACCGGAGTATC